>NW_006293957.1:894114-898240 GCF_000327345.1 Myotis davidii
GCTGAAAATATAAAATGCTGAAAAAAACTTTAATAAAAGCATTGGAAAATAAAAAAGAACTCTCAGGATGAGGCATTATTTGGCCTAACTGAGGTGAAAAGGAAGAGCCTGCCTCTCACAACCACTTCTGTCCTGAAAAAAATAACAGAGAAACTTAAAGGCAAAAAGTATTATGAATCATAAACATTTTACTTTCTTTTTAAAAATATATTTTTTTTATTGATTCAGAGAGAGAAGGAGAGGGTGAGAGATAGAAACATCAATGATGAGAGAGAATCATTGACCAGCTGCCTCCTGCATCAAGCCCATAACCCGGGCATGTGCCCTGACCAGGAATCGAACTGTGACCTCCTGGTTCATCGGTCAATGCTCAACCATTGAGCCACACCGGCCGGGCATAAACATTACGCTTTCATTTCCTAATGATAAAATGGTCAATTCACCAGGAAGATAAAAATATTAAAACATTGTTTTCATCTAATAATATGACCTCAAGTATTTAAAGCAATATAATTTCCAGAATTCTAATGATAAATATATTGATAAACAGGACTATATCAAAATTAAGAACTTCTATTCTTAGAAAGACACTGCTCAAAGAATGAACACACAAACCACAGACGAGGAGGAAATATGTGCAAGTCTATCAGGAAAAGTACTTGTATCCAGAATATATAAAGAACTCTCAAAGCTCAATAAGAAAATAAACAACTCTATAACAAATGGGCAAAAGATTTCAACAGACACTTCACCAAAATAAATGCAATACACATAATGGTTATGTGGATTTGTAGTGGGTGGGAACTGCAGGAAGGAGGGATTCAAAGGGTCATGAGAAAACTTTTGGGGATAAAATATACTCGCTTGTGGTGATGTTTCATTTGTTATACCCATGTCAAACCATAAAACTGTGAACATTTAAATATATGTAATTTATTGCATATCAATTATACCTCCATAAATCTGTTAAAAATAACAAACCTCCCCCCGCCCCCTTACCAGTTTGGCTCAGTGGATAGAGTGTTGGCCTGCAGAATGAAGGGCCCCAGGTTCAATTCTGGTCAAGGGCACAAGCCCAGGTTGCAGGCTTGATCCCAAGTAGGGGGCGTGCAGGAGGCAGCTGATCAATGATTCTCTCTCATCATTGATGTTTCTATCTCCCTCTCCTTTTCTCTCTGAAATCAATAAAAATATGATTAAAACAATAATAATAATAATAATAATAATAATAAACCTTCCTATAAAGAAAATACTAGGCCCATTTACCTTTACTGGTGACTTTTCCATTTTAAGAACAATAAAAACAATCCTACACAAACTCTTTAAGGGAACAGAAAAAGGGAACCACTTCTCAGCCAAACCATTTTGTGGGATCAGTTTGTACATCATACTGAAACCTGATAAGGACATTATAAAAAAGAAAACTATAATCCAATCTTTTGTGATTTAGATGTGAAATAGTAAATAAAATAGTGAGTTGACTCTAGCAATATATAAAAATGTGAATACCTCACAACCAAGTCAAACACACATTAGGACAAAAAACCATGCCGGTCTATGCGCAAAGCTCCCCGAGGCCTCGTCTCAGGCGTGGCCCGCCTCAGGCTCCCTCAGTCTTCCAAACGCATGGCTTTGAGTGTCATCTGTGTGCAATCCAGGTGCCTACCCCTGTCCCCCCACCCCACCCCCCATGTCTAACAGGCCTCTCCAACTTGACATGTCCACAGGGAGCCCTGGGTCCCTGCCACCCACAGCCTGTACTTACCCATCAGGTTCTCGTAGCTCATTGGCTTTCACTGAGCTCCAAACTTGGAATGATTGTGACCCTCCCCATGCTCTTTGCATTGAGTTCATCCATCATCCCCATCCAATTCCTTCTCACCACCTCCTTACCAGATATTATATTGTTACTAGAGGCCCAATGCATGAAATTCGTGCCAGGGGCTCAGCCCCAGGAGCCCCGGCTGCCGCCACCCTCTGCAGGTGGACCCCGCCCCCCATGGATCACCCCGAAGAGGTGGTGGCCCCGGCTGCCTCCCAGCCCTGGCTGCCTCCCGGCCCCACCCCCCACCCACTGGTCGTTCCAGAAGGTTGTTCTGCCGTCAGGTCTAATTAGCACATTAGCTCTTTATTATATAGGATTATTTATCCCTGACTACCATGACACCCCATGAAGGCAGGACCCTCTCTTTCATTACAGTAAGTTTCAGTAGTA
The DNA here is from genome assembly GCF_000327345.1 of Myotis davidii. Taxonomy (NCBI): domain Eukaryota; kingdom Metazoa; phylum Chordata; class Mammalia; order Chiroptera; family Vespertilionidae; genus Myotis; species Myotis davidii. The sequence continues at coordinate 896,330 of NW_006293957.1, forward strand.
ACGGAACATCACCTGACACACAGTAGGTACCAATCAGTATTATTACAATTAATGACACAGAGTAATTTTTCATACAGCACGAAAGCTTAAAAGGTTGATAGCAATGTGTAAGGATGTTGGGCCAGGGTACACTGTGGGTGTGAGTGTAAATTGTTACAGCCTTATTAGACGTCAACTTAATGGTGTCTCTTGACCCAGAAATTTTATGCCTAGACATCAACTTGTAGGAAAACACGTGCACTGTACAAGTGTGAGTATGAATATTCTGCAGAGCTGTGCATGGAGAGCGATTAAGATGTGTAGTAACTTGCACAGTGTGTCATAATCAGCTAGAGTGCATATGTATAGTACATACACGTACTTGTGAGTGCACAGATGGGAACGCTCTTGAAGGCTATCTGTTAAACTGGTAACTGTGATTAGCGGGGAAAGACAAAGGGAGATGTTAAGGTGAACTTTGTTTAGTCTGTATTGATTTGGATTTCACTTAAGTGAGAATACATTTATTCCGTTCATATGTATTAAAAAATTTAAAAGGTCAGAAAATCAAATGAATAGACAAAAGTTGGTGCTATTAGCATTTCTACTTAGCAGCTGCCTGCACAGGGTAGCTGTGCCTGATGCTGACCTGGGTACAGCCAACGATGTTGCAGCAAACCCCACTGAGCTGTGACAACCTCTTACCGGCTCAGTGGAAACCAACCGCCTCTCTGGGAGCAGATTGTCATTATTTATTGACAGAGGCAGGCGTGAATGTAATTAACATGTCACCTGTAATGAGTCTCGCCCTGCTGGGTGGCTGTTAGGTGGAGTGTCCTCCCTGCCCAGCTTCCCTCAGTGGACAGGGCGTGGGCCCTCCGAGTGAAGGGTCCCGGGTTCAATGCCTCCATTGCAGCTCGCGCCCTGCCCCAATCAGGGCGCATGCAGGAGGCAACCAATCAATGTGTCTCTCTCACTCAATGTTTTTCTCTCTCTCTCCCCCTCTGTACCACTCTCTAAAACTCAATGGGGGAAAAAAAATCAATGGAAAAATATCCTCAGGTGAGGATTAACAACAACAAAAGCTGCGTGTTGATTTCCAGTCAGGGTACATACTTAGATTTCTCTCTCTCTCTCTCTCTCTCTCTCAATCAATCAATAAACATACCCTCAGGTGAGGAAAAAACAGAGTTCTTGAGGGGTTAACAGGTGTGTGCATTTCACCAAGCATCATAGGAATAGACCAGTGCAAAGCTGAAAGTGGTTCTTAGAATTTTACTGAATATCTTGATCCTCAAACTACCCTGGGATGGCCCTGTCAAAGCATTAGGGGTAAGTTAATTTAATGTTTGACCAAATATAGCAGGCTAATTTTTAAGCTGATAATTTTGTATGGCCTGCGAATAATGTTATAAATACCAAAATGGCCCTTGGCAGAAAAAAGGTTCCCCACCCCTGGTATAGGGGAACAGGAGTTAAGTGCAGTATCCTGATGTGGCTAGCAACAGAGGAATTGTTACCACCCCTTTTCAGAAGGAACAGGAGGGGGAGGTTACAGCCATGCCGGAGCGTTTAAAACTGCCCCTTTAGCTCTTCAGTGATACTGTGATGGCAGTTGGAAATGTGTACTTTTCTGAGAACTGAAGTATCCGAATTTTCACTGGGGGGCGGGAGGGGGCGGGTCTCACAACCTCTGCAAAGAATTCTGACATGGGAAACGAGTTGAGCTCTGAAATGGGCATGAGCTGAATGAAGTTATGACTTTCCAGAAAAATCGCTTTTTACTCCCCTTGTTACATAACTGTAACAGTTCCAAAAAATGCATCATGCTTTTTGGGAGGATGATTGCAGCATGAAACTCATGTTGGCACAAGTCTGAGGTCGGTGCCCTCGGGTGCTATTTGGAAAGCGGTGGGTGACTGCACGGAGGCT
>NW_006293957.1:919428-919680 GCF_000327345.1 Myotis davidii
GTCTATCCTCTCTGAGGGAGTGGCCAGAATACAAAGCATGACATTACAGAGCTTCACCGCCGCCCGCCCCGCCCAGGCTGGGCTGAGGGCAGGAGGCGGCCTCGCTCAGGTTTGATGGAAGTGGTTTAAAATAACTTTTTATTTTTATCTAAACCAGTTTCTAAAATACTGACTTCGTACAGCGAGGAAGAAGCCGTTTGAAGTTCTAAGGAAGAGCGCGGTTGGGAGCAGGGCGCCAGCAGGGACTCGCGG
>NW_006293957.1:920128-925405 GCF_000327345.1 Myotis davidii
GGGGACCTGGGAGCGCCCACCCCGCCGTCCAAGGGCGGGTCCTGATGGATCGGTTCTGAGGCTTTAGGAGCCAGCGACTAGCGAAATGGCATCGGGAAGCGGCACGGCGGTCGGCAGCAGCTTCCTCCGGCGCCTCCCGCCCGCGGGCGCCTGCGGGGAGCAAAAAAAAAGTGCTCGCGGCACGGGGCTGGGTTTCCCGGGAGCCGATGCTCGGCTCTGGGGCCGGGTCTGGGCCGGAAGACTCGTTCGCGTGAACAGCTGGCTCCTGGCTCGGTCAAGGCAGCGCGAAGTGAAAAAGAAGTAAAACAGGTTTACCTCGAGCCTCCCCGCCGTGAACGGCACACCGTGTGGCACGTGGGTCGCTTCTACACATCACATGGGACAACGCATTGCAGCCGAACCCCCGCCTGTGGGAGGACTTGGCCGGGATGTACATACAGGGCCGACCCCTGGCTGCACAGCCTCCCGGGCAGATGGAGGGGCAGCCCTCGCAGGGGGCAGTGCCGGTGGGGATCCCCTCCGGGGCCTCGTTCCCTGCTCCGCGCTGGTTGATACAGTTAGTGGACACGCCAGCTGTCTGCAGGCGGGGCTGCCCCCAACACCTACCAGGTGCAGCGATGGCGCCAGGGGCTTTGTGCACTGTCTCATGCATCATCCCACCAACCCCCGGACTGTGGCCGCGAGCAGGCCAGGCTACAGCGAGCAGAGGAGGGCTAACTCGTAGCTGCGCCTCGCAGCCCCAGCGACACAGGAACCTCCTGTCTGAGCTCCAGGCGTCTCCTGAAACAACCTGCTGGGCCAGGGCTGAGCCGGGAGGGCAGTGCAGCCTTTGACACTGGTTTCTGTGTTGTGGCACCTACGTCTGTGCTGATGCTTTGGATTTACAAAGACGCAGCCTGAATGAGAACTCCAGGCAGCAGCTGAGTGTGGTGGGGACAGGGTCAAGAGAAGGGACTAGCTTAGTGGTCCAACCTAGAGGCTACCTAAAATACCGTTTTCTTTTCTTTCTTAAAGAAAGGAAATGTTTTAGACCAGCCTTAGTCTCCTCATCGTAGAATGGACAATATCTTTGCATTTCCTTAAGCATGTTTTTTTCCCCCAAACACAGAGGACAACTGGTGCAGGTACAGAGCCCAGCCAGGGTTAGCATATGTTTGTGTTTGTTGTAGGGACTGTGGCAGCCATTCGACAGTGTTACAAGAGCTTAAAGAGAAGTACAGTCATTGCTAACCCTGCTCAGTAGCTCACCCTAGTGAGCTGCCCCAGGTGACACCGTGCGGCAGGGCCTGGCCCTGCTCAAATTCCCGGTCCACAGAATCACGGTGACAAGTGAGTGTCGCTTTAAAGCACTAAGTTCTGGTGCACTTTGATACACAGCTATAGCTGACAGACACAGATGTTTATTAGGAAGAACCGAGACTGAATCCAAGTAAATTAAACTCATGAGACCCCAGGTCCACAGAGAAAAGGGTGAAAGGTGAGCAAGTGCGGCAGGTGCAGAGGGAAACAGGATCACTACGAAGGGGAGGATCAAGCTGGTTCCAGCGGAGAGGATGCCTGACCGCTTCAGGGGAACTTTGCACCATGTCTGCACAGGACAGAAGTTCAAAAGTATCTGTTGGATAAGTACACAGGCACCAGGCAGTCGGCTCTCCTGCTCTGCTCATGTCCATTTCATCGGCTGCCAGCGATGTAGCAGCTCCGGGCCCAGGCTAGGCGGCAGGCCCAGCACCTGCGCTGCATGCACAGACCTGTGGCAGCCTGGCCACGGTCAGAAGAGATAAATGCAAAGGCCCTGAGTGAAGGGACCGGGGTGGGGGGTGGGGGGATGGGGGGGCTCCAGATCTAGTGCTTTAGCTACCAGGGCGGGTCCTACTATTGGTCCATGGAGCGAGGTTGCGGAGTTTCACTGACTTGTGACAGGAAGTGATGCGGGGAATAGGGACAGACACACTGAGCCGGGCCCTGGTGGACCGTGCCCCTAATAGAAGGCTTACTAGGCAATACTCTCCTCCCCGAGGGAGCTTCACCGCAGGCTCTGAGTGAGGAAGAAAAAGGCTCCCCCAGGTGAAAAAGTCCCCAGGCCTCTGCTATGGACTAACTATTTATGTTCCCCTCCCCCAACTCATGTTGAAACTTAACCCCCAAGGTGATGGTATTAAGAGGTGGGGCCTTTGGGAGGTAATTAGGGCTGGAGGGCAAACGTCTCCCGAGTGGGATTAGTGCCCCTTTGAGAGGACCCTTGCCCCCCAAACCTCTGAGGACGGTGACAGATGCCGGCTACGAACCAGAAAGCGGCCCTCCAGTCCCTGGATGTGTAGGCCTGCTAATCCCAGACTCCAGCCCCCAGACTGCGAGGAACACACTTCTCTTGTTGATATGACACCAGGCCACGGCATTTCTCTTTCGTAGCAACCCAGATGGACTACGACAGCTTCTTTTTTTTTTTTTTTTTTTTTTAGCTTTCTAACCCCCCACCTCCCCTGCCATTTGTCTCTGGATGTATTCTTGTTCATCAAATTATGTTGATCATTATATCCCACATATGAGTGAGATCATGTGATATTTATCTTTCTCCGACTGGCTTATTTTGCTTAGCATAAGACAGCTTATGATTTGAGAAGGTTTGGGATTAAAATTTGGTTTTCAAAACATTCAAGAAATTAGCATAAATTCCGGTCATTCTGGTGACGTTTCTGCAGCCTCTGGAAGAAGCAAACATAAACCCTCGCCAGAGCTCCTGGCCTTGGCAGGTGCCTTGGACCCACAGACTCATTGCGGGGTTGCGGGGACGGGGGTCGAGGGGTGGGGAGGCTGGCAACGTGCGAGAAGTCCTCGGGCTTCAGATGAGGACTAAGGCCACTGTCCCACCTCAGAAATCTCCTCAGAGCAACAAGTAAACCAGAAACAGAAACACTGAGGTCTTTCGTCCAGGGTCGTCAGGCTGGCCCTCCAGGGCATGAGGGGTGAGTTAATTACATGTTTGACCAAATAGAGCAGCTCATTTTTAGTTGGTAATTTTGTATGGCCCTTGAATGATGTTATAAATATCCAAATAGCTCTTGGTAGGAAAAAGGTTCCCCACCCCTGATCGACTAAGGAGCAGCTTAAAGTCTGACCTGCAGAATGAGGTAGGGAGGCGGCAGAGGACGTGGGGATTTATTACAAAGAAGAAGTGGAGATGAGCGTGCAGGGACCATGGAGCTGGTAGAGCGAATGGCTGTAAGACAAAACGCAAGCTCTGAGGTTTAGAATAAACAACTCTTGCAAAGGAAGAAGGAACCCAGATTATGGGTGAGCGCTTTCCTGGATCTGGTGTGATTCCAAGAAGTAGAGGTGAAATCAGCGAGGAGCACAGGGAAACACACATCTGCAGGGACCGCCTCTGCCTGAGGAGAGAGGACGGACTCCTACTGTGAGGAGCCCCAGCAGCTTCTGTCTCCTCTTCACTGGGTGGGTGGGCAGGGGGCTAAAATAACACACACAAAACTCTGAACCTTTTTTTTTTGTATAAATGGGAAGGTTTGTCCTTTTATTTTCTGTGATTATGTCTTTTAGTAATATAGTATAACTAGGGGCCGGTTGCACAAAATTCGTGCATGGGTGTGTGTGTGTGTGGGGGGGGGGTTCCCTCAGACCGGCCTGCACTCTCTCCAATCCAGGACCCCTCGGGGGATGTCCGACTGCCGGTTTAGGCCCCATCCCTTGCAATCCGGGACTGTTGGCTCCTAACTGCTCACCTGCCTGCCTGCCTGATTGCCCCTAACCCCTCTGCCTGCCTGCCTGATCGCCCCTAACTGCCCCTGCCTTGGCCCCTGCCACTGTGGCTTTGTCCGACAGGTGAGAACTGCTGGCTGGTCAGGACCCATTTTTAAAGCCTGTTCTGCACTGCAGCAGTTCAGGTCTATTAATGAATTATGTCAATGCACACATGTTAATCTTAAACAGGGCAAGGGGCTACATGTGGTTATCCAGGGAGAGTACATCACTCACAAATATGGTTATCTTAGCAAGTCACTCTGAGTCAGTAATTGAAGTTCAAAACCTTATCTATGGGGTACACACACTTCAGGGCAGTGGGGAATGTGTCCTTAATATCACACTTTAGGTTTCAGGACAGTTAACTCAAACCTTTTTAACATTTTTTAGGCATTTTTAAACATTTCTATATTTTACTACAACACCGTCCTGGGGCCAGACTGGAAAAGCAACTAAATCAGAGAACATCCACCCAGAATTAATAAATTAGACACAGCGGAGGAGACAATTAACAAGGAAAGGTAGAGGGTGCCTGGAGAATGGGTGGGAGAGGGTGAGGTGGAAGCTGCATGGCACCAAAGCCCGTCCCTTGACACCAGGTGTAACACGCAACTGAGGAAAGGAAACGCCACAGCGCTGCTGGCGCCCAGGGAACCTAGACCACAGCCACGGGAGGCTGAGCCCAACAGGCCTCCTGAACAGCGGCCAAGTCGCGCGATCCGCGGGACAGAAACCTGCAGTTTCTGCGGGTTGTTTTGCTTTTGTTTTGTCTTTGCTTTTATTCGCTAAACCCAGAGCATAGGACTTCTCAGTTGCAGGAACTCACCCAAGGCTGCGGAGCAGGGAGAGGCACAGACCTGTGCAGCCTGAAGAGGGGCTGTGGAGAGAAGCAGGGCGGAAGACGTGAAAGGAATCAGCATTGGCACATTCACAACCCTCCCAGCTGCAGTGGCCGTTTCTCTCCTGAAGAGCCAGCCCCTCCCAGTAGCCTCAAGGAAGATAGTGCAGCCCGCCCCACCCTGCCCGCACGCTGCGCTTTACCAAGAAGCAGGCTCTGAAGAGCCCCAAAGAGCCCCCCCCCCCTTCCCCGTGGCGGGTTGGAAGAAGGGCTGGTCCGCCCACTATTCCGGGACCAGACTGATAAAACTCCAGGTGGCCAGCCGAGCCCACTGGTCTCCACACAAGGGTCTCTGACCAGCCAAGGCCAGAGCAATATCTTGGGCCACTCGCGGAGGAGGAGCTCTCGGTCAGGGAAAAAACATCAATCTGATTCCTGGAAAGCGAAACAGCACCACCCTCACCTAAAGCGCTGTCAGAAACGGACACGTGAGTAATTATGATTGACAGCTGGCAGACAGACACAGCGGGCAGATTGGTTCGCCTGCTTGCAGCCAAGGCCGGTGGGGACAGACACAAGCAGAGGAGGGTGGATCGTGAAAGGGCGAGTCGTCGCGGGGCCTATGTGGGCCGGCCGCCGGTCCCCATGAGGCACAGCTTGACCACGCTGCTGGCGGCCTC
>NW_006293957.1:925658-926594 GCF_000327345.1 Myotis davidii
AGGGAGGGAGAAAGCCATAGAGATGACCACATCCTGTGTAACAAGACCCGACTCGCGCCTGGCCAGTCGGCGGGGCCCACAGTCCCCTCCCCTGCCCTCACTATAAAACCCACAATCCCATCAGGCCTCGCTCTCTCGGCCACTGGGCTTACCGTTGCATCGGTGAGTGTGCTAGGGGAGCCAAACCTAGGTTTGAAATGAAAGACTCTTTGCTTTTGCATCGGACTTGCTGGCTCCCTGGTGGGCTTTTTGGGAACCTTGAAATCTGGGCACAACAGATCGCTCGGAGCTTCAACACGGTGCTGGATGCCAAAGACAGTGCTGCCAGTGGTCAGCACCTAACTACCTAACAGGAAGCCCAGAACTGGCACACAGAAGAGCAGGGTCCTAAACCAGCCGCCATGGGGCATTAAAACGCAGCTGAAGCAAACAACACTTCACTTTTTTTATTTAAAAAAAAGTTTTTATTATTATTTTTTTATTTAAAAACATTTTTGACTTTTTAATTATTCTTTTCTTTTTTCTTTTTCCACCTTTTTTCATCCTATTTTTCTTCTCCTTTCCCTGATTAGCCTATTTCTTTCCTTTCTTTTTTACCTCTTGTTAAAAATTAATCTTTATCTGCTTTATTGATGTGTTATTAATACTGTAATCTCTGTTGGCTTATTCATATATAAGATTTCCTCCTCCCTGCTCCTACTCCATTTCCCCTTCTCTTTTTCTTTGCTACTCAATTTTTCCCCCTCACCTCTCTTGCTCTTTTCTTCTAATTTTTTAATTAGTTTCACTTCCTAATTTCAGGCCTATCTGCTCTCTCCTCTATTCTCCTTTTCAATAAATAAATAAATAAATAAATTCTTTATTTTAATTTTTTTCTTTTAAAAAATCTTTATTAGGTTTACGAGTTAATAATGTGCATTTTTTCAATAGATGGAG
>NW_006293957.1:927724-928353 GCF_000327345.1 Myotis davidii
GACGGTATCCACAAAATACCTGAAAGATGTGGGAAATGTGTAGCTAGCGATGGACATTACTTTGAATAAAGCACTTTTGATGTTTTTCTTGAAATTATCGTGTTTTCTTTGATTAAAAATCTGCATTATTAACCAGTACACCTAGTATTGTCGAGATTATTACAGATGTCCCTCTTTTCTCCCCCATTTCCCTCATCCACCTGGTTCCTGCCCTGTCCCAAGCCTTCACCACCCTATTGTCTGTGTCCATAGGTGATGCATATTTGCATATAAGATCTTTGTTTAGGAGTGGAGCCCGCCTGTGCAGGTATGCAAAGAAGCCTTTTTACACAGATGTCCTTAGAGATAATATGGATCAGTCCAGAGTTCTCCTCTGGGTGAAAGCAGAACCCTTTATAGTGGGTGCCTTCCAGGTCCCCCCTCCATCCAAGTTCAGTCTTCACTACCACAGGAAGATATCCACCTATGTGCGAACCCGGGCCACAGAGGGAGCTTACCCACGCCTGTACTGGTCAACCTGGAGGCACATTGCATGTGGGAAGCTGCAGTTGGCTAAGGATCTGGAATGGCTTTACTTTGAAATACTTGATAGTCTTGCCGTGAAGACACCAGAAGAGCAGGAATTCATG
>NW_006293957.1:928566-929272 GCF_000327345.1 Myotis davidii
TCCAGCTCCCCCCTCCATCCAAGTTCAGTCTTCACTACCACAGGAAGATATCCACCTATGTGCGAACCCGGGCCACAGAGGGAGCTTACCCACGCCTGTACTGGTCAACCTGGAGGCACATTGCATGTGGGAAGCTGCAGTTGGCTAAGGATCTGGAATGGCTTTACTTTGAAATACTTGATAGTCTTGCCGTGAAGACACCAGAAGAGCGCCTGGAATGGTCTGAGATTCTGTCCAACTGCACATCTGAGGATGAAGTCGAAAGGCAGAGAAATCAGCTTTCAGTGGACACCCTACAATTTCTGCTCTTCTTATACATACAACAGTTAAATAAAGTCTCCCTGAGGACATCTTTGATTGGAGAAGAGTGGCCTAGTCCCAGAAACATATCTCAATCTCCTGACCTGACTGAAAAACCCAGTTGTCATAATAAGAACTGGAATGATTACAGTCACCAAGCGTCTGTCTATGATCATCTGTCAGATCTCCTCGAGCTGCTTTTAGATCCAGAACTACTCACTGCATCATCTCATTCAACTAACAGTAGTCTGATCTCTAGAGAGCTGTGGTGGCACTCGGTTTTCTTATTGAAGGTGCAGTGAGGAGAACCAGGAAGATATACCCACTTCATGAGCTTGCACTGTGGCAACCACTACATGCAGAAAGTGGCTTCTCAAAGATCTCTAAGACCTTTTCTTTATAACAG
>NW_006293957.1:930551-935125 GCF_000327345.1 Myotis davidii
GAAAAAAAAAAGATCTTTGTTTAATCTCTTCCCACTCCCACCCCCTTCCCTCTGAGAATCATCAGTCTGTTCCATTTCCATGCCTCTGATTCTATTTTATTCACCAGTTTATTCTGTTTATTAGATTTCTTATTCATTTACTTAGATTTTTAGATTCAATTGTTGATAGGTATGTGTTTGTTGACATTTTGTTTTTCATATATTTTTTAACATATTTTTATTGATTTCAGAGAGGAAGGGAGAGGGAGAGGGAGAGAGAAACATCAATGATGAGAGAGAATCATCGATTGGCTGCCTCCTGCAAGCTCCCTACTGAGCATTGAGCCTGAAACCTGGGCATGTGCCCTTGACTGGAATTGAACCCGGGACCCTTCAGTCTGCAGGCTAACGCTCTATTCACTGAGCCAAACTGGCTAGGGCTTGTTGTTCATATTTCTTAAAATCTTTTTCTTTTTCTTATTCTTCCTCTTTTTAAGGATACCCTTCAACATTTCATATAATACTGGCTTGGTGGTGGTGAATTCCTTTAGCTTTTTCTTGTCTGTGAAACTCTTTATATGACCTTCAATTCTAAATGAGAGCTTGCTGGGTAGAGTGACCTTGGTTGTAGGTCCTTGCTATTCATCACTTTGAATATTTCTTGCCACTTCCTTCTGGCCTGCATAGTTTCTGTTGAGAAATCAGCTGACAGTCGTATGGGTACTCTCTAGTAGGTAACTAACTGCTTTTTTCTTGCTGCTTTTAAGATTCTCTCTTTGTCTTTAGCCCTTGGCATTTTAATTATGTGTCTTGGTGTGTTCCACTTTGGGTTCCTCTTGTTTGGAACTCTCTGTGCTTCCTGGACTTGTAAGTCTATTTCTTTCACCAGGTAGGGGAATTTTTGTCATTATTTCTTCAAATAGGTTTTCAAGATCTTGCTCTCTCTCTTCTTCTTCTGGAACTCCCATAATGCAAATGTTGGTACGCTTGAAGTTGCCCCAGAGGCTCCTTACACTATCTTCATATTTTTGGATTCTTTTTTCTTTTTTCTTTTCCAGTCTGGTGTTTGGATTCTTTTTTCTTTTTTCTCTTCTATTTGGGTGTTTTTTGCTTCCTCATATTCAAATTGTTGATTTGATTCTCAGAATCCTCTACTCTACTTTGAATCCCTGTATATTATTCTTTATTTAAGTCAGTGTGTGCTTAATTTCTGACTGGTCCTTTTCCATTTTGGGGGAGGTTTCTAGAAGTTTCTTGAGTAATATTATTATCGTGGTTTTGAACTCTATCAGTAGTTTGCTTTCTTCTATTTCTTTAATTTGTGACATGTTTCTTTGTCTCCACATTTTGGCTGCTTCCCTGTGTTTGTTTCTATGTATTGGGTAGAGCTGCTGTTTTCTAGAGTTGGTTGAGTGGCTTTGTGTAGTAGGTATTCTATAGGGCCCAGTGGCTCAGTCTCCACAGTCACCTGAGCTGGGAGCTCTAAGTGCATCCCTTTGTGGGCTGTGAGCAGTCTTGTTGTAGTTGAGATTTGATTGCTGTTGGTGTTGTAGGGAGGAATTGACCTCCAGCCAATTGGCTATGAGGACCAGGTGTGACTACAGTGGGAGAGCTGCTGTGCAGGAGACACCCCTATGGAGCAGAACTTGGTTCAGTGGGGCTTTGGTGCTCACTGAGTCTGCCCCTTGAGTGTGTCGCTTATGGATGTGTAGAATTGTAATCTGGTATGGTCTGACACTGACCACTGGGTATACTGGCTCTTGGGTATCTAAGGAGGTGTAAAGCCAGCCACTGCCTGGGGCCACCCAGCAGTAGCTACAGAGAGATCTTCAGATTCCTCTTCTTTGTTTTGTGTTTAGAAGGGCCGAGATGAGGCCCAGCTATGAAGCAAGGCAGGCTGGTGCTGGTGCCAGCCTTGGGCTTTTTATTGATAGGTTTGTGGCTCCCTGACCCAGCTTCAGCTTGTTTGACAGGTCTTAGGCTGAGAAAGGACAGGCCATTCATATGCTAAAGCCACTGCACACAGCTTGGGTGGGGTTGTAAATTGGGTGGTGTGAGGTCTCAGGGAATCTCCAGGGCGGAGCAAACAGAAATGTCTGCCAGTCAGCCTTGCACCAGGAAGGTCCCAGCATGGGAACAATGACTGCTGTGAGCACCTCTCTCTGGGGGCCTTTTATTGATAGGTTTGGGGCTCCCTGACCCAGCTACAACTGAGCAAGGACAGGCCATTCATATGCAAAAGCTGCTGCACACAGCTTGGGTGGGGTTGTAAATTGGATGAGGTGAGGGTCTTAGGGAAGCACCAGGGCAGAGCAAACAGAAATGGCTGCCAGTCAGCCCTGCAACTGGGGAGGTCCCAGCATAGGAACAATGCTCTCCCTGCAGGCACCTCCATCTGGGAGAAAGCCGCCTCTGAGTTCCTGCCCCAATGCTAGACAATCCAGTTCCTCCTTGTACATGTCTGTGTTCCCCAAAGCCTTGCTCTGGTGCTGGAGCTCAGAGGAAGTGGGACCTTGTAAGTTCAGTTTTTGGTGCTGGCCTCTTCAGGGGAAAAGCTGGGTCTCCAGCAGCCTCTCTGTCACTGAGCCCCAGTCCACACTGGTTTTCATAGCCTGTAGTTCTTACTGCCCATAGGGACTTCTTTTCCCTGCTCTGGGACCCTGGGCTGGGACCCCTTGCTCCTCTGGGCGGCCTCTGCAGAGATGATCTCCATCCCGATTAAAAACGGTACATGTGGGTGCCAGACCATCCCATTCTGTGCCTCTGCACCTCCTACCAGTCTCAATGTGAGTTCTTTAGTTCTCTAGTTGTAGGACTTCCATTCAGCCAGCTTTCTAGTGGTTCTGGATGATGGTTGTTCTGTATTTTAGTTGTAATTTTGATGTGGTTGTGAGAGGTGATGAGTACAGGTGTTTACCTATGCCGCTATCTTGTTGTCTTAATTTTTCTTCTTATCCATTCATTCTTTTTCTCCCTCTTCTATACTAACCTGTGGTCCTTCTCCTATTCATTCAATTTCTTAACCTTATTTTCTGTATTTAAGCTCTACAGATTCTCTCCCGCTCCCTTTTTTTGGTGTCTTTTGTTTGCACTTTTTAGTTTAATTGTTTGTTTTGTTGTGTTTTCTTCCCATATTTTTTATTTTATTTTCTTGTTATATTTTCTCTCTATCATTTTTGCTCTTTTCTCTTTCCAAATTCTCTGCATAACCAGACACCCTAGGAGGAGACTGCATCTATGAATGAGACAATAACATTCAAGACCCAACTACATCAAGAGAACCCAAATATCTCAAGTAGGGTGCATCCCTAGAATACCCAACCCAGAAGACCTGAGACACTATACCACTGGGTTCCACAAAACATCTACTACATAAGACAAATCCAAAAAATCTCAGTGGCATAGCAGTTTGAGCTAATACATAGGAACAATCACAAAGGAATAGCAAAAATAGGGAGACAACCCCACATGAAAGAAAAGGAGGAATAACCAGAAAAGGAAATAAATGAAATGGAGGCAAGCAATTAGAGAAAAAATTGAGAGTAATGGTTATATGGATGCTCAAAAGGCTGGATGAGAAATTCACCATATGAGGAAATGAAGAATGACAAAGCTGCAATAAAGAACACAACGGAAGGTTTCAACACTAGACTAGAAGCAGCTGAGGACTGAATCAGCGAGTTAGAAGACAAGGTAGAATAAGACACTCAAGCAGAGCAGCAACTGGAAAACAAACTTAAAAAGCAAGAGGAGAGTCTAAGGCAGGGGTGGGCAAACTTTTTGACTCGAGGGCCACAATGGGTTCTTAAACTGGACTCAGAAGAAGGAGCTGCGGCCACGTGTCATGACGTTGCCATGTTAACACTGCTGCTGGTGAAGGAGCGGAGGGGAGAGCAAGAGAACCCTCTGCTCTTTCGGCTCCGCGGGCCGGATAGAACAGCCGAACGGGCCGGATCCGGCCCGCGGACCGTAGTTTGCCCATGGCTGGTCTAAGGGAACTTTGGGAAAACACAAAATGAAACAACATCTGCATAATAGGGGTGCCAGAAGGAGAGGAAGCTGAGCAAGGAATAGAAAACCTATTTAAAGAAATAATGACAGAAAACTTCTGACTTTGGGAAGAAAAAAGTCACAGAAGTCCAAGAAGCACACAGAGTCCAAAATAAGATGAACCCAAAAAGACCTACACTAAGACACATCATAATTAAACTGGCAAACATCAATGACAAAGTAAGAATCTTAAAGACTGCCAGAGAGAAAAAGGAAGTTGCTTACAAGGGATCTCCCATTAGACTCTCAACTGATTTCTCAACAGAAACACATCAGGCCAGAAGTGAATGGAATGAAATACACAAAGTGATGTAAAGCAAGGGACTGAATCCAAGAATATTCTATCCAGCAAGGCTATCATTCAAAATTGAAGGGGAAATCAGGAGCTTTGCAGATAAAAAAGGCTAAGGGAGTTTATCACTACCAAGCCAGCAATGCAAGAAATGCTAAAGAAAATGCTATAAAAAAAAGAAATAGAAAGGAGGAAGGAACACAGGAATAAAGAATAGAAATGGCTACAAACAAGTACCTATCAATAATAACTT
>NW_006293957.1:935842-938160 GCF_000327345.1 Myotis davidii
GACTTCAATACTCCATTGGCACCACTGGATAAATCTACACATAAAATCAACAAAAAAACACAGCAATCCTAAACAACTCACTAGATCAGATGGAATTAATTAAAATCTTCAGAACATTTCACCTGAAAGAAATGGAATATACATTCTTCTTAAGTGCACATGGGACATTTTCAAAGATAGACCACATATTAGGACACAGGTTAAGTCTCTACAAATTCAAGGAGATTTAAATCATATCAAGCATCTTCTCAGATCACAATGGCATAAATTTAGAAATCAACTACAATAAAAACAATCAAACACATAGATACTAAATAGCACGCTATTAAACAATGAATGGCTTACCAAAGAGATCAAAGAAGAAATGAAAAAACATTCTGGAAACAAAAAAAAAGAAAAAGAAAAGAAAAACAACAATCCAAAATCTATGGGACACAATGAAAGCAGTCCTGAGAGGGAAGTTTATAGCACTATAGCCAACATCAGATTCAATGGGTAAATACTAAAACCATTTCCCCTAAGAACGGGGACAAGACAGGGATGCCCTCTTTCACCACTCCTGTTTGACATAGTATTAGAAGTGCTAGCCACAGTGATCAGACAAGAAGGTATAAAAGGTATCCAAATGGAAAAAGAAGAAGTAAAACTGTCATTACTCACAGATGACATGATATTATACATAAAAAACCCTAAAGACTCCATCAAAAAACTATTAGATTTAATATATGATTCTGGCATTGTAGCCGGATTCCAAATTAACACCCAGAAATCTATGGCATTTTTATACATCAAGAATGAACTCACAAAAAGGGAAACTAAATAAACAATTCCATTTACCATTGCAACAACAACAAAAAAATTAAGATACATAGGAATAAACTTAACTAAGGAGGTAAAAGACCTGTACTCAGAAAACTACAGGACATTGAAAAAAGAGATAGAAGAAGATATACGCAAGTGGAGGAATACACCATTTTCATGGATTGGTAGAATCAACATGATTAAAATGTCCATATACCCTAGCCAGTTTGGCTCAGTGGATAGAGCATTGGCCTGTGGACTGAAGGGTCCTGGGTTTGATTCCGGTCAAGGGCACTTGCCCAGGTGATGGGCTCGATACCCAGTAGGAGTGAGCAGGAGGCAGCTGATCAAATGTTTCTCTCTCTTCCGCTCTCTTTCTATCTCTGAAATTAATAAAAATATATATTTTTAAAACATGTCCATACTACCCAAGGCAATCTCCAGATTTAAAGCTATCCCTGTTAAAGTAACAATAGCATATTTCACAGACCTAGAACAAATACTTCAAAAATTGATATGTAATGAAAAAAGACCCTGCATAGCTGCAGCAATCTTGAGAAAGAAAAAAAAAAGTTGGAGGAATCACAATAACAGATTTGAAGTTATACTACAAAGCTACTGTACTCAAAACAGCCTGGTACTGGCACAAGAACAGGCATATAGACCAATGGAACAGAACAGAGGCCCCAGAAATTGACGGAATGCATTGTGTTCAATTAATATTTGACAAAGGAGGCAAGAGCATACAATGAAGCCAAGAGAGTCTCTTCAATAAATAGTATTGGGAAAATTGGACAGATACTTGCAAAAAAATAAAAATGACGTGAAACCATAAAAATCCTAGAAGAAATCATTGGCAGCAAAATCTCAGGCATCTCTCAATGCAATATGTTTACGGATTCATCTCCTAGGACAATGGAAACTAAGGAGAAAAAAAACAAATGGGACTACATCAAAATAAAGAGCTTCTGCACAGCAAAAGAAACCTTCAATAAAATAACAAGAATGCCCTCCCCATGGGAGAACACATTTGGCAATGATACAACTGATAAGGGGTTAACCTCCAAAATCTATCGGGAACTCAAACAACTGAACAAAAAGAAGACAAACAATCCAATTAAAAGAATGAGCAAAGGACCTAAATAGGCACTTCTCCAAAATGGACATACAGAAGGCCAAAGGCCTATGAAAAAGTGCTCAAAGTCACTGATCATGGAGAGATGCAAATCAAAACGACAATGAGGTACCATCTCACACCTGTCAGAATAGCTGCCATCAACAAATCAGAAATGACAAATGCTGGCAAGGATGTGGAGAAAAGAGAACCCTCGTTCGCTGCTGATGGGAATGCAAACTAGTGCAGCAACTGTGGAAAACAGTATGGAGTTTCCTAAAAAAATAAAAAATGAAACTATCATGCCCTAACCGGTTTGGCTCAGTGGATAGAACGTCAGCCTGTGGACTGAAGGGTGGTGGGTTCGATTCTAGTCAAGGGCATGTGCCTTGGTTGCGGGATC
>NW_006293957.1:938382-939286 GCF_000327345.1 Myotis davidii
TGTAAATAAAACAAAAAAAAAAAAAAAAAAGAAACTATCATTTGACCCAGTGATCCTACTTCTAGGAATATATTCGAAGAAACCAGAGACACCAATCAGGAAGACTATATGTTCATAGCAGCACAATTTACAATAGCTAAGATTTGGAGACAGCCTAAGTGCCCATCAGCAGATGAGTTGATGAAAAAACAGTGGTACATCTACACAATGGAATACTATTCAGCTCTAAAAAAGAAAGAACTCTTAGCATTTGCAACTGCATGATGGACATAGAGAGCATCATTCTAAGCAAAATAAGCCAGTCAGAGAAAGATAGGTACCACATGATCTCACTCATTTGTGGAATCTAATGAACACCATAAACTGATGAACAAAAATAGACCCAGACATGGAAACATTGAACAGACTGTCAAACCTTAGAGGGAAGGCAGGAGACGGGGAAAGAGATCAACCAAGGAACTCATATGTGTACATGCATAACCCATAGACACAGACAATAGGGTGGTGAAGGCTTGGGGGGGGGAGGGGTGAGGGCAATGGGAGGGAAAAAAGGGACATACTTCATACTTTCAACAATAAAGATTTATATTCCTATCTAATAATAGACAAACATGGTAATTGACTGTATCTTCGCTACGCCTCCCATTGGCTAATCAGAATTATATGCAAATTAATTGCCAACAAAGGTGGCAGCTAATTTGCATACTGCAGGCAGATCCCGCTGCACCGCCCTGCCTGGTGCTGGTGGCAGCGCAATCCCCAGCGGATGGCCGATGGCCGCCCCAGCGAGAGATCCTGGCCTGCCGTGTGTGGGGCGGGGTGGGCGGGGCGGGCGGCAGCACGATCTGAGCAGCTGCCTGACCCAGCACGGGATCCGGGTCTGCCATCTGCGACCCAGGGAAAT
>NW_006293957.1:939727-942076 GCF_000327345.1 Myotis davidii
CAGGGCCAGGACGGCTCCTCAGGAAGAACACGGCCTCCCCCGCCCCAGCCACATCGGCCAGAGGCGGACAGAGGCCAGAGACCGGGAGTGACCGGCAAGTCCGGGAGAAACGTGGAGGACAGCGGGGCACCGGCAGCAGCTGTGCGTGCGGTTTGCGGGAAGGAGACAGAGCCGCGCGGGGTCCCGTCTCCCGGGGCCGCTCCAGCGCCGCGAGCTTAGACTCGGACAACACAAGCAAGCACCCCAGGCTGTACGGCCTCACTGGGTTCTTGAGCTATTCTTTAAAAAAAATATTTTTAACACATTTCAATTTTAAGAAGTAAAAACAAAACCAAGAAAGAAAAACTATGCTTTCGGAGCCTGAACATCCACAGGGACCTCAGCGCGATCTGAAACGCCGCCCGCCCAGCGCGGGATCCGGGCCTGCGGTGTGCGGGCGGAGAGGTGGGGGGCAGACGCCGCGGGATTGGGTCTGCCCTCTGCCACCCCAGAGCGGGCCTAAGCCAGCAGGTGGTTATCTCCCGAGGGGTCCCAGACGGTGAGAGGGCACAGGTTGGGCTGAGGGATACCCCCCCCCCCCCACCAGTGCACAGATTTTTGTACACGGAGCTTCTAGTATATATATATATGTTAGAAAAATATATTAGCTTTGCATTGGTAGTACGCCTGGCCCCGCCCCAGGGAAGCAATCAGAAGAGTTGGAAAAGAATTAAGAAACAGACCTTTACCACTGTGGTTGGGCGCTGTGTCCCTGCTGACCCGAACAATCTACCAGTGCTTGATTGGGCAGCACCTGTACTAACAATCGGCCGCCAGCCTCCAGCCCTGGGAGGAGGGGCCTGAGGGGAGGCGCGGAGGGCCCAGCGGGAGTTTGTCCCCCGGCTGCTCCTCTGGCTGCTGGCTGCATTCTCCACTGCCCGGCTGCCCCACCTCCAGCCGGCATCCTGCCAGAGGCAGTGTCCTCCCCGCTGCCTGCAGTGCCCCCAGCCCTCCCACCCCCTTCCCCTTCCTTACCTAACAGTGAGTCTCACGTCCAGTCTGAGAACTACCCGTCCCCAGTAGCTGCGTTCCTCTGGTGTGTCCGTATTCCTGGTCCCCACCTCAGCGCTTGGCTGGGCTGTGTCACTCCCTGGCCATCGTGTCCCTTGCACACTTTTCTGCAGCTTCAGTCCCTCTGGGGGGAGTAGTGCGGTCCCACTCAGGGACGGAGGGGCAGAAGGCTGGCAGGAGTTCCGACTTGGTCTTCCCATTTCATGTGACTTGGAAGTTTTTGGGACTTTCACCCGTGTAGCTCAGTGCATTCCCCGGGACACCCAAATATTACCTTTCAGGCCCCATTCACTTATGTTTGTCCATCCATCCCGGCCCCGAGGAGCAGTCTGCCCTGGGCTGCAGGGGCACAGACCCCAGGAGTGGCTCCCCGCAGGTCCTGCAGGGTGCAGCTTTGTTCCGGGCGAAGGTGAGCAGACCTCGCTCTTCTGAGGTTGGGAAGACTTCCAGCAGGAGGAGGCCTGGCCGGGCCTGGCAGGGAGGGGCTGGGGCTGAAGGCGTGAGGGCCCAGCCTCAGTGACCAAGCTTCCCCCTGGTCCCTTCTTGCCCCTTGTAGCCCTTCCAATGGCCCCACCTCCATTCTCCCCACCCCCTTTCCCCAGCACTCTCCAGGTTGCAGACCCTGAGCCCCACACCTCCGGACAGCAGGTGGGGTGCAGGCTGGGCCTGGGAGACTCTGGAGTCCATGTCCTCCTGTTGCTTTGGGGTGTCTCTCCTCTCCTTCCAGGCTCCCCTTCTCTTTAAGTAAGCCCTGACCCTGCACCCCATCTCCTGGCTCCTCTCACCCTCTTGCCCAGCACCACCCTCCTCTCCTCACTCTGAGGTGGGTCCTCAGGCTAGAGGGCTAGGCTGTGTTGTCTCATCTCTCAGGGGCCTGCCCCCCCCTTTCTCCTGGAGGCTTTCCCTCAGCACCCCATGCCCAGTAGGCCCCACCCTAAACTTCCCTTGGCTCCACATCTCCTGCCCATGGCCCTGCGGTCTTCCCCTTCCCGCAGGCTTCCACGCCCAACTGTCTACATGTGCCTAGCACCAACCTCCCCTTCCCATCTTCATCGGTGCCTCTACTGTCCGGTTAATCTATCTCCGCCCGACATCCTGGGGGCTCCGGGCGCTGGGACCTCCCAGCCTCGGCCAAGCACTCCACCCTCACAGCCTCCCCACTCCTTGCCCTTGACCGCGCTGTCCGATGGCCTGCCTCTTCCTTCCTCTGGGTGATGCGGGTGCTCCCACTTCATGGCCAGATGGTCCCAGTGTCCTCTTCAGCTGGCCTTTAAAATTGCGACACCCCCCCCCCCCCCG
>NW_006293957.1:942096-947373 GCF_000327345.1 Myotis davidii
TGGACCAGGGCCCTGGCTGTGCACTGGAACCACTTTGGAGCTCTGCCCAGGTGGATGGCCAGGCCCGCTGAGACTGAGCCCCAAGGGGAGGGGCGGGGTCACTGGTATTTTTTCAAAGCTCCGGGTGATTCTGTTGCCCAGTTTGCCTCCCAGTCTGACCCCTCTGCTGAGCACCAGTGTGACAGCGCCATCTGGTGGCTTCCTCGGGACATTAGATGTGGTGGAAAGGAACTTGAAAAATTGGGATGTTAAAGAAACCTGTGGCTGCAGCTTGACCTGGCCCAGGGCTCTCACTGCTCCCACATCATCATGGTCTCCTAATAGAATACAGAATTCTTTATAATGTGCTGCTACCCTTTTAAGTGCATCACCACAATCATATGACAGAGATATTATTCCCATTTTACAGATGAGGAAGCAGGCACACAAACTGCTCAGGGCTATGCAGTAGCAGAACCACAGCTGGGACTACAAACCAGACAGTCTGGCTTGACTGTCCCCGCTCATAACCACAGCACGGGCTGCAGCGAGGCCGCGCCCTCCCTGGCTCAGGAGCTGGCAGGGCTTCCGGGGCTGGGCATAGCTGGGCACAGGCAGGCCGATGAGGCTGCCATCACCAGATACACTTGACAGTCTCGTTTGCTGCTGCTTTATCTTCCTGTCCTTAAATGCCTCGCCCAGACAGGAGGCTGGCTGTGCCATTTGCCCAGGCCCACCTCAGCAGGCAGAGTTTCAGCTGGAGGGAGCAGAGGGCCTGAGCTTCGCTGGAGACCTCCTGGTGAGCAGTTTCTCTCATCACTTCATAGGACGTGGGTCAGTTTGAACTACTCTCGTGTAAGTGTCTAGGTTTAATTAGCCCCAAATTGCTTTCTGGAACTCTTTCCATCCCTCACCCCCTTGATCATGTATCAGCTCCATCTCCCCAGCTGCTCAAACCAAAACCCTGGGGGGTGGGGGGGTGTCTGCTAGGTCCCTCTTTCTTCCTCATCCCACATGCAATCAACTCATCCCCGTGTCCCATCGAACTTGAAAATAAGTCGATCACTTCTCCACCCCTCCAATGCTCTAGTCCAGGCCAGCACTGCACCGTCCCTGAGCCACACTCTGCTCTCCATTCCTCACTCCTTCCTATCAAAGCACTTTAGCCCGTCTCCCTAACAAACAGTGCAACTATCAGTGGCACTTTGGGCAAAGCCCAACCGTAGCCAGCCCTCCAGCCCTCCTCCTCTCAGCAGCCCTCTGAGCCTTGCTCTCTGCAGTCCAGCCACTCTGGCCTCCCACCGGCTCTTCCAGGGACGTCCCTGCCCCAGTCGCTAAGGGCCCAGGTTCCTACACTGTCTTGCTTCTCACCTGGATACTGACTCATCTTTAGGTTTTAGCTCAGACACTAGCGGTCCCTCTCTCCTGGCCCGCGGTTCCTCTGCCTTGGCCCAGGGTCCGAGCGCTGTCAGTCCCTGCTGCTCAGCACCAGTGGTCGGAGACAGGGGCAGGAGGCTGGGACCCGAGGCTCTGTCGCCCTCTGGCAGCAGCAGCGAACCTGGCCCTCTGGTGATGAGAAGAGGTCCCGCCACCTCCTAGCTCAGCGGTTCTCAACCTATGGGTCGCGACCTCTTTGGGGGTTGAACGACCCTTTCACAGGGGTCGCCTAAGACCATCAGAAAACACATATGTAATTACATATTGTTTACAGTAGCAATTACAGTTATGAAGTAGCAATGAAAATTTTATGGTTGTGGGTCGAGGCATTAGGAAGGTTGAGAACCACTGCCCTAGCTTAACACGTGGAATCCCACTGAGCTGAGCCTAGAACCATCCTTCAGGTGGAGGAGGGGCTTTTGACCTGACCCCGCCCTGCCACAGGCCCCGCCCCTCTCTCTGCGTGCCCTTGATGGTACCAGTGGCGTCATGGAGACACCTGGGTGCCAACCTGGGTGCAAACCGGAGTTCGGTGGTCTTACTACCACATGTGCAAGTCTTTACCCTTAATAAATGGTGGTCCACTCCTCTACGTGCCAGCCAATACTCCAGGTCCTGGGAGTACCGCGTTGAAGAAACCCACAACCGCCCTAACCGGTTTGGCTCAGTGGATAGAGCGTTGGCCTGTGGACTGAAGGGTCCCAGGTTCAATTCCCATCAAGGGCGTGTACCTTGGTCCCAGTGGGGGGGCGAGCAGGAGGCAGCTGATCGATGTTTCTCTCATCGATGTTTCTGACTCTCTATCCCTCTCTCTTCCTCTCTGTAAGAAATCAATAAAATATATTTTAAAAAAAAAGAAACCCAGAACCCTGTTGTTGGGTGCCCACAATCTAGTAGGGGAGACTGCTAATAAGCGACATAAATGGGTTAAAAAAAGCATAGTATGGGGGTGGGAACAGCCCGGGAGAGGATGGGGGAGAAAGGAGGCATAGGTAATACTTTAAACAATAAAGAATTTAAATTAAAAAAAAGCACAGTATGTCACCCAGCTGGTGTGCTCAGTGGTTCGGGCTTTGGCCCAGTGCACCCAAGGGCATGGCCGAGGGCACGCACCTGGGTTGCAGGCTTGATCCCTGGTCCAGACTGACCAGGCAGGGAGGCAATCAAGACGTTTCTCTCTCTTTCTTTCCCCTTCCTCCCTCCCTTCCATTCTCTCTAAAAATCAGTGGAAAAAATTAGCCCCTTTGTGCTTAGTTTCACCAGTGGTCTCAGCGTCATTAGAGATTTTAGAGAGTCCTTTTTGGCCTTTTGTTTTGATCTCTCCATTGTATTTTTTGTGCTTCTTTTATATATCATCAATTTCTACTCTAGATAATTTTCTTTATTCTACCTTTTTGAGTTATTTTACTTTCCTTTTTCTAATGCTTAAAATAGATGCTTTCTCATTAATTTTCTGCCTTTCTTCCTTCAAAACTATAACTCTCCTCCTAAGTACTCTAAGGACTTAGACTAAAACACAATTCTTGATATGTAGCATTTTTGTTATTATTCTGTATATGTATTGTCAATACTCCCAAGGATATTTTCCCATTGATTTTTAGAGGGAGTGGAAAGGAGGGAGAGAGACAGAGAGAGAAACATTGATGAGGGTTGCCTCCCACATGCGCCCCGACTGGGGCTGGGGGTGGACCTGTAAGAAATAAGGCGAGAGAACCAAGATGGCGGCGTAGGGTATGGACCTGTGTGTGCTGCCTCCCACAACAACACTGAGACTACCAACTATAAGACAAATAGCTATCATCCAAAACCATGGGAAGGCTAGCCCAGTGGAAGCTTTACAACTTGAAGGAAAGAAAGAAGAGCATTGAGACTGAGTAAGATGTGCAGAGGCGCCAAGAACAGAGGTATGGAGTCGCGCACCAGGCGGGCTGCAACTGGATGAGCGTTTTTTTTCAATCAGAAGGGGTTACAAACTCTTGAATCCACTGAGCTTGTTTGGGGCGGGATTCTGAGGTCCCAGACCCCTACAGGGAGAGGCAGGACAGCCTTGCAGCAGGTCGGAAAGCGAGGGCGGCTTTCTCGTGGAGCTGCTCGCCGGCACTCGGCACTCGGGGACATGGAGACGCAGAGTACCGGAAAGGCGGGGAGTCAGGGAGATGCCATTGCTGTTTGCTCTGCCCTGGTGATTCCTGGAGACCCTGCCCTACTCAATTTACATCCCCACCCAAGCTGTGCCAGTGGCACAACAGGAACCACATGCGCTTTTGCACAGTCTCACATGGGACGCCGGGAGATGGCAGACAAGCAGTCTGTGCACTTAGTAGAAAACTGAATCCAAGCAAGCATACCAGATATTCAGCCACCAAAAACACCTGGAGATTTTGTCCAGCAAGGAGCCGCCCAACAAAAGACAGAATGCCAAACTTTGTGTTGACCTGTTAAAGTATAATGTCCAGCACCTGCAGACTGCTCTCAGAAACTTCCAGCATCGGCAATACGCAAGGGAGCAGCAGGAGAGACTGCTAGAGGAGATTCTGACTCGCAACTTCACCCCCAACATGGGATGTGGTACCCCCTGTGAGGCTGCGACGGCCCTTGCGAGGCTGCGACAGCCCCTGTGAGGCTGAGACAGCCCCTGTGAGGCTGGGATGGCCCCTGCAGGGTTCGACGGCCCCTGGGAAGCCAAGAAAAATACCACATGATCTCACTCATCTATGGATAATAAAGACCATTATAAACTGATGAACAAAAATAGATACAGAGGCAGAGCAGCATTGAACAGACTGTCGGGGATAGGGGAGGCTGGGGGAATTTCAAGGAGGGGGGGAAGGAGACATGTGTAATACTCTTTGTAATACTTTAAGAAATAAAACAAAATTAAATTAAAAAAAGAAAAGAAAAGATGACTGCTTATTCTCACAATTCCCCTCTTTTCTTTATTTATGCTCTTTTCTTCAAACTTGGCTGACATTCATTGACTTTCATCCTCTACAGTGTCTAGGAGAAGACTGTTTTGCTGTTTGGTCAATGCGGTTTCAATTAGCCTTTGGGTAAGACATGGGATGATGTGACATCCATCACTGTAACTCCCAATCAAAGGGGTGAAGTGGACGCCATCGCTTCTTCCACTTTCAAACCATCACTCTAGTGAATCGGAGAAGGAGCCTCGATCCCAGGCTCCCGCTCACTCGTCACTAAAGCTGCCGATGCCTTAGGGCCTCAGCGACAGTCCGTCTGCTGTGTTGTCAGGGACGAATGTGCAGCACTGGCCCCAACATGACACATCTCCCTTTTTCTGCCAGAATCAGACCCAAGGCCAACCTGTCCTCCAAGGTCATCCTGCTGGTGGTATCTAGCTGTTCACTATCCCTTTAGCTGCATCTTGAGTATAGTTAACAAGCCTTTGCTGGTTATAGTAAATACTAGAGGCCTGGTGCACGGGATTTGTGCATTGGTTGGGGGCATGGCCTGCAAGGAGCAGCCACTCATCCCAGTCAGCTGAGCGACATTTCCACTGTGGGAGCACACTGACCACCAGGGGACAACTCCTGTCTTGAGCATCTTGCCCCCTGGTGGTCAGTGCGCATCCTAGCGACTGGTCAACTAGTCGTTCTGGTTATTCTGCCGTTTGGTTGCTAGACTTTTATTACCGTATTTGCCGGCGTATAAGACGATTTTTTGGCCCTGAAAAATATGCCTCCAAGTGGGGGGTCGTCTTATACGCCAGGTACACTTCAGATAGACTGCCCATAGTGCTTGCCCCGTGCCATAGTGGCCTCCTGATGCCCGCCCACTTCATTCCACATACCGTTCAGGCATCAGCAGCGCTGCTGGGTGTATGCTCGGCTGTTATGCGATTTT
>NW_006293957.1:947712-950207 GCF_000327345.1 Myotis davidii
ATCTTTCTTCTATCATTGACAGTCCCTCTAGGTTGTGGGCTGCTTGCCTGTGTTCCTGAGAAGCATCTACGGTACCAGTCTATAGAGTGTGTTTTCTTTAGTGAATTACCGGTATGTTTACCGGTAATAAACTTGCACTGTTTTATGTATATGTTTGATTACATACAGCCTTGTGACAGTTTTCCTGCATGTCATAAGCATTTGAATATAAATTAAAATGTTAAAATCAAATCTGATATTGTTTTACCTTTTATTTGGTGTGTGGAAGGTGTGCGGAAGAGGGGGTAGTCTTATACGGCGAGTATATAACAAACTCTGTATTTTGAGTGGAAACGTTAGGGGGTCGTCTTACACGCCCAGTCGTCTTATATGCCGGCAAATACGGTATATAGGATACTAGAGGCCCAGCGCATGAATTTGTGGACAGGTGGGGTCTGGCTGGCTCACCCCAATGGGGGCTGATCCAGGGTGGGGCTGGCTGGGGGGACGGCCACAGGTGGTTGGCTGGCCGGCCATGCCCCCTATTAGGGTGGGGCGGGCTGATCAGGGCCGGGCCCCCCTCCCCCCAATTGGGCTGGTTGACTGGCCGCAGTGTGCTTCATAGCGACCGGTCATTCCACTTGTTCTGGTTGTTCTGGCATTCTGGCCGCTTGGCTTTTATATCTATAGATAATTAATCCAACCACATTCTGTTCACAGTGGCCACCAGAACTGGAAAGATTCAAATCCTGCAGCAATCTGATTTCTAGCTTTAAACTCCTTTGGCACCCCTCTTGGAACCCCAATGGAATTCATGTAAATATGGGGATCAAAGGAGCCCTCTGGATTCTCTCTCCTTTCCTAGTCTGTCTGTCCATTGAAAAAGGTTTACGATATGCCAATGTGAAAGGGATAGCCAATTGTATCAGAGGGCAAGTTCCACTCCATTTGCTGGGCAAGGCCCAAGTAAGGGTCCCCCATGACATCAGCACGGGGTACCAACAGTGCAGCACAATGGGCTTCTGAGGATGCTTGGCCATTTATGCATCTGAATACATTTCTCATAAACTCCAAGTTCTGTTCCCCTGCTCCGCCCCCTTGAGAGGCAGGAGGTATAGTTTACGTTGGAGAATGGGCCGGATCATTTTTTTTGGGGGGGGGCGGGTTCTAGCTCTTTACCCCTGTTGAATGGGAACAACAGGGCGAGAGTCTTACAGGAAGCATTTCCCCAGGAAGTTTCCTCCTGGGACAAGGCAAGCACACATTCCATCCCGTTACTATCTGAGGTCCATCTGAATGGGAATGAGACCACTTGGGACTTTAGCCTTCCTGCTGTGCAAGCATAGCAGCCACTTTTATTCAGGGCATGTACAGGATAGTTAATCCATTCCACTTATATCCTACTTCTGTTTGCATGGTGGTGGCAGTGGCCTAGGGGATCTTGTCCTGTGACATCTACTCCTAAATCTAGTCCTAGCCAATCTTTTGACCAAAAGGCTGAAATATCCAAGTCATTAAGTTACCTATAACC
The DNA here is from genome assembly GCF_000327345.1 of Myotis davidii. Lineage (NCBI taxonomy): Eukaryota > Metazoa > Chordata > Mammalia > Chiroptera > Vespertilionidae > Myotis > Myotis davidii. The sequence continues at coordinate 949,223 of NW_006293957.1, forward strand.
AATAACTTAATTGGGTAAGCATGATCCAGATTGAACACTTTTCTCCAGCCCACACTGTAAGCCCCTGCAATTTGTCAGATCCCTAAAAAAATAGAGCTCAGTACATGATGATTATTAAGACAGCTCACAGTTTTTAGCATCAATTTCAAGGGGATATGTCCTGGTATGGCTGTTCAAGTTGAGGTGTGTCCGCCCTTAACCCGTATGTGGTGTGTCCAACCTCGCTCTGCAGTCCAAACAGCAGTCTCTGTGGTAAGCAAGACAGGTAGGGCCCTTCCCAGGAGAGTTCTAACTTGTTTCCCTTCCAAGTCTTGATTAAAACAAACATAGTCTCCCGGTCAATGGTGATGAACCGGAAACTCAAGAGGGTCTTGGGTCAGGAGGCCTGCTAACCTGAGAGAGATTAAAGTAGAAGAGAGGAGAAACCAAGATGGCAGCTGCTTTGCACAACCACTTCAAAACCACAACTAAAAGATAAAACGGACATCATCCAGAACCACAGGAAGGCTGGCTGAGTGGAAATTCTACAACTAGAAAGAAAGAGAAAAGCACACCGAGACTCAGAGGAGGTGCTGAAGTAAAGTGCAGAGGTACGGAAGTGCATGCAGAAAGGGCTGGCGACTGAGGACACGGTTGTCTTTTTCAGTCGGGAGGGAGTCTCAAAGTCCCGACTGCTCTGAACTCCAGTTCCGGGCGAGTCTCTGGGGACCCAGACTCATACAGGGAGAAACTGGACTGTCTGGCTTCGGGCAGAACTTGAGTGTGGCTTTCTCTCAGAGGTGCTTGCAGTGGGCTGGCGAGAGGACACGGTTGTCTTTTTCAGTCGGGAGGGAGTCTCAAAGTCCCGACTGCTCTGAACTCCAGTTCCGGGCGAGTCTCTGGGGACCCAGACTCATACAGGGAGAAACTGGACTGTCTGGGGCAGCTTTCACAGAGGTGCTTGCAACGATTACCGGGACACTGAGACCTCGGGGCCTCTTAGGGC
>NW_006293957.1:950861-954949 GCF_000327345.1 Myotis davidii
AAGAGGACCACAGCAAGATACATCATAATTAAAATGCCAAGTGCAAAAGACAAAGAGAGAATCTTAAAAGCAGCAAGAGAAAAGCAGTTATTACCTACAAGGGAGTGTCCATATGACTGTCAGCTGATTTCTCAACAGAAACAATGCAGACCAGAAGGGAGTGTCAATAAATATTCAAAGTGATGAATAGCAAGAACCTACAACCAAGATTACTTTATCCAGCAAAGCTATCAGTCAGAATTGAAGGTCAGATAAAGAGCTTCACAGATAAGGAAAAGCTAAATGAGTTCATCACCACCAAACCTGTATTATATGAAATGCTGAAAGGTATCTTTTAAGAAGAGGAAGAAGAAGAAAAAGGTAAAGACACAAATTATGAACAACAAATACACGTCTATCAAGTGAATCTAAAAATCAAGTGAATAAATAATCTGATTAACAGAATAAACTGGTGATTATAATAGAATCAGGGGCATAGAAAGGAGTGGACTGACAATTTTCAGGTGGGAAAGGGGTGTGGGGGATGCGGGAAGAGACTGGACAAAAATCATACAACTATGGATGAGGACATTGGGGGTTAAGGGCAGAGGGTGGGGTGGGAACTGGGTGGAGGGGAGCTATGGGGGAAAAAAAGAGGAACAAATGTAATAATCTGAACAATAAAGATTAATTAAAAAAAAAAAGTCCAGAGACGAAATATAACTTTGAAAGGCATTTGGGGGTCAGAGGAGCCTAGCTAAAGAAACTAAGTTCTCGTCTCAGGACTACATGCTTTTTATTAACACAAATTGTCCTTAGGTGAGGTAGATATACACTTCAAAGGGTCAGGGTTTTGTACAGAGTCCATTGTCAGATTGGAAGAATTAGGGCTGTTCAGGTATTTGGCCAGTAGGAGGCAATAACATGTAGACTAAGATGCCCTGAGCTGTCTGGCAGCAAGCAATGATTTTAATGCATCCTTTTCAGGTTTGGGGAAGTGCCCTCGCCACTCCAGAGTCAGCCCTGCTGTCCTGCTGGAATTGGCTCCCTGCAGAATCTGCTGTTTTTTCCCCGCAGCTGCTTTTAAGATTTTTTTGTGTCTTTGGTTTCTGTTGTTTTGCGATGAGGTATCCAGGTGTAGGTTTCTTACTGATTATGTGACTGACTGGGACTTCCTTCGAGGGCACAGCGGACAGCTGTTAGGAGTGGGGGACTGTGAGGGACCAATTCTTTCTCTTCCAGGTAAAAACACCCGGGAAGGGTGGCGACTGCCTGGTTTAGATGAGCAGCCACTCCTAGACCCACGGGCGTAGCCTGGGCCAGGGGCTCCTGAAAACTTGGCTGCAGCCCTAGTGCTGGCCCAGTGCCCAGGGGAGGGGCCTCCCTGGGCGTCAGGTCTGCGCTGCTCACACAGGGAGGAGCCGGGCCTTGCCTTCTGCAGGACAGGGGGCTCCATAAAGGGTTTCTTTCATTTACTTTAAATTTGTTTTCAGTTACACTTTATATTCAACATTATTTTGCATTAGTTTCCAGTGTGTTAGACAATCCTATACTTTACAAGTGGTCCCCTTGACATTTCCAGCTCCCACTGGCACAGTCGTTACAATACTAGTGACTGTGTTCCCTGAGCTGTCCCTTACATCCCCTGACTAGTTTGTAACTAACAATTCCTACTTCTTAATCCCTTCAGCTTTTTCACCCAGCCCCCCAATCCGTCCCTAATTTACTTTTACTTTTATTGTGACAAATACACATAACATACAATTTTCCATCTTAACCGTTTTTAAGAGTATAACTCAGTGGCATTAAGTGCATTCATATTGTTGTGCAACTATCCCCAGAACTTGTTGATCTTTCCAAATGGAAACTCCACTTCCATTACATGTCCACTGCCCTCCCCCGCTTCCTCGACCCCTGGCACCCAGCACCCCACCTTCTGTCTATGAATTTGACTTCACTAGATACTCGGCATGAGGGAAACAAGGGGTCTTTGTCTTTTTGTGACTGGCTTATGCACTTAGCATGATGTCCTCAGGGCTCATCCATGCTGTAGCATGTGCTAGAATTTCCTTTTTAGAGATGAATAATAGTCATTGCATGGACAGACCACCTTTAAAAAACTATCTGTCGGTGGACACTTGGGTTGCTCCCACTTTTTTTTTTAAAATATATTTTATTGATTTTTTACAGAGAGGAAGGGAGAAGGAAAGAGAGTTAGAAACATCGATGAGAGAGAAACATCGATCAGCTGCCTCCTGTACACTCCCTACTGGGGATGTGCCCACAACCCAGGTACATGCCCTTGACCGGAATCGAACCTGGGACCTTTCAGTCCACAAGCCGATGCTCTATCCACTGAGCCAAACCGGTTTCGGCATGCTCCCACCTTTTGACTATTTTGAATGCCACAAACACGGTATATAAATATCTCTTTGAGGTCCTGCTTTCAATTATTTTGTGTACATACCCAGAAGTGGAGTTGCTGGATCATGTGGTAATTCTATTTTTAATCTTTTGAGTAACTTCCATACTATTTTCAAGGGGGCTGCATCATTGTTCATTCCCACCAAAAATACACAGGTTTCCAAATTCTCCACATTTTCACCAACCCTTGTTATTTTGTATCATTTTGGTATTTTTTTCTCCTTGTGGGTGTGAGGTAGTATCTCATTATGGTTTTGACTTGCAAGTGATTTTTAAAACCTTTTCATGTGCTTATTGGCCATTTGCATGTCTTCTTTAGAGAAATGTTTATTTAAGTCTTTTGCACATATTAAAATCTTGTTGACAGGGTGTCAGACTTGGACATCTGGTTTGGAGAAAGCGGAGCCTGAAACATCTGCAGTGACATGGGGAGAGGAGAGGAGGTGCCAGGGGCAGCACCGACGCTGTGCACAGAGGCCTCTTCCTGCTTGGGGTCTTGATGGGCCTATGACAAAGGCACCCAGGTCATTTCTTTGGGTCCTGGGGTCTGCGTGGACACAGGGAAGGCTCAGGACAGCCCCAATTAGGCCCACACAGAGCATGGTTCATAACAGGTGGAGGACACTTGTCGGCTCTTTGGCAGCAGTGGCCCAGCCATAAGGGCCCAGCTCTAGAGACTGTAGAGCAAGCATGTCAAACTCAAAGGCTAACACGGGCCAAATAAACAAGGTTCAAGTGTATGTGGCTGCAAAAAACAAAAGCTTCAATTTTCATAGAAACAGTTTTATTTCAATAGAGACATGCTGAATACAGAGGGCTGAAATAAATGAGTAACTGTTTACATAAAATAATAGAAGATTTTAATAAAAATTAATATTTTTTCTTGAACATTAACTTACCAGACACTGAATAACTGCACACATTAATAAGCGTAATGCAAATAAACCTATTTTTCTTGTTCTCCGAAAGCGAAATATTTCCTGTTGCTCACACCAAACAAGTCAGTCCAAGACTAATGAGGTGGCCATTGGCTGCTAAAATATTCGCTGCTGGTATTAGTGGAGAGAAATGGTGCACCTGTGCATAAGGCACATAAGGGAAATGAATGCAACATGATTATAGTAATCAGTCATTAGCGAATGTTGTAGTTCGTTATTAATAATTATGTATAACAGGATGTCGTCAAAATTAAGTTAGGAAATTTTTATTAAAACGTTTCTTACATACTGTTATATTGTCTGGGCTGCAAAAATATCCGTTGTGGGCCACATGTGGCCCGTGGGCCGCGAGTTTGGCACGCTTGCTGTAGAGTGGCTGTGTGGGGACACCTCAAGGCAAAGGTTCCCTCTGCCTTTCTGACTCTCAGGTGGTTCAAAGACTGTCGGACTCTGCAGCCAGACTGTCTGGGTTCAAACCCTACTCTGCCACTTAATAGCTGGGCAAGTTACAGAACCTTTTGTACCCGTCTCCCCTCTGGTGTATGGGAATGATTAGCAGGCCTCCTTATTAAGGCGAGTGAGGATTAAAGGAGCTAATAATGTAGAGCATTCTGCCGGCGCTTGGCTCATAGTAAGTGCTGGCATTATCGCTGCGATTTTCCTGGCGATCAGGCCTGTCTGCACTTCAGCCGAGCTCTCCCCCTTCCAGGTCAAGACGCCTGTCCCCAGCCCAGTCCTCCGGGCGCC
>NW_006293957.1:955132-955532 GCF_000327345.1 Myotis davidii
TTTCGAACCTGATCAGTGTCTTTGCTTGTGCTATTTCCTGACCCCCCCCTCCCCCCAACCGAGCTCAGCCCTTCAGAGTCCTTAACTGCTCAGCGCCCGGAGTCAGCTTCGTGTCAAGGAAGGTCCCGCCTCAGTGACTCCCGTCCTGAACCTCAGGGACCCCAAGGGTCTAGCTCTTGGCTGTTCTCCCGACACTTCATGGAGGAGCTTGAACCCTGGCCAAGGGGACCCCATCTCCACCACGTGGGGTCACGCAGCGCCAGCGGATGATGGCAGATGCTGGCCAAGCCCGGGCCCCAAAGACCTGCCCAAAGCCACACACCGACAGGAGAGCACCGAGCCACCACATGAAAGCAGCTGGGAGGCACAGCTTTTCAAAATAAAACTTTAGAAATCAGGA
>NW_006293957.1:955553-964956 GCF_000327345.1 Myotis davidii
CCCAGTGTTGGCGGAGGTGCAGAGAAACAAACGCTTCCACGAATTGCTCATGAAAATGCAAAGTGGCTTAAAAAGCAGCGCTGGAGAGCAATTTTGAAAATACGCATTAAGAAGTTTAAATTATGCATGACTATTCTAGGCATCTATCCTAAGGAAATAATTGCATAAGAGTTGAAAATGCCTGTATAAGGATTTTTACAGTCGCATTGTTTATAATGGTGAAAATTGGGAGAAAAATGTCCCATAGCAAATGACTGGCTAAATAAAGTTTGATAGATTCAAGAGATAGAACTGCAATTGGCTGTTAAAAATAATGTTTTCAGGAAACAATTTCTTGGCAGGGGGAAGTACATTAAAATGTTCATTTACTAATTAATTAATTCATTGATTTAACTGACATTTATTGAACATATAGACATGCCGGGCACTGTTCTAGATAAGGGAATACAATTTTGAAGAAGATAGATAATATCCTTCTCATGAGGCTTACCTTCTATAGAAACAGACAATAAGCAAGTGAAAATAAATTAATTTAGGTAGTGACACTTTTGTCCACTTTGATTGGAAATATACCTGAGATACCTGGCCAGTGTGGCTTATTGGTTGAGCGTCAACTTATGAACCAGGAGGTCACAGTTTGATTCCTGGTCAGGGCACATGCCCAGGTTGTGGGCTCCATCCCCAGTGTGGGGCATGCAGGAGGCAGCTGATCAATAAATCTCTCTCATCATTGATGTTTCTATCTCTCTCTTCCTCACCCTTCCTCTCTGAAATCAATAAAAATATATTTAAAAAAGAAAAGAAAAATTATACCTGAGTAGAAAAAAGGACAGGAAGAAAAACATCATAATGTCAAAGTGGTTATTTCTGGGTTGTGTCAGTTAGGACTTGAAACTGAAAACTTTCAAACAGGTCTTAGCTGTCTCATGTGTCCAGGACTGAAAAAACCCACCTCTGTCACCTGTGCCCCTGCTGCCTGTGCCCGTCGCCTGTGCCCCTGCCCCCTGTGACCCTGCTGCCCATGCCCCTGTCACCTGTGACCCTGCTGCCCGTGCCCCTGTCACCTGTACCCCTGCCGCCTGTGCCCCTGCCGCCTGTCCCCCTGCCGCCTGTACCCCTGCCGCCTGTACCCCTGCCGCCTGTACCCCTGCCGCCTGTACCCCTGCCGCCTGTACCCCTGCCGCCTGTACCCCTGCCGCCTGTACCCCTGCCGCCTGTACCCCTGCCGCCTGTACCCCTGCCGCCTGTACCCCTGCCGCCTGTACCCCTGCCGCCTGTACCCCTGCCGCCTGTACCCCTGCCGCCTGTACCCCTGCCGCCTGTACCCCTGCCGCCTGTACCCCTGCCGCCTGTACCCCTGCCGCCTGTACCCCTGCCGCCTGTACCCCTGCCGCCTGTACCCCTGCCGCCTGTACCCCTGCCGCCTGTACCCCTGCCGCCTGTACCCCTGCCGCCTGTACCCCTGCCGCCTGTACCCCTGCCGCCTGTACCCCTGCCGCCTGTACCCCTGCCGCCTGTACCCCTGCCGCCTGTACCCCTGCCGCCTGTACCCCTGCCGCCTGTACCCCTGCCGCCTGTACCCCTGCCGCCTGTACCCCTGCCGCCTGTACCCCTGCCGCCTGTACCCCTGCCGCCTGTACCCCTGCCGCCTGTACCCCTGCCGCCTGTACCCCTGCCGCCTGTACCCCTGCCGCCTGTACCCCTGCCGCCTGTACCCCTGCCGCCTGTACCCCTGCCGCCTGTACCCCTGCCGCCTGTACCCCTGCCGCCTGTACCCCTGCCGCCTGTACCCCTGCCGCCTGTACCCCTGCCGCCTGTACCCCTGCCGCCTGTACCCCTGCCGCCTGTACCCCTGCCGCCTGTACCCCTGCCGCCTGTACCCCTGCCGCCTGTACCCCTGCCGCCTGTACCCCTGCCGCCTGTACCCCTGCCGCCTGTACCCCTGCCGCCTGTACCCCTGCCGCCTGTACCCCTGCCGCCTGTACCCCTGCCGCCTGTGCCCCTGCCCCCTGTGCCCCTGCCGCCTGTGCCTCCTGTGCCCCTGCCGCTTGTACCCATCACCTGTGCCTCCCTTGCCTCTGCCGTCTGTGCCCCTGACGCCTGTGCCCCCTGTGCCCCCTGTGCCCCTGCCGCCTGTGCCCCCTTGTGCCCTTGCTGCCTGTGCTCCCGCCGCCTCTTGGCCTCTCAGGCTCCGCAGATGGCAGCCTCTCCTGACTCTCTTCACATCCAGGCGGCCGAGGGGACAGGGAGCCGCGGCTCTCCCCCGAGGTGCTGCCTTCTTGTCCTGAGGGGCGGTGCTCTGGCACCTTCCCTGGCCAGAAAGGCCAGCCTCTCCTCGCTGGAGGAAGGCCAGGAAGAGCACGGCCTGGTATTGTGAGTGACTGCAATTTCTTCCTTCATCTTTTCTGGCATTTTCTATCAAACTAGATAATAAAACAAGTGTTTGCCTAGCCCGTGGTCGGCAAACTGCGGCTCGCGAGCCACATGCGGCTCTTTGGCCCCTTGAGTGTGGCTCTTCCTAAGCCTTAGGAGTCCCCTAATTAAGTTAATAACAATGTACCTACCTATATAGTTAAAGTTTAAAAAATCTGGATCTCACAAGAAATTTCAATTGTTGTACTGTTGTATTTGTCTCTGTTGACTAATGAGTTTGCCGACCACTGGCCCAGAGGAACAAAGGACTTGCTATGTTTTAAGAGGCGGGGTGGGTGTGGCTTGCCACAGGGGAAGCCAGAGCAGAGTGAAGGCAGCTGCAGGTGGACCCAGACACACGGAGAGGTGCCTAGGCCCCTCCCATCGATTCCTGTCCCCTGCAGTCTTGTGCCCCCCTCTCCCCGTCCCCTCCCACAGGCCAGCACAGCTCTGAGAATGGGGTGAAGTGCAGACCCCTGGCTGCCCAGAGAGAGCTGCTCCCTTCCGGCTGCCTTCGCTCTCCATTGCAGCAGCCTGGGCGGGGGCAGGGCTGGCCCACTGCCCTGGGGCCTTGCTCTTGAAACCAGCTGTGGTTTGTTCCCATGCACTGGCGCACAGGCCGGCGGCCCACGCCAGACCCACCTGGGTTTGCATCCTGGCTTCCTCACTGTGTTCATTTCCTGTGGCAGCTGCATCAGATCACCACAAATTGGGTGCCTTGAAACAACAGGAATGTGCTCTGTCACAGTTCTGGGGGCCAGAGTCTGAAGCCTGGCAGAGGCTCTTGGGGAGGACCCATGCCTGGCCTCTTCTGGCTCTGGGGGCTGCCAGCATTCCTTGGCTTGTGGCTGCATCACCCAGTCCCTGCCTCATGCCACATTGCTCTGTCTGCATCCACCTCTGCCTCTCTTCTAGGGACACTTGTGATGGCATCTAGGGCTCACCCAGACAATCCAGGACGCTCCCTCATCTCAATCGCATCTGCCAAGACGCTTTTTCCAAACAAGGTCACACTTACAGGTTCCAGGGATCAGGACCTGGATGTCCTTTGGTATATACGTTTTAGTCTGTCACACCCATGAGCTGTCCAGTGACCTTACTGCTCTGAGCCTCAGTGATCTCATCTGTAGATTGGGAATGAAAACTGTGTTTTCACAGGGTCTTGTATAATCACCAATCATATGAGCAGGTGACAGTAGGACCGGGCCTCTCTGTGGTTGAGCCTTGCCCCTCCCCTCCGGCCTCTGAGGGCTGTTCGTATCTCCTGGGGCAGCTTCTTCCTGCCTCCCCATTGACCACTGGCCTGTTCTGGTTCTGGAGACAGTTCAAGAGGACCTGGGAGGCCTGTGTCCTCAGGGCCTCTCTTCTGAGACCTGTCCTCATCTCCACCCATTGCTTTTCCTTGCCAGCCAGCTCCCGGCATCGAGGTGGGTGCGTTGCCGCGGTGCGCAGGCTTGGCCCTTGGCAAGGGTTAGACACGTGCAGGCTCCCCTCCTCCTCTGCGGCCTCTTCGTGGAGCTTCTGCTCCCTCCCACGCCCACGTGTTCTCCCACACCAAACCTGGTCTTTCCGTTTTCCAGGTAAATGTCCCGAAAGTTAGGGACCTTGCCCGAGGCTGCCCAGCATGTCAACCACGGACCCAGGGTCTGGGCCACCTCCCCTCCTCTTCTGGAGGAACTGGGCAGGCCCTGCTCCAAGTTGAGACCCAGGAGCACCCCTGGAGGTAGCACCGTCACCGCTGGGTGCTAAATGCACCGCGACACTCAGAGAAAATCACTCACAACCTTGCTTCATTGCCCGATGGAGGAAGAGGTTTCCAGGCCAGCAATCCTGCTCGTGGCCGAGGGTGTGTCCATGAGCAGGGTGCCCAGACCTGCCAGGGGCTGCAGAGCAGGAGGGCTGGGTCTGGGGAAGGGGCTTTTTGCCAGATGAGCCAGGGCTCCAGGCAGATGTACCTCCCCCTTTCTCTGCCCGCCCCTGGGAAAGTGGGGGCTCAGCTCTGAGGGGTACAGGCCCAGGCTGTGGGAGCTGGGCTGTGCTTGACTTAGGATGGGAAGAGGTGGGATGGATGGGCCTCTCACATTCATGTAACCAAGTGTCTGGGGTCTCCACGGCGCAGCTCCGAGCCTGGTGTGCAGCTGACACTTGGTGCCCCATCACAGGCATGGAGCAGGCTGGAGTGAGCCCCAAGGCCCACCTCACCGGTGGGCACCTGCAGCCCCTCCCTGCAGAGGGCAGAGGGCCTAGGGCTGGCACAGATGCCTGTTCAGGACCAGGATGGGCCAGTCTCCTGTGGGCATCGGGTGGCCTGACCCTTGTGTCTGAGGCTGTTGTGCAGCAGCCTGAGGGCTCCCCCAGGATGCTTCTGGGGACACGTGGGTGACAGGGCTCTGGCTGCTCTGTACCGATCTGCCTGGCAAGGACAGAGTCTGGCACCAGGACCATTCGGGCAACTTCCATCCTGGCCCCTCACTGACTCCTCTTCACATCTTGCCGCCCTAACCTCTGCGTTCCTTTACGAGTGTGTGTTTCTACCTACATGCCTTTCTCCTGCGGTTCTCTGCGTGGACTGTGGTTCTTAACTTGGCCACGGCCACGGTTCAGCTTGTGTGGAGTGCACTGCAGGGACCCACTGCAGCAGGTGGCGAGGCAGGAGGAGCCTGGGGCAGGCGAGAGGGGCCGGGGGCCTCTGGTGCTCCGTGTCCTGGGTCTGCAGGGCTGTGACTGATGAGGGTGAGGGGGCTTGCCTTTAGCTCTGGGGATAGATAGGCCAGGATTTGGTTTCTTGCCACTTGGTCCTACCTTAGGAGTTGGGAGCTCCCCACATGCAAAAGGGAAGAGTTACAGAGCTCAGGGCTGGGGAGAGAGGGAGGAGCCTCCCCAGGCCTTGTAGCTGGGAACAGGGACCCCAGAAAGCAGCCTAGGGGCTCAGAAAAAGACTCTTTGGGGCTGCGGTTTCACACCAGCGGTTCTCAACCTGTGGGTCGCGACCCATTTGGCGGTTGAACGACCCTTTCACAGTGGTCGCCTAAGACCATCCTGCATATCAGATATTTACATTATGATTCATAACAATAGCAACACTACAGTTCTGAAGTAGCAACGAAAATAATGTTATGGTTGGATCACAACATGAGGAACTGTATTTAAAGGGCCAGAACGTTGAGAACCACTGCTTTAGACTCTCAGTAGCGGAACCCTTTCTTCACGCACGATGGGCACGGGGCATCTATGTGCGTGATGGACGTGGGGAAGGTCGAGAGCCCCAGAAGGCCTGCTCCTCCAAGAACCGCTCAGACCCAGGTGGGGGACACACACCTGGAGGGTCCCTCCTGGGAGCTCACCTTTTGCTTTCCTTTGTATGTGTAACACCTTTGTGCCAACTCAGCCTGCCTCTCTGGCCTTCAGAGGGGCCCGGCTCAGCTTGCTGGACTCACTGGGCCAGGGGAGCCCTGGGGGTCAACATGAGGACCCCAGTGGGCCTGGGCTGGTGTCTGGTCCTGCCACCACCCTGCCTGGAGACATGGGTCCAGGGAGAAGCTCTGCAGCTCCAGCTTGTTTTTGTGAAGGCAGCACTGTCACCCGGGTAGTTTTTGGGACGATCTTTGTTCTGAGCAGACGGAGCGCCCCATCCTGGGCCTGCTCTGTACTGTATGTCCAGATATCCCTGTGTGGCTTCCTTCCTCCTCATTGGCTGTGGGGTGTGGCATGTGGTGCTGGCCTGTGCCGTGGGCAGTGCAGTGGAAAGAAAGGCACAAAGGCCGGCTGTGGGCAGAGGGGGCGGGCACATCCATGGGTCCTGCTCTGGTGGCTCCTCCAAGGTGGGTGCAGGGAGGCCACCCTCAGGCCATTGCCCCCTGCCCCTAACCTTGGGAAAAGCGAAGGCCAAATGAATAGAAGGAATAATAGAATGAGTGATGCAAAAGGTTGTCAGCCTGGGAAATAGAAAATAAAAACTACGAGGCGAACCCAGTAAAAATAAAATAAAAAATAAAAGAAGCTCAAATAAAGTAAATACAAGCTGAGAAACAGTAAAAGTGAGATGAAAGAGTTTAACAAGATGAGGAAGGAAGACAAAGTAGAGGTAGGCAACTAATGCAACAAAAGCAGAGGTGAAGTAAGCAACACAGAGGGGCTGTTCTGTTTTTTAAAGAAAATCCTGGTGGGGTCAGAGGGATTTCCTGAGCTCAATCCTGGCGAGGGTGGGTCCCTGGAGCCCAGGGGCAGGCCCAGCCTGGGGCTCTGGCTGCAGGGCTCCAAGCCTGACTCCTTCTAAGCTGCTGGCTGGCTCCTCCCGGGCCTGGGCTGAATTGTCCAAGGAGTCCTGGGTTGGCTCCACACTGGGGAGAGGGGGAGTCGGGAACAGTACGTGTCTAGTCGGAGGCTCTCCAGGAGGAAATTACTGGGGAGGGGACACTCCTGTAGGGGCTGTGCCAGGGCAGCAGTCCCCTGGGAGGGTGAGGATCCAGTCGGCCCTTCCTTAGTCCCGTTATTGGTGGAGTGAAAGGAAGGTGAGAGAGAAAGGAGAGGTGTGCAACTCATTTTAAAAAAACTTTCTTGATATTTTGTAACTTTAAAATAATGTCCATATACTTTACTATGGCCAACGAGGTCCTGGATGTCAGAGCTTTTGCTATTCTCCAATCTCATCGTATTCACCTCTCACCCTCATACCTGCTGCTCTCACTTGGATGGGTAATGGCATCTCATACATAACACACCCAACCAGAATGCTCCACTTCCTCCCAATGCTCCTTCCCCACCTCAGTAAACAGCGCCATCACTCGTCCCATTGTGCACACTGACATGTCTTCATTCTCTGGACCAAGCCCAGCAGCAGGTCCTGCCAGCTCCACCTTGGAAGTGTGCAATGACAAAGCTTTAAGTTGCAGTGGTTGTGGCTTCCAGTGGCCCACCGCGGCCTCTCTCCCTGCCTCAACAGTTCACCTGCAGCTCTGGCAGCAAGCTCCTGGCCTCCAGGTGTTCCAGCTGAGATTCCCGGTGGGCCCAGTGCATTTTTGCACCCCTTTCAGTTTCCTTGTGTAGAGTCACTCTGAAGATCTTTTTGGAAAAAGCAATCATTTGTGTTGGCTGAACTCTGTGCAAAAGAAGGGTTTATTGACTGAGTTACAATTTCCGTGGGTACACCGTTGTGAAGCGAGAAGCAAAACCAATAGGACTGAGTCCTGTGTCTGCCAGCAACTCACCTGCTGTCTTGGGCCAGCCCCTTCTTCCTCTGAGCCTCAGGCGTCCCCTGAAATGAGTATGCACCATGTGACACAGAGCTTGCGAATCTGGCTTCCCTAGCCAGGTGTTTACAGTAGGGGTGAATTTGTTCATTGGGTAGGGCTGCTTCCCCAGAAGCTTGATTTTGGCAGGCAGCTTTTGCAGTCCCAGAGGTTATCAGGGCTTAAAGGGACTGGGCTGGCCAGGATCAATAAGTAATTAGGGGCTTGATGAGCCTGATAGAGCCCCAATAAAGTCTCTGAATCTAGCAATCCCGACTTCAGTTTGCAGCGAGGATTCAAATCATCTTGCTTGAGATGGGTGTGCAGAGGGCCCAGATCTCTGGGCCTGCCTCCCAGCTCCAGGGGAAAGGGGCCTATGCAGAGGGCCCTCGCGGCCAGGTAAGGGGTGCCCAGGGCGTTCCGGTCTGGCAGAGGACACTGGCCTGGCCTGGGAGCAGAGATGAGCATCTGGGGATGGCAAAGGACCCCACACTGTGGGAAATGGAGGGGTGGGGGTCCCCAGGACAGGAGGTGAGGCTGCCCAGGCCAACAGCTTCCAGGGGATTCCAACCTGAGTCCTAGCCTCAGGTCCCAACCAGAGGGACCTCATCATCCAAACCAGAAACAGCCAGAAGTCTTCCCAAAACTGCATGTGTTGGTGGGTTGCCTTCTTAATATTTGGAAGGGTCTGAGGCTTGTCTCGCTGCAATCATGCTTCCCCCACCTGGCAAGAGAAACTACCTGGGTGAGAAGTGTCACACGCCGACCCTGCTAACACCTGCAGGGGCTCACACAGCAAGTGGGGGCCCTTGACACTGTGGCTCTTGACCTCAGGTTTGAGCCCCGGACCACACCCACCCTCTTCCCAAAGTGGAAACAGTCACCACAGGAACCAAACTGTTATATAATAAACCCCCGACTTCCCTGCTCCCTACAACCAGCGAATGGTGGGACTGTGAGGGGATGAGCATGGAGGCTTGCGGGTTGGAGAGGCTGGGGGCATATTGCACAGTTCAGGCCCCTAAGGCAGGTTTCTTGAGGAAGTGCTTTTGTGGGGGTGCCCCCTTAGCCTGTAGCCTAGCCTCCCGCAGGCACAGGCATTCCTCTCCTCACCCACCAGCCTCCACATCCCGGAGCTCACGTTGCCTGCCATGTGGCTCCTTGCCGGTTCTCCCAGCCAGTTCTCTTCACCAGGCTGCCCCTGCCCAGCGAGTCAGCCCATCAGCCCACTGCAGAGGCGGCCTCACTGCTCTCCGAGCCTGCTCCCACCTGCACAGGCTCCTCCCCACCTTTCCAAAGTAAAATTTGCTCACAGCTTGGGACACACACACACACACACACACACCCCCTTTTCTTCCTGCCTTGGCTGGCTAATTAGCGTTCATGCCTGGAAGCCTCCCTTCCTCTCCCAGGGTAGCTCCCACTCAACCTTTAGAATGTCACCTTCTCCAGGACGCCCTCCCAGACTCTCCCTCCCAAGCCGTTACAGAGCCCAGGATGCTTGTGCATACGCAGCTCATTCGAGGTCCTTGCCCATCTTTTAATGATCTGGTTTTTTTTGTGTTCGCCTTTCCCACTGCGCGGGGAGTTCCAGGTAAGGGGTGTTGCACGCATGGCTTGGAGCAGGGCAGGGGCCAAGGGGCTCCAGGACTCGCGGGAGCGGCGGCTTGCAGGAGGCTCTGCCTGGGGCGCCCGGGCCGTGCTTCCGCGGAATCCGGGTCTGGGAGGCTCAGCTGCCTCTCCGAAGCCTTGGGTGTGCCACG
>NW_006293957.1:967267-981904 GCF_000327345.1 Myotis davidii
CGGCGGGAGAGGGGCTCGGTGCTCGAGGTCAGCATTGCGGCTCTGGGTGTTTGTGGAGCTGGGGCCTCCCTCCCCTGCCCCCGCCAGCTCCAGGAGGGTCATCGGGCTCAGCTCTGGGGCCGTGGGGACCCTGGGGGCCTGGCCAGGGTGGGATGACCCGGCGTTGCCCAGGCTGCAGGGCCAGACCAGGGCGAGGGAAGTCAGAGTGGGCCAAGGGGTGCTAAGCTTGGAAAAGGCCAGCCAGAGGCCACCGGAGGAGAGCTTGGTGGTTCGAGGAGGCTCTGTCAAGGCCCGCCCGCCGGTGCCCTTTGGCTTCCCAGCCCTGCTGAGAAGGGGGCAGCCCCCTCCCCTCAACTTTTGCGCAGGAGGACGCTGGGAGGGAGGGGGAGCAGGCCCACTGGGCAGAGTTGCCCGGAGCGGGACTGGGACTGAAATGCTGGTACCCAGGGCCCTCGGGTGGGAGAGACGGCGACCTGCGGTGCTCGCCTCCACACAGAGGGGACTGACTGCAGGGCGGGAGAAGGCATCATTCCCTCTTGGGATTGGTCAGGGGACACTGCCTGGGGGGAGCTTTGTGGCTGTCAGGGCCCGTGTGTGCTGCCGGAGGCCCCTCCAGCTTGGCGCAGTCAGTTGTGTGGGGCACGGCTGGGTCAGGAGGTGGCTTGGCTGTGCGACGCCTACCTGTGTGGTCTGGGTGGCAGCGTGTGCCATGCGCATGTGGAACTCCTGCCAGCGTTGTGCACATGGGTGCTGTGTGGGCCTTCCTTGCTGGCTGTCTTAGGAAAGCCTTCACTGTCCTGAAAGGCCAATCTGAACCCACCAGCGGCCTGCCAGCCGCGGGGGGAGGGGGGTCCTCAGGCCTGTCCTGACCCCTTCTCCCCTCCAGGTGCCATCTTCGAGGAGAATGCGGCCAAGGACGACAGGGTGTTCCAGCTGGCCATATCTGACCTGAGCCTCAACGATGACATCCTGCAGAGCGAGAAGATCACCTACTCCATCAAGGTCATCGAGGCCAACAACCCGTTTCAGGCCGTGCAGGAAGGTGAGTGGCCGCGGTGCCCAGGGCTCCATGGGCCTCGGCCTTGAGGCTGCTGGGCAGAGAGGACCCCTGCGAGTTGCGAAGGGCCTGGCCATGGAGCCCATGCGCTGGGCAGCTGGAAGTGCCCTGCACTGGGCCGGCTGGGAGTTTGTGAGTGGGGAGCTGGGCTCCTAGGAGCGTGTCGCGAGTTGTGTGGCCACTTCCCACTGGGTCGGTGCGTGTGGCCCGGCGCTGGGCGCGCAGGAGTGACTGGCTCAGGGTCTTTGTTTCTGAGTGTTTGTGGGTGGGCGTGCTTGATTCCGTGCACCCCCTGACCTAGATGACTGGTGTCTTCCTCACTGCGACCGAGGAGGCCTGGCGAGCGAGCGGACCTGTTGTCTCCCCTCTCCCCTCACACTCGGTGCGTGTCCAGTGCCCCCTCAGTGCCTTGGTGCCACGTTTCCTTTGGGCCCTGCTTATCGGCCTGGTTTGGAGGAGCCGGTTTCTCAGCTCCCGCTGTCTCCGCCTGGGCCGGGGGTGGGCGCTGTTTGACCAGGAAAGGAGAGGAGGCGTTGGGCCAGGCCTGGCTGCAGGTAAACCCTTGCCTGCGCCTGAGGTCGTGGGCCACAGCCTCTGCCTCAGATAGGGCCTGGGGCGGGGCAGCCGTGCACGGGGAGCTGGACCGGCGGAGGTGGCAGGCAGCCTGTGCCCTTCCCTCCTCCGTATGGGCCCCTTCTTTCTCTCCCAGCTGGCTCTAGGCTTGGCTCTGGAACCCGGCTTCCTCCCCTGTCACCCATTTTCTGGCCAGCGCCTGAGGCTCCCCGCCCCTGACATCTGCCCAGCCCCGACCCCTTTCCTCTCCTCGGCCTCCCTCATGCATCTGGACTCTGCGTGCCGAAGACAGAGAGCACAGCGGGGGGCGCAGAATGTGGGGGCATCTCCCAGGAGCAGCTGGAGCACAGGGTGTAAGGAGAAGGTGGGGTGAGGGGTGCAGGCAGCTTCCCCCTCCCCCAGCCCCCTAGGCCCAGGGTCCTCCGGGTGCCATGGCTCAGTTTGGCTGTGGTTTCTTAGGTGCCGCAGGTAGGGGACTCCATGGAGACTCTGGTCCCGGTCCAGAAGGAGGGAGCTGTCGTGGGAAGAACTTTGGCTGCAGGAGGTCGTCCGGGAGTCGGCAGAGAGGGAGAGCCCACCTGGGCTTGAAGGTCTAAGGAGGTCATGAGGGGTGATACAGAGCCAGCGCTCTGAGTTTGGGGTGGCAGTGGGTGGGTGAGGCTGCTGTTGCCTGTTACAGGTGCTGCTGCCTCCAGCCGTGGCAGACCCCCATGGTCATATGTCGACTGCGGTGCGGGAGGGGGATCCCCTGTCCTTGGCGTCTGGTCCCACCAGCAGTGCCTGCCTCCACTTTCCCCGCTCCTGGATTTCTTTTGTGTGCCCTCGTGAACATGGGCTCCATCCAGGGCGGGTGTGCTTGCTCAGGCAGCACCCACCCAGCTGGAGTGGGGATCTGGGGTGACACAAGCTTTTCCCAGTGCCTCCTGCTACCTTGATACTGTCCCCCACACCTGTCTCTGCGGACATTCGTGCTTTGTCTGGGAGCTGAGTTCAGAGAGGGGCTGCACCTGTCCCTCTCCCGAGAGCTCGCCGTGCTGCGGGACCCTGCCTGTGTTCCCAGCGTTCACCAGGTTTGCCCTTTGGGAATGAAAGTCCTAGTGCTGTGGATGTGCTGAGGAGTCCCGGATCTGGACTTGAATGTAAAATTTGATTTTTAACTGCTGTCAACTAATCAACAATTTACCAACAGAGTACAGGCCATACACAATTAGCTGTGGGCCATTCAGCCTCATGCCCAGTGTGACTCGTTCCTGGAGACACAGGGCTCCACCAGGGACTTGTTCTGTCAGAGACCTTGCTTTCTTGAGGCAGTTTCTCTAATTGTGTAACTGGAACAACACCTCAGCCCCACGACGGTGGCTGACGCGGTCTCCTAGTGGTGTGGGAGGGAGTGTGTGCACAGCCGCTGAGGCCGTGGGACCGGGTGCAGGGGCACTAACCAGGTGGTGCTGAGCTGCTGCTGCCTGGAGAGTGCGCTGGTTAAAGCTGGCAGGTGCTTTCAGTGTCTGAGCTGTGTGGGCAGCCGTCCGTCCGTCCGTGTCATCCTGTGCCCTTGCGAAGAACCTTGTCGGTGAGGGGTGGGAGGAGCCAGCCCCTCCTGGGCCTGGGACTGCAGAGCAGCGCTCAGAGGCTCCTTTTACCTGGGCTCCGGGGCAGGCTCTCCACTGGGTGTCCTTCCTTCTGTGCCCTGTGGGGTGCTCGCCGTCGCGGCTTGGCCCTACTTGCTGGCTCTCTTATCTCTTGGCCTGGATGCTCATTGCAGCAGGATGTGGGTGGCAGACACAGTTTGGGTGGGATGGGAAAGGACTTCTTGGTGGGGGAAGAGCCAACGGTGAAGGGGCCAAGGTGGACTGGGGTTTAGCCCCATCACGGACTGGGGAGCATCAGTGACCCCCTGTGGATTGGGGATTGAGCTGGTTCTGCCCCCATTTTAGTCCAAGAGACAGCACCATGTGGATAAGGAGCTTGGTTGCTGGAGCCCCAGGAACTCTCTTCAGACCCTGCTCGCCTCTCTTGCAGTGGGACCGGGGCGAGTCCCGGCCCTGCTCTGAGCTGCCGCTGCCACATCTGTTAACGGGAACAGTGATGGAACCTGCCTCAGGGGCTTGTTGTGAGGATGCACCGAGCAGGCGTGCGGATGTGTCTGAGGAAGGCCTGTGGTGAGAGTGCGGCGAGCGCCTTTCCTTCTCCGTGCCCAGCTGTGAATTCCTCTCACTGCTTTGAGGCTGTTAATATCTTCAGCTGCATCATTTCTTCAGCTAGTGGATGTCTTGAGAGTGGACCCTTTTTACTTAGCTTCCACCCCCAATTATTTAAAAAACATGGCTACAATGAGCATGAATTAATTTAATAATGTGAGAGAAAGGACAATGCATGTTCATTCCATAAAATGTGGAATGTACAGGAAGCATCAGGACAGTTTATATTTGGGAGAAATTAGGTTTATGACCTTGCAGTTCACCCAAACCTTCCTTCCTTACAGGTCTCGCTTGATTCTCTGTCAGACTCATAGTTAAAATGATGAAAACTGGAAATAACTTCTTTCAGACTAAAAATATTTTGTTTTTAAAAATACAATAAAGTGCTATTAAGTTAAAAAAAAAAGCGAGACAGGACAGCATCATTCTGAATTCTCCGTCTGTTGCACCCCTCTCGTTCCCCCACCATATTTTACAAATGCCGAGAGCTCCATCCTGTTCCGGTCTAGATCCTGCTTTTCCATTTACCAAGTCAGGGACTTCTGAAATCTCCGCGAAGTATTTGTAAACATTACTTTCAGCGGCTGCATATGTTTTTCAATATTCAAAACAAGTTATTGTTTAAAGAGTGGAACCATTTATGCTGAGATATGCTGAAGTATCACTGGAGAAAATCAGAAAGGACTTTGAATTTGGTCCTGTGGTTTTTACTTACAGCTTCTGTAGGCTGAGTTTGTATAAGCTCCGTACAAACTACCTCCTGAGGTAGTTGGTCAGCCAGTTCTTTCACACTGATGTAAAAGAACGGGTTGCATTAGTGAAATATGCATTTGATGAGGATTTAAAGTAAGCAAGTAACAGAAATGATACTTAAATCTTTAAAATGTTATATCTTAGAGGGGGGTAAATGTGAGGAAAAGGGGACATCTGTAATACTTTCAATAATAAAAATAAAAAATGTAGTATCTTAAACTTACCAAAGTCCATATAAGAAAAGTGTGAAGACTTGTCTTCTAGATACTAGAAGACATACTAATCCTATATAATAAAAGGCTAATATGCAAATAGACCAAACATTGGAATGACTGGTCACTATGATGTGCACTGACCACCAGGGGGCAGACGTTCAACACAGGAGCTGCCCCCTGGTGGTCAGTGCGCTCCCACAGCGGGAGCACCGCTCAGCCAGAAGCTGGGCTCACGGCTGGTGAGCACAGCAGTGGGGGGGGGAGCCTCTTCCGCCTCTGCGGCGGCACTGAGGATGTCCGACTGACGGCTTAGGCCTGCTCCGTATCAGTTGGACATCCCCCAAGGGCTCCTGGGCTGTGAGAGGGCACAGGCTGGGCTGAGGGGACCCCCCCCACCTCCCCAGTGCACGAATTTCATGCTCCAGGCCTCTAGTTTGTTAAATAAAAAAATTTTGTATTGTTTTAAAGTGCCTGCTCAAGGAGAAGATTATATAAATGCATGAATGTGTAAAAGAACTGGCTAGTCCTGGCCTCCTCTATTCACAGTATTTTACTGTGAGTGAAAGACCCAAGTTATAGGTTATGCTGTAGAGATATGTCATTGAGTGGAAAGGTAACAATTTAGGGAAGAAGAAGAAAAAAGGAACATATATGAGGCAATATTCCTTTTAGTTACAATAAGCGCAAAAGTATTTTAGGAAGATAAGGTAAAATTCACCAAAGTATAGCTTGGTGTTCACAGAATAAAACGAAGAAACAATGAACTAAAATGAAAATAGAACTGAGCGCTTGATGGCCATCTGATGGTCTTGTTCATTTTGTGTTGGTCACGTCTAGGTCGCTCCTTGCCCTCTGACACCAGGCTGGTGCGTAGATGTTCTGCAGGAGAGGGTCCACCTCCCCCTTCCCAGCCCCCGGAGGCCGCCCGCCTTGCTCAGCCCCTGGCCCCTTTCTCTATTGTCCAGCCAGCTCTGGTGGATGGGGGCCGCACAGCCTGTCACTCTGGCCTTGCTCCGTCATCACAGCTCCCTCTCCACCTCTGCTTCTCCGCCTCCTTCTTCCTGGAACTCGTGGGCCCACCTGGATAACCCAGGATGAAAGTCA
Source organism: Myotis davidii (assembly GCF_000327345.1). Taxonomy (NCBI): domain Eukaryota; kingdom Metazoa; phylum Chordata; class Mammalia; order Chiroptera; family Vespertilionidae; genus Myotis; species Myotis davidii. The sequence goes on from NW_006293957.1 coordinate 973,168, forward strand.
GCAGATCAGCAGCCTGAACTGCACCTGCAGCCTTATTCCCTTTTGCGAGGCGGCCACACACAGCCACAGTTCCCGGGGTAGGACCTCGGAACTTTGTGGGCTGTTCGCTGCTTCCATGTTGGCACACCTGTCGGTGCCCAGCGTAGCCAGTGCACGCTGAGCGCCCTTCCCTTTCTCACGGTTGGCTCACTGGGTGGCATTCTCTTCACTTGGGAACAATAGCCATGTGTCCATGTCTGCCACTCGCTCTGGAGACACGCACCTGAGCCCGTGGGCCTCCGCAGACTCACCCGTGCTCGCTCTCCATGACACCCATGCCCTGCGCCTGGAAGCTCTTGTGCCTAAAGGAGTTCCTAAAGAATCTGCTTTAGGCCACTGACCTCCTTTCCTACCTGGATAGGTTTTTCTCCGACCCCTCCCTCTTCCCCTGTCCTCTCTCACCACCCGCTACCTCACCACCCACCAGGGTCCACGGTGGCGCCTTGCGTGAGTGCCACATGTAGTTGCTCTTCCTGGCCCCGCAGGGGCTGCTGCCAGCGATGCTTTAAGCCTGAAGATGGCTGTGCCGTGGCTGCGGGCACTGGTGGCCCCTCACTGGGGTTGGGCTGGGGCCGGGGGACCATCTAGTTCTCACTCTGGATCTCTCACAAGCCTGTGGCTGTGCAAAGGAATGACTGCCATTTCCCTGAGCTGAACTCCCGGCTTCAGAGGTCTCTTTCATTCTAGGGCCCCTCCTGTGTGTGCACACACATGCACACATGCACACACACATGCACATACACATGCACACACACTGTCATCCTATAGACTATACTCCTGTCCCACCATGTCCCCTTATTTGGTTCTAGACCAGGGGTGGGCAAACTTTTTGACTGGAGGGCCACAATTGGTTCTTAAACTGGACCTGAGGCCGGAACAAAAGCATGGATGGAGTGTGTGTGTGAACTAATATAAATTCAAAGTAAACATCATTACATAAAAGGGTACGGTCTTTTTTTTTTTTAGTTTTATTCATTCAAAGGGGCCGGATCCGGCCCGCGGGCCGTAGTTTGCCCACGGCTGCTCTAGAGGCTCCCTTTCAGTATTCCTGTTGCTGTGACCTTGCTCCCAGAGTGGCAGGTTGGGCTTCACTGGCGGCGAACAGGTGGACCCCTCAGGCCAGGCATGTGGGCAGGAGGCTGTGGGTCTAGTGAGACCGGTGGGTCCTGGTGCTGCTGTTCCCAGGAGCGTCACAGCCGTCCTGTCAGGGCTCGGGCTGGGCTGCTTCTTCGGGCCCCTCCTGGAGGAAGCGCAGGGTGCTCTGTGGCTCTTGGAGCCGCACCTTCGAACGGCAGACAGGCTGTCTTCTGCGTTCTTATAGAGCCAAGTCCCCTCCCCGCAGTCTTCTTCCTTACACGGCCTTCTCGTGACCCAGAAGATGCCATCTCCTAAACCAGGGGTCCTCAAACTTTTTAAACGGGGCCAGTTCACCGCTCCTCAGACCGTTGGGGGCCAGACTAGGTTTAAAAAAAAAACTATGAACAGATTCCTATGCACACTGCACATATCCTGTTTTGAAGTAAAAAAACAAAACGGAAACAAATACAATATTTGTATTTGCATGTGGCTCATGGCCGTAGTTTGAGGGCCCGTGTCCTAAACGCTTGAAACATTCAGTCTGCACTTCCTGTTCCCAAACCATTGCTAACCCAGTCTGGCCCCTGGTGTGAGTCTTTTTAGACGTGGCTACCCAGGGAAGTGCCTGTTTGTCCTGTCCTTTGGTTTTGTTCTGTGGTTCTCTTTGTATCAGTCAGGATAGACTAGGCTCTGCTGTATAACAAACAATCCCAAACTCAGTGGCATAACGTAACAAAAAGTTGTCTCTTGTCTATGTTACGTGTTCATCGTTGGTCAGCTTAGACCTTGGCTCCTCACGGTCACTCAGCTTGAATATTGCCAGTTGCTGTGCCAAATGGAGAGAGAGCTCTGGGAGACTCGGTCTGGACATGACACATCCCTGCCACATCTGCTAAACACTCATGGGCCGAAACTAGTCACGTGGTCCCAGCCAGGCATGCGGGATCCAGGAAGCATAGGCGTACCATGTGCCTGGAAAGGGGAGAACTAGCAGTATTTGGTGAATGACAAATACCTACTACCCTGCGCCTGCAAAACAGTCCTCCCGTTTCCTTGGTGACTCATGAGAACAACAACAAAGGAACAAAAACCATGAGCAAGTGTAGGTGATTGGATCCTGTTGCGTCCAATCTGCGCCTCCTGTCACTTTGCCTTTGCCACTCACTTACCTGTCCCTCTGCCCCGGAAAGCGCGGGGCAGCCTTTTGGTGGGAAGTCAGGAGGCCTGGGCTGTCCCCTGTGCTTTTCTCAGAGCTTACCAATCTTGTCTTCTTGACAGGCCCAGCTCCCAGAAGGCTTGGGCTAAATGCTTCCTAAGTAATGAGGCGAAGATTGACATCCAGGCCTGCCCATTGCCAGCGCCAGCACCAATGAGCCCCCTCAGCTGGGGTGCAGCAAATAAGCCCTTCCTGTGGCCTGTGCCTCATGCCGACTTCCCCTGCTTCCCTCACCCCTCCCGGTGCCCTGCTCTCCCCGCCTTCCTGCACAGCAGCTCCTTTCTCTTCTGTTACAGTGTCGGGCTGGGCAGAGACTCATCTCGCTGCCGTGGGCTGGCCTGGGACAGCCCCTTTCTGGGGTGGCGTGTGTGTGTGTCTGGCCTCTCTGATGGGCATGGAGCCTCACAAGGCACTGGGTCCGTGTTCAGTCCCCCAGCAGCTGGGCTCTCGAAGCCTATCAACAGCCAGTTTTCTGGCTGATGGCCATGGACTGGAAAGAGAAAGACCCAGGGTTCTCCCCGGCCTGCAGCGCCAGCAGGGTAGCTGCAAGGTGATTAGATGGCCCTTCTACATGTGTCTGGGCCGAAGCCGTGGGTGGGGCAGGCCAGGGGGCGAGGGCCCAGGGTGGCCCTCACTCAGGCTAGGCCTCCTCTTCCAGCCAGACCTGGGACATGTGGCCCTGGCTGGCCTACTCAGCTTGCTTCCCTCCCATCAGTCCTGTGCCAGCCCTGGGCAGAGGCAGCCCGATGCCAGGCTCCCTCAGTGACGCCTGGGCCGTCCCTGCCAGTGCTCAGCGTGGGCCTCCACCTCCACACGAGCACAGATGAGGTGCTCAGGGCTGGCAGGGCTGCTGCTCTCGCTTACGGACTGGGCTCCCTCCCGGCTCTGCTCGGCCTCTGGGCAGTTACCTCAGTTTCCTCGCCTGGAAGACGTGACAACACAGAGGACAGCATGAAGGTCAGCTGAGGAAACTGGCTAAAACACCCAGTTGAGGGCCAGCAGAGGGTAGGGATGGTGGTCACATGACCAGCCCGCGTTGCCCCAAGGGGCTCTTGGTCTCCTGCTCTTCCTGGCTGGGCTGGCAGGCTCCTCCAGCCCCTGCACCGTTCAGGGCAGCTGGGAGTTAAGTTCACCTTTGGAAGTCCCGGGAGGGCAGGGAAGGAGGCTGGGCCTGACCCGTGGAGGCCGTCTAGAGCAGCGGTCGCCAACCTTTTGGACCTGGTCCGTGGGCCACCGGTGGGCGATCGCTGGTCTAGAGCCACCTGCGGGCTGGGGCTCTGGAGCCTGGGCCTGGTGCTGCCCAGCACTGCAGTTGGGCTGTTCTGAGTGCACAGAGTGGCTGGAACCTGGCCAGCACGGCCCAGCCCCCAGAGCCTGCCCCGGGGCAGCATAACTTGTTCTATTTGGTGGAAGGGGTCAGGCAGGTCTAGGTTCACATCTCAGCTCAGTGACAGATTAGCTGAGAGGTCACTCGCCCTGTCCTCCAAGCCTCAGTTTCTGTGAAGTGGTGATGGGCAGAGAGGGATGTGTGCTGGGCAGGAAGAGGGTGTCGGCCAGCAGCCCCTGCCGGGGAGCAGAGCGGGGTGGCTCAGAGGGGGTGTGGTCAGCATCATCCTCCCTGAGTCCTGGCCACTTTCTCTTTTGTCTTCCTGGGCCCCTGTCACTCCTTGCTGCTGCCAACTCCCAGGTAAGGGCAGAGACATGGACCCCACTGGCTGGACACCAGCCCCCTCCTCCACCACGTCCAGCGGCAGCTCTTGGCTCAGCCCCTCTGTGTTGGCCTGCACACTCGGCTTGCTGCCTGGCCAGCTCTGCCCCTCCCGCGCGCTCCTGCTCTGCGCAGAGTGGAGCTTTGGCTGTTCTCCGGCCTGGCCTGGGGGCTTCTGTCCTCATCTGAGCACCCAGAGGCAGGGGGAGGAGGAAGGAGGGGCCACACTCGGGCCCTGGGCTGGCTCCCTGGGCTTGTCTCAGGCACTGAGGTGGCCCTGCTTTGGCACCTGGGGTCCTTGCTGCCTTCCTGCCATGGCTGCAGACATCAAATGCTGCTGCCCACCTAGGTGGCTCTCAGGACTCCACCCAGAGCTCCACACAGCCCACGTGTCTGGTGATCGCCCCGACCCCTGTGGCTCCGCTCTGGGTTTGGAGCCCTGGAGGACTTCTCCCTGTCAGTCTCTCCCCAGGCTGGAGCCTCAGCTCAGGGCTGGCTTGGGCTTCTCCCATGCACCTGCTAAAGGCCATGGGAGCGCAGCTTGACACTGTGCAGCTCACAGCGCTGAGCTGGGCTGCAGGGGTGCCTGGAGCCATTGTGCCTCCAGGGAAGGGGCAGGGTGGCCATGCCTCTGGGGAGCACGGTGGTGGCGGCGGGGGAGGGCGGCAGTGCCGAGGGAGAGCTGTCTAGGAGGCTGGGTCAGGTCCTTGACGTTCCACAGAATCTAGGCAGAGACCCTTTGCCCTGCGTATGCATGTGCGTGTGCGAGTGTGCCTGTGAGTGTGTGTATGAGTATGTGTGCATCCGTGAGTGTGTGTATGTATGTGCATGGGGTGCAGATACCTGGGCTGCCTGGGCACCTGGCTGCTGCTTGGAGCCCCTTTGGTCCCTTCCCTTTTCGTCCTCCCTCTGGATGTCCTTCAGGCCTCAGTTCAGAGGTCACATCCCAGGATGCCCCAGTGCCCAGAGGCGGGCCCTGGTCAGTGCTTCCCGTTGCTCGTGCTTGGCGCCGTTCCCTGGTGACGGGGCTGAAGAAAGAGAGGGACTTGGTCTCCTTTGTGCCCTGTGGTACCCTTGGCTCTAAGATGGGGCAGTTCACGGGGCACCGAATACCATTTCCCCTCACTAGGGGGCCATCCCTGGGCCCAGACGTGTGGGCCTGACTCTGGGCCCCTCTGAGGTCATCCCAGTGGAATGGTCATTGTGGTGGCGGCCATTCAACTTGTCCAAGGTCAGGAGGAGGCTGTGGGCAGTGACCTGGCCCTTACTGTTGGCATCTCCTTTGGCACCCTGGCATCATGTCTGTGGGGTGAGGGTGGGAGCCAGTTTGCCTGTCCACCCCAGGGAGTGGTTTTCTTGGGGTCCCAGCCACATGGGTTAGCAGAATCACTGGGTCCTGGTGTCCAGAGCTGGAGGTGATATGGTGGTCACCCCCCAATTCATATGTTGGAGCCTCAGCCCCCAGTGGGGCGGCATTTGGAAGTGGGGCCTTAGGGGGTGATTAGGTTTGGATGAGGTCTTGCAGTGGGGCCTCCATGGTGGGATAGTGATAAGAACAGACAGAGAGCTGCTCTCTTCCCACCGTGTGGGAAGGTGGCGGTCACAAGCCAAGAAGAGACCCCTTCAGGGACTGAATCAGCCAGCATCTTGGTCTTGGATTTACCAGCATCTAGACTGTGAGAAATAAATGTCTGCTGTTGGAACCACCCAATGTATGGTATTTTGTTATGGCAGCCTGAGCAAACTAATACTGGCCAAACTGTGGTGAACTTACTGAGGGGGTGGACCAGCCCTGCCCCTCCCAGGCTTGGGGATCACACACGTCACATGAGATGCAGTTGCCTCTGAGGACTGAAGATTCTCGTCTCTAACCCAGCCTTATACCCAGCCAGGCTGCCTCCACCACAGCCCTTTAGATGCCATAGGCAGCACCGTGCCCCTCAGGGACTTTCAGGCTGCACAGCCTGGAGCCTGGTGACTTTTCACCTGATTCTCTTTTGGATCCATCTGTTTGTCACTGCCCCGCCTACACAGCGGGACTGTGGCCTCAGCTTCCCGCCCGTCAAGTGGGGACAGTGGCACCTCTCCAATAGGCTGTCTTAAGGACCAGATGAGGTAATGACTAAGGAGGACGTAGCGGGGCCTGGCACGAGCAGGTGCGCAAGGAGCAGGAGGCACGGCTGTCCTCTCGGTGCACGTGGCCATGGAGGGCGAGGGCCTCACCGCTAGCTCTGGACTCTGCTGATACTAAGGGAGCTGAGTGAGCGCTGGTGGGAGGCGCCACCCAGGGCTCTGGGGGAGCCACTGGTCCAAGAAAGGCTGAAGCGTCAGATGCTGACCGGCGCTGCCTGCTGTCTGGTGTCACGGAATCGCCACGCTGGAGTCCTCCGGGGCTGAGCCTTTCGGTTCATCCTCCGTCACTGCAGGAGCTTCATGGCCAGGCCCTGGGCTCTGCCACCGGCTCCTGGTGAAGCCTGTGAGAAAGCAGAGGTATCTGTCCACACCTTGTGCCCAGGGCTGGTCACGGGTGCTCAGGAAAAGTGCCGGATGGATGACAGGATGGACGGACACACAGACCTCCACTCTTGAGAGCCCTACCGCCCACTGTGGTCCTGCCTTCACGGTCACCCCCGGGGTCCTGGGGCACGCGGGGCCGGGAGGCTCGTGGCGTTTACACAGCCCCGTCCAGCCGCCTGCAGCCTGCTGAGCTGGCCCGGCCCTCCTGGTCACTTCGGGGTTTTGGAGGTCTCCCCTGGCCCTTCTGTGGGGCAGACACAGGCCTGGGTTTGTGGCCCTGAGCTGCTGTCAGGGCTCAGCACCCGTGGCCTGTCCACACCGTCCATAGGCTCGAGGCGCGCCTGCGTGCTGTGGCGGGGCGTGGGCCTTGGGGCGGGGCTCCTGGGAAGCAGAAGCTGCCCTGGGTCCAGGTGTGGCTGTTGGAGGCTCGGGGACTGTGTCTGCTGGGTCCTGGGTGTGCGCCAGGACCTGGGCTTCTGTCTCGTCTCCCCAGAGTCCTCTGCTGGGCTTGGGAGCCTGTTTCCGCCTGTGAAATGGGGTGACTAGGGCAGAATTGGGGCTGGGGGAGGGAGGAGCAGCCACAGGTCTGGAGCCAGGGAGCCTGGCCGCTGTGCGCTTGGCGGAGGGGCTCTGCCTACACTCCTCCAGCCCCCTGGCAGGTGCTAGGAGCTGGCCCGCTGTGCCAGGGCAAGGATGTAGCCGGCACCCCTGCCACGCTGGCATCTGAGGAAGCAAGAGTGAGCACCCCCGGGGAGCAGGGCTGCGGGTCCTCGACACTCTGTCGTTGTTTTTCACAACCTCGTCAGGAGAAGCCCTGAGCGCCCGAGGCCCACCTGTCAGCTGTGTAGCTCCCGCCAAGAGAGGCGGCCCCGCTGAAGGGCCCACAACAGGTGTCTGCGGAGTGTCAGCCCCGCCCTGGGAGCTGGTCAGTGCTGGCGGAGCTCTGCTGGCCCGCCTCTGGGAGGTGAACCTGCCTGTGCCGCCAGCAGGAACCTGCTCCGCGGGTGGCCCCCACTTACTTCCTGACCCCAGGCCTGGCCGCCCGGCTGCAGGCTGATGTCTGTGCTCAGCCCTGGCGGGCGTCTGGCCTTGTCCCTGGCCTTATGCCAAGAGGGCCTTGCTCTACCTAACGGCTCACCACTGGCTCCTGGACCCAGTGTCCCCATCGCCTCCCAGCCTCAGCGTGACATCTCTTCAGGAGGCCCTCCCTCCGCTCAGCTCCCTCCCCGAGGCGGCCGCTCCTTCTGCCTTGTCCGGTGTGTCTGCCTCCCTGGCTCTGCGTCTCGGGAAGCGCAGCGGGAGTGTTGGTTAAGGGCTGTACCCATGGGGGCCGGCACTCACGGGAGCTCAGCTGGAGGATACACACCTGCAGGTGGGCGGAGACCCAGTGGTGGGTGGGCCCGGGGTCCCCTCCCCAGAGAGCCCCTCCCTGTCGGGTGGCCTGATGGGTGTGTTGTGAGGCTGCAGGGGGGCTGAGCACAGCCCCACTTTAGATGTAGCTACAACCCATGCCCTTGGCCCCTCCACGTGGGTGGGTCTTCCCTGTCCCCACACCCACGGTGGGCAGGGCTCTTGCTCCCTTCTTCCAGATGCCCAGTGGTGGCCCCTGAGAGCTCCATCCCAGATGCAAGGGAAGGGAGGGCCGGAATGCCAGCTCTGCTCATCCTTCCATTGGTGGAGACCCTGCCCCAGGGCAGTCACAGGAATGCTGGGAGGGGCGGCCTTCTTGAGACTCCGGCAGCCTCCTGGGCAGCGCCTGCCCTGTGGAAGAACTAATTGAATAGAAATCTTCCGCACCAGGAGGCAGAGCTCTGGCCTCCCTGATCTCGTTAAGGAGTCCCCTGAAGCCTCATTAGGCGGCTGGCTGCTCCGAGAAGGTTATCTCTGCCAGGGGCTGGTTAGCCCCCCAGTCACCCCGTCTAAACGCAGGCCGGGCAGAGGCGATGCTGCGGGAGGCTCACCAGCTACCAGTCCTCACTTCACCGGTTACGGTTTGCTGGACCTGATTGTTTTAAAATGATTAACTACGCTGGGGAAAGCCGGCACGGGGTCAGAAAGCTGAGCCTCCTTACGGGGCTGAGGTGGGCCGGGCTCAGAGGATGTTTCCAGCTGATCAAAACCATTCTCTGGGGAAACCCTGGCAGGCCACGTGGAGCAGTGAGCACCCCCCCCCCCCCCCC
>NW_006293957.1:982300-992831 GCF_000327345.1 Myotis davidii
CCCCCCCCCCGTGTGCTGTGGCAACAGAGCTGGGGTGCCAGGGACAGTCAAGTGGGCTAAATGTGGTCCGTGTTACAAGAGAATGGAGTCAGCTCAGGCTATGGAGCACAGTGGGTGCCTGACCCACCCTGGCTTGGAGCACTAAGAAGGCTTCCCGGAGGAGGTGACGCCCAAGCTGAGTCTGAAGTGGGAAATGGGGGTTGGTCAGGGGGAGAAAGGCCAGAGGACCTCCAGGCAGGGGCACAGCTTGAGCAAGGGCTCCGAGGTGTGAACTGGCAGGATCCATGAGCTGTCCGGGCTGCTGGGCATAGTGGGGGTGCTGATAGCTGGTGAGACCTGCGGGTCTTAGGGCTCCCTTTCTGTGGTCCTGGCAGAAGTGGCTCAGTCTCTAGGGAATGAGCCTCTAGGCAGGTAAGGGGTGCAGGCTGTAGACCCTCGAGGGGATATCAGGGCTGAGAACCATACACCTGAGTCTAAGCTTTGAGCTGTGAGGGGAGGCCCATGGGGATGTGGAAACCAAGGGGACAGTCAGCTCAACCCACTCCCTGCCCCGCAGGCCCTGCCGCAGTGGGTGAGCTCGTCACTGTCGATTTCTCTCATCAGTCCGGCCCGCTCCTCCAGGTCAGGCTGAAATGCAGGTTTTTGCTCCACAGGGAGGGGCTCCTGGCTGGGTATGAGCTGTCCTTTGGTGCCTCCCCCTGGCCCAGGCCCAGGCTCCTCGCTTCTCCCTCCCCAGACTCTGGGGTCTGGAGTTCAGTAGGCAGGGGACAGGGACAGCCAGGCATCACTAACTCGGAGACGGGTTTCCAGAAAGAACCCCTCCGCCACCAGAAGCCGTTACACCGCGCAGAGCTCCGCGGGGCAGCGATGGCTGTGGTCCGGGAGGAGCGTTCCTCTGAGAGGAGCGCCGTCTTATCTCAGAGTGACGTGAGCGGCGCTCCGTGCATGCTCTCACTCATAACTTTACAGGAATTTTAAAAACTCAAGATACTGGTTTTCTTTCCATTAGTGAGATGGTGGCAGGCGGTAAAGCCCACTGCCTTTTTATAATCAGATTTAAATGGTTTTAATTATACAGCCCACATTCTCCCAGTAACATACCATCTCTGTGAGTTAATGGGCTCTGAAATCTCCCTTTGTTGCATACCCTGTAGATACAGGGTTTTTTTGTTAAATGACTTATTGTATATAGAGATTCAGAAAATTAGCTCTGAGGTAGTGTCAGATGAGAATTGGGAGGTTCTGTTACGTTAGAAGGCAGGGCAATGCCTGCGGAAGGCCCAGCCGGTTCCCGGTGGGATTCGGGCAGCGGCGTTTCCGGCTGCGGTTTACTGGCCCAAGTGCATCCCTTTGGATGCAGCGGGGAGAACGCTTGTTTGCTGTGTGAGTTTCTCTGTTGATCTCTCAGTGAGGATGTGAGAAAGGAAATCATCCATCCATGTATCCATGCATCCACCCATCCATGCACCCATTTCTTGAGTACCTACTATGGGCGTGGCCCTCTGCCGAAGGGTGTGCCCAGCCAGGGAGCAGGCGGGCTGCCCGGGCTTCCTGCCCTCTAGGCCCACAGTGCCTCTCAGCTGCTTCCCTGTTCTGTGCGGGGCCTACCCTGTCTCAGCACCCGCTTGGGTCTCGATGGGGGCCCCGGCTTGGTCAATAGACCTCTGAACTGGGTGAGGCTGCCTCAATCAGAAAGGATGCGGGTCCTGCGGCCATTGGCGCTGACCTGAGTGCTGTGGTGTGTATTGGGGGCAGGTGGGACTCAGCCTCCTTGGTTCCCTTGGCCGAGACCGCGGTACCCAGGATCGGGCCTAGCTGACCAGAAGTGCTGTGTGGCCTTGGTGGTTCGCAGCCCTCTCTGTTCCCTTGGCAGCAGGTGCCAGGAGACAGGGCGTCAGTGTGAGAGCATGGGACGCGGCCTTGTCCAGTGCCCGCTTCTTGTCCCGGCTTCTGGAGCACATGGGCATTGTATTTGGAGCCCCTTTGGCTAAGGGTCTTGTAACAGTGGCTTGGGAAGAGGCCAGAGTCTCCTAAAGGGTCAGAGGTGAGCAGGTGGGCAGACTGAGCCCCAGCTGCGCCTCGCCCACACCACCCCTCCGCTGGAAGGCCTTAGCGACCCCTCCACAAGCTGTCCCAGCACAGACCTCACGCTCAGGACCTCCCACCCCCTAGGGAACTTCGAGAATTAATGCCCTTAAATGTGGACCCTCAGGCTTGGAAAGCCTGGCGGAACACCCCAGGCTAGAATGCCTTGGCAAACCCCAGGGCCCACCTCTAAGGGGACCTCTCGGAATAAGAGCTCAGCATCAGGTCTGCAAGTGGGAGCCTCCAGCCGACCCCCCAGCGTCCCGCACCCGGACCTCCCCCTGCGGGAGTCCGGTCGGGCACGTTTCCCTGTACTCGGTGCCTTCTTGTTCCACATTTATTTCCCCTGATGGCAGTGACTGACTCTTTGGTGGTTTGGTGCTTCGTTTTCCATGCGTTTCTCACTAATTTATCCCCATGCTGGGAGCCACTCGTCTGCACTCCATTGTGCTTAGCTGCTTCCCGTTGGCTGTGGTTTCATTCACCTCATGATCCTCATCCTGAGCCTCCCCTGCTGCAGGCACTCCCTCAAATTCCTCCCCCGGCTCTGCTCTGAATGGCAGCAGGGCCACCCTGCCACTCCCTGGAGCTCAGGCCCTGCTTCTCGCCGCCGGATTCATCGCGGTCCCGGTTGCCATTTGTCTGGATGTTCGATACTTGTCCACTCGCAGCCCGAGGGGAAGCTTCAGGAGGGGGGGGATTGCAGTCCTTTGGGTCCCCATCCCTGGCACAGGGTCTGGCACATAGCTGATGCCCAGTCAGTGCCGCTTGCATGAGCGACGGGATGCCCCTGAGCTGGCCCCCAGGCTCTGGCGCAGGGCGCTAGCCGGTGCCCTCCCAAGAGTCCTTCCTCCCCCCTGAGGCCACCTCTGGAGTGGCCGTCTTTCCTCTTTTGTTGCCCTGGGCTCCTCAGCGAGGGGTGGCTGGCCTCAGCACTGCCCATCGGGCACTCAGTGGGGCCATCCTGAGGTCCAGCTCCCGCCTTCCTCCCCAGGGGGAGACACCCCAGTGTGGCCCCTGCAGCGCAGCTCTGCCCGCCTGGCCCAGCCTCCAGGTGCAGTGGGACCTCCCGAGCCCTGGGAGCCTCAGGCTACTTAGTGGGCTGGAGCCAGCCCTGGGTGAGCACTGAATCCACCCAGGCAGGCACCGTCCCCCGGTGGGGCTCTGCGGTGCCAGGCCCAGCTCTGCCAGCCTCGTGCCTTCTTCTACCCCCACCCTCCCCTGCAGCTCCTCCAGGCTTTTCTGGAACGCTCCTAGGAGATGCCCAGGCGTGGTGCCACTGAGGACATGTGTCCCTTCCACGGATGATCACTGGGGTCCCGTCGGGGCCAATGCTGGTGGGTGCTGGGAGGGTGGTGGATGTGGCAGTGTGTGCAGCTCCCTGTCTAATGGGGCGGCGGGGGGTGGGGGAGGGTGAGAGACCTTGGCCAGAGAGTTTTTGACCTGAGTAACTTGCCTAAGCTCCCCGAGCTTCACTTTCTCACTCACAAAAAGGGGATAAGCACAGCACCTGCTACCCAGGTATTTGTGCGAATTAAAGTGGGACCGGGGTGCTGTGTGGTGCTCACTAGCCCCTCTCCAACACGCATCGGTGGCAGCGCCTGCCAAGCCCCTGCCGTGTGCAGGACTCTGAGGGGCCCGGGAACTGGTCGTGCCGGGGAGGAGGCGGGGGCAGGATAAGGGAGGACTCGCAAAGCAGCAGAGGACGGAGCTGCGTTCGCTAGGAAGGGCCCGGGGCCAGCGGGGCCAGAGGCCCTTCCTGCTGGACTTCAGGGTTGAGCTGAGCTTGGTAAAGCAGGGCAGGGATGGCACCCGTGGCGGTTGGGATGGCATCATCATGGGGCTCCTGTGGCAGCTGGGCCCGACCTGGGAGGGAGCAGCAGGCTTCCTGCATGAATCCAGCCAGGGTTCTTTCAAGCCTGTGGGACAGGGACTCAACTCACCCTGGCTTTTGTCAGAAGGGGATTCAGGAGGGGCTGGGTCCTGAGCTGCGGAGTGAACTTGTTGGCTGTGTGGGCCTCTGCTCTTTTGCCAGCCCCCCCGCCCCCTGGAGTCATCATTCTGAGCAAAATGTCAGGCAACGGCCAGCTCCCTGTCTGCTCGCAGGGAGCAGCCCTCAGAGGCCCTGCTGGCCCCTCGGGTCCTGTGCCCGTCCAGGAGCCAGTCAGTGCCACAGGACGGGTGTCCTCACGGGGCTGCATGTGCTTCACTCCTCGCCAAGGCTGCGTGGAATTGGAATAAAAAGTTCCCAAAGGGAAAGGAAAGACCTTAGAACAGTGGTTCTCAACCTTCCTAAGGCCGCGACCCTTTAATACAGTTCCTCATGTTGTGGTGACCCCCAATCATAAAATTATTTTCGTTGCTACTTCATAACTGTAATTTTGCTACTGTTATGAATCATAATGTAAATATTTGATATGCAGGAGGTATTTTTATTGTGACAAATTGAACATAATTAAAGCATAGTGATTAATCACAAAACAATATGTAATTACATATGTGTTTTCCGATCGTCTTAGGCGACCCCTGTGAAAGGGTCATTCGACCCCCAAAGGTGTCGCAACCCACAGATTGAGAACCGCTGCCTTGAACAAGGTGAAGGGTAAATGTGCTGGTCACTCTCTCTGTCACTGCCATGGCTGCCCCACGGGCAATTCGCCCCCGCAGCTCCCTCCGGCCTCTGCTGTCCTCACAGCAGGCCCGGGCCTCCCCTTTTGGCGGGGAGTCTCCTCATTCAGGATGGCACCGTCTCCTTCCCAGTTCTGGGGAGAGTCTCAGAGTTGTGCCACCATCTCCCCAGACAGAGGCTTCTGTGGTGCAGCTGGGGCCTGTCTTACAGGACAGCGTCCTGAAGGGGGGCGGGGAGGCCACAGCCTCCTTGGCACATGGGTCAAGGATGAGAGGCTCCCAGCCTGGCACACCCCAAAGCAGTCCCCAGTCCTGCCCTGCCCTTGCTCAGTTTGGAGGGTGGCTGGCGTGCTGGGGTCCTCTCTCATGGCTGTTCTTGCTGGTCAGGCTTGTGGCCAGCCATTGTTGATCCATCAGGCAGTCAGATAGGTGGGCCAGGCAGGCAGCTGGGCTGTGTGACAGGGTCTTTCTAGAATGTGTACAGTTGAATGGGTGACACTTGCATGAAATAAAACAATGGCCATGTTCCCTGGAGCCAGGCCTGCTCTGACTGTGCCTGTTGCCTCCTGGCACATGAGGTCTGTCACCCAGTCATTGGACTTTAGTAGCTATGAAAGCCAGCCCTGCAGCTGGACTGGGCAGGGGCACCCTGGGGCTCCAGCTCCTAAGGGATGGGCAGAGCCCGCTCGGGCCTGGGGAGGTGTGGAACTGGTGTGGGTGGGAAGCAGGCCTCGTTGTTACAGTGGAGAGGCCGGGCTGTGGACACACACTGGATTTTTTTCTTTTTTTCTTAGAGAGAGGGGGAGAAAAAAGTATTTGTTATTTATGCTTGTGTGTGCTCTGACTGAGGATCAAACCGCAACCCTTGCATACTGGGAGGATGCGCTAGCCCAGTGGTCGGCAAACTCATTAGTCAACAGAGCCAATATCAACAGTATGATTGAAATTTCTTTTGAGAGCCAACTTTTTTAAACTTAAACTATATAGGTGGGTACATTGTTATTAACTTAATTAGGGTGCTCCTAAGGCTTAGGAAGAGCCACACTGAAGGGGCCAAAGAGCTGCATGTGGCTCACGAGCCGCAGTTTGCCAACCATGGCTCTAACCAACTGAACTTCTCGGCCAGGGTGCACACTGGGCTTCATGTTCAACTGCCTGCTTGGGCTCCAAGCCCCTGAGCCAGCAGGCTGCATGGGCTGTGACTGTGTTTCAGCAACTCGGACGTTCGCGGAGCCCTCACGTCCTGCCCGCCTGTCTCTGAGGTGTCATATTCTTTCTCTCCAAACCCTTTCCGATGCCTAAACGTGTGCTTGGCCCGGGGCTGGGGCTGGAGATCATGGTGGGCGCTAGCTTTAGCATCTGCACCTACCACTGGGAGCCCTGTTAGTGTTCCTCAATGCCCATGTGTGCGTTCTATCGTAAACACAGCGACACTCTCCTTAGCATTGGACTCTCAGTCCAATGATCAGACGCCCAGGAGGACAACGCAGAGCTGTCTATGGCCAACACAGGCTTCAGAAAGGTGAGTGGCTGCTGCCCCTTCCTGTCTACTCAGGGCCCCGGCTTCCTACCCTCCCTGGCTGGAGAGGAAACCAGGCTCAGCTGGACCTAGGGGAGGTCCCTTGAGGGTTTGCTCTGGGCCAGGACTGGGCCATAGTCAGGACTTGGCATCTCTTAATGCAGCTCCCAACTGGGTGTTGAGGGCCTGCCGCGTGCTGTCCCTGTGCTGGGTGCTGGGAGTATAGCAGTGAATGGGGGGGCCTCATGCGCCTGTGTCAGCATTTCTAAGGTGGGGACAGCCATAGCCACTTTCCAGGCTGGTGAGGCATGAAAGGAAGTAACAGCACGTCTCCAGTTGAGTTCCTACAACTAGTTCTACAAAGTGTTGTGGCAGAAACAGACTCCGTGGTTGTACAATGTGACTGAGCTGGATGCCTCTCTTGGAGACATCACCTGCACACCGGCGTATTTCAGGCTCTGAGAAGTCCTGCAGTCAAGAAGGCTAGTAACTTTTGTGAACTCAGCATTTTCAGGCTCAGTTGAACATGAAACTTTCTTTGGCAGAGCACTTAGTAACATTCTAGGTGTTAACCCAAGGTTGTTGGCGCCAATTCATTTGCCAGCAGGAGTCCCCAATTTGGGTGGTGAAGAAAGAAACTTAGTTCAGTGCAAACCGTGATACAGCACCATGGCCGTGAGACAGCACTACAGCACCCCCATGGCCGGGGATAGCCCTGGGCCAGGTGGCCCTGGGCCGGGTCCCTCTCCAGCTAGACAGCTCTGCTAAGACATCCTCTGCAGTTAAGCCCAGCCAGGGAGACATAACCTTCTGTCTTTGGTGGGAAGGGACAGTGCACTCAGGGAGCTGGGGGAGCTGGCTTACATTGACAGACGTCCCCACCCCTGGTCCCTGATTGGTCCAACCTCATGCAAACGAGGGCTCTGAATCCTCACAGTTTGATTGGGCCAAAAGGCACTGTTCTGATTTGGCACAAAAGAGCCACTCTGATTGGTCCAAGCTGTGCAGCTCTGGTTGGATGGGGAAAGCCTCGATGCTATTGGTTGAAATAGGGTTCCAGGAAACCTTTATCAGGGCTGGCTGAGATGGCAGCAACACAGTGCAGGCCGGCAGTTCAGCGCAGGGGCCGGCAGTTTGTGTGAGATGTTCTTGTGCAGAAATGGCTCCTGGGCTCTGTTTAAAAAAATTGAGCCCAGGGAGCCTCCAGGAGCCCTTCTCAGGAGGCGTCTTCTTTTCCTCAGGGCTCACATATGTAGCTACCTCTTCCCAAAACCCATTTTGGAAATCCAAGGCAGCCTCTACAAAATACCCTGGGGAACGCACTGCGCCTAGGCGGCACTCAGTACCTGTCTCCCTGCCTCGGTGTCTCGAAGGAGGTCTAGGGACAAAGCAGGCCCTGGCTGCCCACGGGTCAGCGTGGTGAACTCACAGGCGTTAACACACGCAGGTTTTAACGCTTACAGCAGCGACAAAGTGAGTTAGTTTAAGAAAGGCAAGCAGTGATTTCCCCCGTGCCCCGCCCAGACCTCATCTGCAGCAGGGGTGCTGGGGGCTGGGTGCTGGCACAGCTCCCGGCGGCGGCGGGGAAACCTCTGCAGCGCGCCCTCCGATGGCCCATGTCTCCGGCAAGCTGCGCTCTGCTCGTTAGCCGGACAAGCACCAGACAGATGGACCTGCGGTGCCACGGCCTGGCTGCGGATGGCAGCGGACCCACAGGTCTGTGTTCTGGAAGAGTGGCCCTGCAGCCCCTGCAGTGGGAGGGATGGAGGACCCGGCGGCTCTGCAGGCCTCGTCCCCTCTCCAGCCTCCCGCCCACGGTGTGCAACGGGACCTCAGTTACTTCCCTGGAGCATGGGGACCATCCTGAAGCAGGGGCTGCATCTTTCCCTGTGTCCTTCGGCCCAGCACAGGTGGAAGTCCGAGTTGGGATCTGAAGGATGAGCAGGAGTTTCTTACGTGTACAGTAGATGAAAGGCGTTCCAGGCAGAAGGCACTCCAGGAACAAAGGCATGGAGACCCGGAGAAGTCTGACACGTGAAAGGAATCAGACGTGACGAGGCAGGGAGTGTGTACGACTGCACAGGCACAGAGGACCCTCCCACGCAGGCTGGCCAGGGCAGCCTTGGGAGGCTGCTTCCGGTGCCAGGGAGACGCCAGGACGGAAGCACCGAGTGTTCAGAGACCAAGTGGTCCCTGCCCCACCTCCCTCCAGGGGACTGGTTTCCTTCATCCCGACAGCCAGCAGCAGTGGTAAATGAGGGAGATGGAACGTGTCATTTTAATTATACACTCACCACCTAATTGTAATTTTAATTGATGTGTGAGCAGGTGCCGTGCTCTTCAAAGCAGTTCAAGGCAGTGCAGTAGGAGCACAGGTTGTGTCAGTCCTTAGTCAAGCAGGTGGAGGGGCTGGAAGGCTGGGCGGGCCCTGGGGTCGAAGGGAGGGGAAGCAGCTTTGCCCTGAGTGGCAGGAGGTGAGGCCTTGCCTTGGAGGGGTTGAGCACCACCTGAGCAGAGAGGAACGGAGGGGAGCAGGGGAGGGCGGGAAGGGAGGAGAGGGGAGGTGGCTGGCATCCAAAGCAGAGTGGATGTATTTTATTTAATCTCAACAAACGTTTATTGAGAGCTATGGCAAGGTACACTGTGCGAAATGCAGGGGACTGCAGAATGGCTTCAGTATATCCTTCCCTCGACGCGCTCCCACTCTGGAGGGTGAGGGAGGATGTGTGTGGAAACCAGTAATTACAGCCTATGGAGTAAATGGGAAGTTATCACAGAGGCAGCATCGACTATGGGAAGCTTTGTTTTCTAGTGAATTCAGGGAAGGCTTCCTGGAGGACACTTGCATTGGGGTTTTGAAGTGTAATTAGGAGTTGACCATGTTGTCTAAGGTTAAGGATAGGATGGGGTGGGAGATGGCACTTTAGGCAGAGGAGGGAAGCTGTCTGGGATCCTCGTGGTTTGCTGGATCCCTGGTACGAGGGAAGATCTGGTGGGAGAAGGGGCTGGACATTTGAGTGGTGAGAAGGTCTCCCCGGACAGGAGCTGGACCTTAATCTGTCGGCTGAGAAGAGCTGGGGGATTTGAAGTTGGGCGATGTGATGAGGCTTGTGTTTCTGGGAGGTCATCCTGTAGGAAGGTGGGTGGAGAGGCTGATGACACAGCCAGGGAGAAAGGAGGAGGGGCTCTGTGAGCCCAGGCAGGAGCTTGGAGGGGGGTTCTGGATATTGCCGGGAGGGGAGGGGAGGGTCAGGGTGAAGGCCGAGTCGGCTCAGGTCTCGGGGAGATGGGAAGCTGGGAGGAGCAGGGGAAGGCAGTGAGGCTAATCTCCATGGCAGAGTTTGGGGGGCTGTGGGACTTCCTGGTGCAGACGTCCAGGAGGAGCAGGCTCTGCAGGAGGCAGCTCTGTGGGACTCCCTGTTGGAAGGAGGGGGTTGGGATGCCCCCGGGGAGATGAGGTAGGTGCCTGGGAAACAACTTTAGCATTGTAAGGCTGATTTTTAATCTTTATTTTATTGTGGTAAGAACACTTAATGTGTCTGGGCTCTTAATAGGTTTGTCAGTACAGGGCAGCCTTCAGGAGGGGCCCCTGTTGTCGCAGATCTCCAGTCCGCGAACGTCTCGCACGACGAGCTTTCTGCCCCTCAGCAGAGACTCCCGTGTCCCCTCCTTCCCAGCCCCTGGCCACCCCCTTGTGCCCTCTGTGCCTTATGAATAGGAGCTTCTTATGCATACAGTAGATGCAAGGCATTCTGGGCAGAGAGCCTCTGACTGCAGATACTTTCTGTGAGGGGATCGGGCAGTGTTTGTCCTGCTGTGAGCGGCTGATGTCACTTAGCACAATGTCACGTATGACAGGGGTTCTTTCTTTGTAAGGTTGAACTGTAGGGACACCACATTTTCTTTCTTTTTTTTTAAAAAATTAAATCTTTATTGTTCAGATTATTACAGTTGTTCCTCTTTCCCGCCTCCCCATAGCTCCCCTCCACCCAGTTCCCACCCCACCCTCCGCCCTCACTCCCCACCCACTGTCCTCATCCATAGGTGCACGATTTTTGTTCAGTCTCTTCCTGCATCTCCCACATCCCTTTCCCCCCAAGAATAGTCAGTCCATTCCCTTTCTATGTCCTGATTCTATTATAATCACCAGTTCATTCTGTTCATCAGATTATTTATTCACTTAATTCTTAGATTCACTTGTAGATAGATGCATATTTGTTGTTCATAATTTGTATCTTTACCTTTTTCTTCTTCTTCCTCTTCTTAAAGGGTACCTTTCAGCATTTCATATAATACTAT
>NW_006293957.1:993756-997431 GCF_000327345.1 Myotis davidii
TGTGCTGGAGACACCCTTATGGGGCAAGACTTGCTTCAGTGGGGCTTTGGTGCTCACTGAGTCTGCCCCCTGAATGTATCCCTTATAGATCTGAGTTGTAATTGGATGGTCCCAACTGGGTACATGGCTCTTGGATCTAAGGAGGTGCTAATCTAGCCTCTGCCTGAGGCTACCCAGCAGAAGCCAGCTGTAAAGCAATGCAAGTTGCCCTGGGGCCTTGGGGCAGCTGCAGTTTGTTAAGTAATTTTCGGATTACAAAGGGCTGGGCCTTTCATATGCAAAAGCCTCCGTGCATGGCTTGGGCATGGCGGGGTCCCAGGGGATCAATGGGGAGGGGGACAGCGAGCAGTATGGCTGCTCTCAGTCCTGTCCTCAGAGGCCCCCGCAATCTCTGTGAGGGCCTCCGAGAGAAAGCTGCCCTCGAGTTCCGACCGATGCCAGACAGTCCTGCTTCTCCCGTATGAGTCTGGGTCCCCAGAGACTCGCCCAGAACTGGAGCTCAGAGCCTTAGACTCCCTCCCGATTGAAACAGACAACTGCGCCCTCAGTCGCCAGCCCGCTCCACGTACACCTCCGCACCTTAGTATTTCACTTCCACACCACACCTCCTCTGAGTCTCAGTGTGCTTTTCTCTTTCCTTCTAGTTGTAGAATTTCCACTCAGCCAGCCTTCCTGTGCTTCTGGGTGATGTCCGTTCCGTCTTTTAGTTGTATTTTTGAAGTGGTTGTGCGAGGCAGCAATCTCTGGTGTTTACCTGTGCCACCATCTTGGTTTCCCCAAGACCACATTTTCTTTATCCACCCGTTGGCGGACAGTTAGGTCGCGTCTATGTCTTGGCTGTTGTGCATAACGCTGCAGTGAACGTAGGAGTGCTAATATTTCTTTACGTTCCGGATGTCAATCCTTTTGGATATCCCCCTGTATAATAAAAGCGTAATATGCAAATTGTCTCCTCGGCCGGGAGTTTATCCAGGAGTTCGACCAGGGGCCGGGGCTGGCCTGGGGAGGGAGGCCCCATGGCAGCCGGCGGCGGGGGAAGGGAGGGAGTACCCGGCCAGCAGCGGGCCGCCGCTGTGCACTGGGCCGCTAGTATATCCAGAAGTGGGATTGTGGGGTCATATGGTAACTTTTTAATTTTTTGAGGAATCTCCATATTGTTTTCCACGGTGGCTGCATGTTTTTCATACCTGCTAACTGTTCAAGGGCTCCCTCTTCTCCACATCCTCGCCGACACTTTTCTTTTTTTTTTGGTAATGGCCACCCTAATAGGTGTGAGGTGAGAGCTCATTGTGACTTTGATTTGCATTTCCCCGTGATTGATGATGTTGAGCATCTTTTTATGTCTCTTTGGCCATTCGTTTGTCTTTGGAGAAATGTCTATTCAAATTCTTAGCCCATTTTTAAGTGGCTTATTAGTATTTTTTTTTCTATTGAGACACATAGGCCAACCGAACAGAGTAGAGATGCCAGAAATACTAGTAATCCACACGTGTGGTCAGCTGACCTTGGATGTGGTGCCGATTACTCGTGGGAAGGGGAAGAATGGGACGACCGCCGGGTGCCACACAGACACTCCCGTCAGCTCCAAATGATCGAAGACGTACACGTCAGAACCGATCCTGGAAACTAGAGAAAACGGGGAAGCTTCATGACATTGGTCTTGACAATGATTTCATAGATTTGACATCAAAAGCACAGGCAGCAACAGTAAAAATAGACAAGTGGGACTACATGAAACTAACAGTCTGATGCACAGCAAAGGAAATAACTAACAGTGAAAAGGTAACCTCTGGAATGCAAATCATGTATCAGACGAGGGGGTAATTCCCAAAATGTATACCGAGTTTGGCTTTTAGGAGGCTTCTGATGGATGCTCTTGGGATTCACGACTGGGGAAGGGAGAGAGGGACAGAGTCAGGCCTGGGCAGGGGCCAAGACAAGCAGGGAGGGCATCTCAGGGGCAACCCTGTCATCACCCCAGGGGCTCCGGAGCTGAGTCGATGGCCCTGCATACCCCTGCTCCTCAGCCTTGAGGAGTGGCTGCCCAGGAAGGGGGCGTGGCTTGGGCACAGGGCTTCTCATCAGCTGGGAGACCCCTTTGGGGCTGACAGCAAAGAACGTCTGAAAGCAGCATCTCCGAGTCCTTCCCCCTGAAGAGGGCCGGGCACATGCCCTGGCCACCACGCACGTGGCTGAGGGACCAGAAGAGCTCTCAGCCAGCTGCCAGCCCTCTCCTCCACCTCCCCTACCTCCCCCCTGGAGCCTTCCCTCTCCTCGCACGTGCCTGTCCTTCCTCGGGGTGGCCTCCCGTCCTCGGCAGCAAGTCCACTTGATTCCGAGGATGGTGGGGGGCAGTGAAGGAGCCAGGCCAGCCTCGAGGGGCGTGGAGGCCGGGCAGCCAACTCACACCCCCCCTGCTCCCTCCTGGGCTGCGGTGTTTCCATATCTGAGGCGAGTGTCTGACGTGTGTGCGGGGGGCGTGGAGAAGAGGTTCTGGAGGCCTGGCTCCCCGGTTCTGGCGGGGGTGTTACGAGCACTAGTGTTTATCCGCAAGACACACCGTCTGCGATGAGGAAACTGAGGCAGACTCTCCATTGCAGCCCCAGGGAGCGGAGTGAGCTGGGGGCCTGTCTGGGCTCCTTCTGTTCTACCTCCTCCAGGTTCTGAGGTGACACTGCGGGGAGATTGGGGGCCTCTCCCCTCAGCCCTGCCCAGCCAGACCGCCACTGGGAAGGCCCTGCCTTGTGCCCACCCTGCCCGCTGGTTACCATGTGCAGGGTGGCGCCCCGGTGACAGCGAGCTCCTGAGCCTGCTCCGGGCCTCAGCTGGGCACTCACCGCGGGGAGGCCCTCTCAGGGGCTCTGGGTGTGCTTCCTGTCTGGGCGCAGCGTGGCCAGGAGCCCCTGGGAACTTGGGTAGGTGCTTACTGAGGCTGCAGGGCTCTGGGCAGCTGGGGAGGCGAGGTGGGGGGAGATGAGTTTGCCGCACATTCCAAAGAACAAGCCAAGCCTGGGCACTGTAGTGGCGACTGATCACCTGCCCGACCCGCCTGCCCAGAAGGCCCTTGCCACTTCGGAGATGGGGTGTCCTTAGAGGAGGCCTGGGTTCGAGCCTGGCCTGGCACACGCAGCCTGTCACCCCCCTGCCACCCTGCTCTTCTGCTTCCCTCCTGCTCAGCAGGGTGGTGGGGCTGTTGGCCCCTTGCTGGAGACCTTGCCCTGTCCTCAGTCTGCGGAGCCTGGGCTCCCGCCCGGGGGCAGGAACCGGCCGTGGGCTTTGCGGGCCTGCCTGTGCCTGTTGGTCTGTCTCCCCCCTGCCTCCCCCACCCCTGCACCTGGCCTCCCTGGGTTTTGCCGTGAGCCACACAGATTAATTCCCAGCCTCTCCTCTTCCTGTTGTGGTCTCACACACGCCACGGCCACTGTCTGGGCCTCTCCTTGCTGCTTGGCCTGGGGGGACTCTGACAGTGACCATCTCACTGGGTGAGGCCGTGGGCTGCCTGGATGAGGGGCCTGGTGCGCGGGCAGGGCTGCGCCCGGGCGCCACTGCAGCCATACAGTGCAGTCTCCCTGTCGGCTCTGGTGGCCTCTCGAGTCCTGGGCTGTGGGTGAGCTTGTGGAGTGGGTGCTGGCAGTGGGGAGGCTACCAGGGGAGGGCCCCTTAAGCTTCCTGGGG
>NW_006293957.1:997792-1013432 GCF_000327345.1 Myotis davidii
AGGGAATGGTGAGCCTGGGGTCGGAGGGCAGGCTGGGTGCCTGGTTCACTCAGCAATGTTTCTGAGCCTCTCCATGGGCTGGGGACTCGGAAGGAACAGAGACGTGGTCCTGCCCTGGGGGAGCTCCCAGTCGCATCCCTGACACAGGCCCAGGTGCCCTACGCTGGGACAGGGGAGGGCCTTCAGAGCCAGAGTGGGCGGGAGGGCAGGGCTGCTGGCAGCTGAGCTGTGGGGGCAGGACCATGGGGCTTGACAGGAGCTGAGGGGGAGCCAAGTGGCCCGGCTGTGGGGCTCCCTCCCAGAGGCTAAGCTGAGCAGGAGGCAGTGAGAAAGCCCTGGTGCAGCCGCTGAGTCCCGAGGTGGCCTGGTGTGCACCCTGGGAGGCCCCCTTCACCTTCTCCAGGAAGATCAAGACCCTGGTTTCTTGGGGTTGCATCTGAGTTGTCCAGAGTGTGGTGGGGAGGAGATTGGAGTGCTGGGTGGAGCAGGGAGACCCAGCACGGTCCTGGCGCGGAGTTGGCTAGGATGTTTGGGTTTTGCCAGTTGGCTGGTGAGGAGGTGGGTGCATAGTGTAGGGACGGGCACAGAAAGTGGCATATATATATACTGAGTCTTCCGGGCCGTCTGTTATTGCCACAGTGGAGTCGCTCCCCGGCCTGCTCCATCCCTGACCCAAAGGCAGGTCCTTTGTCCAACGCCCTTCCCAGGTAGGGTGCCAGGGGCTTAGACGGCAGCCTGAGTCCCAGCTCCTGGTTTCAGGGTGCATGTGGGGGTGCTTGCCCTGTGGCCATGTGGACCGTGACGCCTGTCTCTTTAGGGGTTGGTGGCCCTTGGTAACCACAGAGGCCCCGAGGTTCTGACATGGTTGGGGTGCTCAGGGACATGGGGGGCTGCAGTGGCAGGCCGTTGGCAGGACTGACAAGGGCAGGTGAGCCAGGCAGCCAGCGGATAACTTCCTTCTGTGAGTGGGAAGGGATGACCTGCCTCTCTCCCCACCTGTGGAAGATTTGCCGAGGACCCTGCACCTCTGCTTCAGTCCCTCACTGGGGCTCCTTGGACTTGTCCCGCACCCCTGGGGGGCAGGAAGCCGAGCAGCGGTGCTCGGTCCTTTGGCCAATCCCAGGCCCTCATTCCCTGTGAGTGCTTGGCAGCATCGGGAGTTCTGGGCCCAGTGACGGGCGCAGGGGCCACCTGGGGTCCTGGAGGGGCCGTAAACAGAGCGAGTCCCCAGGGTGAGAGGACGCCCCCGTGGGAGCTGCGGGGCTTTAGCCGTCTGCGCGTGAAGATGTTTGCTGAGACTTTCTGACTGTGAAAGCGATCCTAGTTCCTGCAGGAAAATTAGACCGGCTGCCGAGCACGAGGAGGTGGATAAACGGTGCCAGGGAGCAGCCAGGCAGGGCCTCCGCCCGCTCCAGCCTCCTTCCTTGCGGGCTCCTCTGCACCGGCTGAGCCCAGACTGCTGGCTTGGTTTTGAGTTCAACCTTAACATTCAGTTTCTTTAAACGCCACAATATAACAGATTTAAGAAATAATGAAGAGAAATCAAAGTCCCGTTTCCCTCCTCAGGAGGAACACTGAAGTCCGGTTGCTCTGTATCCTTCCAGAACCTTCTATGTGTGTTTACGTTATGTACACACAAATGGAAGGCAGAGCTTTGCGTTGTGTTTTAACTACATAAACAATGCCCACTGCACCTGCTGTCCTGGGCCTGGCTCGTTTCCACTCACCAGTGTGTCTTGCAAGTCGCTGTGCTAGTGCACATACACCCATTGCATTTTAAAGAGATTCTTAGGCCATACTTCCCTCTGGATAGATATTTAGGCCCTTTCCGATGTTTTGCGATTACAAACCAGTTGTGATTGACATTCTTACACACGCCTGTGCGTTCCACGATGTGGGCCTGCGGGGGCGAGGCATGCAGGTGCATCTCTCAGTAGCTCTGCCCAGCCCCTCCTAGAAAGCTGTCAGTTTGCAGCTCACCCGACGGGGAGGAGCGTCTGCTTTCTCAGGTTCTCGGCAACACGGCATCGTCAGCCTTTGCGTTTTGCCAGTCTGATGGCTAATAGGTGTACTTTCCTGTTATTTAATTTGCGTTTCCCTAATTACTGAGTCTTTTCATACTAGCTCCATGACATATGCCATTCTAGCAGATCTTAATTGTTAATAAGAATATTATCATTTAAATTTATTTATCCACATAGTTCCTTGTAAACATAATTAACAAAGGCACTCTCCTCCGCGCGGCCATCGGGACTCACAACCGCGAGCGAAGGACTGCCTGGTGCCCAGCTGTGCGTGCTTTGTTCTCGGCTGGACTTGCTTGTGCAGCTTCTTCCCGATGCCGTGGCTGAAGGGGGAGGTCTCTGGCCGTGAGCAGTCGCTGGCTAGTGCTCTGGGTGTACATAACTAGTGTCTAACCAGGGCACAGTGAGCCTTGGAATCTCTAAGCACTGGGACGTTAGGCTGCCCCATTGCTATATCTAATTCAAAATAAAAACAGCGCCAACCCTGGCCGGTAGCTCAGTTGGTTAGAGCGTTGGCCCGATACTCCAAGGTTGTGGGTTTGATCCCTGACTAGAGCACATTCAGGAACCAACCAACTTATTTGGAGCCTTTCGATGCTTTTAGTAGAGTTTTACATTTTTCTTCATATAGATCTTGCACATTTCTTATTAGGTTTATCCCTAGGGATTTTATAGATTTTTCCCCCCAATATGAATGAGTTTTCTTCTGGGTTACATTTTCTAATTGGGAGTGCTGGCATATGTGAAAGCTATTCATTTTGCATATTGATTTCATATCCATGAGTTTTGCTCAGCTCCCTATGAGCTCTAATAATTTATTAGTTGATTCTCTTGGGGCTTATTCCCATTCTCTACAAAACATACCAATTTTTATCTCGTCCTGATTTCTTTTTCGGGTGTTACCATATCACCTAGGACAATGCTAGGTACTGATAGTGGTAAACTACTACTATTTCAGAGTTTCACCTTTAAGCATGATGTGGCTTCAAGGAGACAGATATACCCTGTCAGGCTAGGGTGGCCTTTCTGACCCCTACTTTACCTAGAGGTACGAAAGGTGGTACTAAGTACTGTTTTGGTCAAACCCAGCAGATGCCCCATTCAATTTATTTCTAAGTAGCTTGGGATTTCTGTTGTCGTGTTCTCTTAAGGCAGCAGTTATAAGAAGCACGCTTTAAGTTTTCTAGGTATAAGGGTTGGAGGTTGTTCCTTTTCATTGGTAATTCCCAATCTTATTTCACTGGACTGAGCGCACGAACAATAAGCATCTGAGTGATTTCCCTTTAGGGCTTCACTGAGAATTTCCCTGTGGAGAGCGGGTGTGTGTGGGAAAGTCGGTGCTGTCTCTGGGGCTGAGAGAGCAGAAGTGGGCGAGAGCAGCCTCGGGCCAGTGCTGGGCCTGGGTCCCAGCCTGCTGGCTGCAGGGTGGGGGCAAGTGCCTGGGCATCAGATTCACCCGTATAAATCGGGAAGCATAAGAGTGCCTACTTTATAGTGTTACGTGAACATGAAATTACTTAATATATGCAAACTCTAACACAGAACCTGGAATACAAGTCAGGTATTGAATAAAATTAATATCTATATATATAAAAGCCTAAGCCACTGTTATGACCAGACAGCCGGATGACCGGCAGGTAGCTATGATGCACACTGACCACCAGAGGGCAGATACTCAATGCAGGAGCTACCCCCTGACCGTTAGTGCCCTCCCACAGCCAACCTCCTGTGCCCCGCTCCCCCTCCCAGCCAGCCAGCCCTGATTGGCCCGATCCATCTGATGGCCAGCCAGGCCGAGGGACTCCACCTGTGCACAAATTCATGCACCGGGCCTCTAGTTATTAGATAAATGTATAGGTGAGATAGAGAAATCTTTCATATTATTATTTTTTTCCTACTGAATCTGAAATAAAAACGTTGATGTCACCTTTGTGATTGTGGATTTGTTGGTTTCCTCTTTAATTAGTGTCAGCTTTGCTTTATCTATTTTGAAATTGTGTTAAGTCATGTTGTGAGTTCATAACATGCCAAACCTGTTATATTTTTGGGGTGAGCTTTACCTTTTATCAATATGAAATTTCTCTGTCTATTTTTAATGCTTTCCATCTTGAATTCTATTTTGTCTGATAAACATCTTTTTTTCTGGCTTATCTTTTATTTGGTATTGCCTTTCTCATCCTATTATTTTTAACCTTCCTGTGTGCTTATTTTTATATCTTTTGTAAAAAACATTTAAAAATCTCTTGTTATTGTTGTATTTATTAGGGGAAGTTAATCCATTTACATTTAATGGGATGACTGATGGGCTTGGATGTCTCCCTGAACAAATCAAGAGCTTTAATATGTCTGAACGGCTCGCACACCCGACCCATACCACAGGTTCAGAAGGGACCAACCAGAGTTTTAGTTCCAATGTTAACACTGATAACCAATAGATGGTAATAATAGTGAGTTTACAATTTTTCTCCCTGCTGCTTTTGTTTGCCACATCTTGTTCTTGGATTCACTTTTTGTTGTCATTGAGGTAAAATTTGCATAACATAAAATTCATGATTTTAAGCATTTTAAAGTTGTACAATTTGGTGACTTCCAGTGAATTAACTCCAGAACATCTTCATCGCCCTGCGGAAACCCTGTCCCATTAGCACTCGTTCCCCAAGCCCCGCCCGGTCCCAGCCACCACTCCTCTGTTGTCAGATTCATTTTTCGTGGTGGCCGGAGCCCACCACTTGGCGCTTCTTTCCAAGTGGGCCATGAACTTGTGTCCTCTGGGTCTGGAAATGCCTGTTCCCTTCCTAAGGGCTGAGTAGAGAATTCAAGGTTCACACCTTTGCCCTCAGCACCGAGACCCTGTTTCACTGCACAGGCGCTGTCACACGCAGGGGGCTCTGTGCCAGGGCACACACAGGGCAGGCACCGCCCCCGCAGCGGACAGGGGAACAGGGGGACAGGGACAGGAGGCAGGGTGAGGCACAGGGCTGGCAGAGGGGTTACAGTCACCGCCAGGCGCCTGGCTCACCAGCCCACGGCCTGTGTCTTTTTTCCCTGGGTTCTTACATTTCATTCTGTGTCTAAATAGTACCTTTTACGTAACCCTACTTTGCATGTGGCGAGTTCTTTCCTTCTGAGGACTGGTGCCCTCCGGGTTTATGTACTTGCTGGCTTCCTGCACGCTCGGCCCTCTCTCTGGAGCTCCCTTTAGATGACACTGACTTCCTAATCCCCATTGCCCTCTACCTGACCTTCGTTCCTTTCATCTGGGCTTTTGTGCCACCATCTGGGAGCATTCCTGTCTCCGTCTCCAGGCCCCTGACCTGCCCTTCATTTGCTCCGTGCTGCTCTGCAGCCCCTTCCTGCTCCAGCCCCTTCCTGCTTCAGCCTTGAAGTGGTTGCTTCCCAGACTAGTTGCCCTTCCTCTCGGGCTGAGCCCTGGTCCTGGGTGGGGTTCTGTTTCAGGCCCGCTGTGTCCTCAGGGCTATGGCTGTGCCGGAGGCGTTTGACATGTCTCTTAAATTGGTGATTCTGGGTTGTGTACTTGTCTTTGACACTTCCTGTTGGCCTGGGAGGCTGAGCCTGTCCCCAGCCGTGGTTGGGTTGGTACCTGGGGCACCAGATCCTGGTGTTGGGCTGTGGGGTTCCACTTCCCTTCTGTGTGTTGGTGCCCGTGAGGCTGCCTGACTCCTGCCTCACTTTTGCAGTCACTGCTTGGCCTTGTGGGAAGGGACACCTCCACAGACCTCGCCTCAGCCGCCCCCCAGGCCTCCTGTGTCCCCAGGTCCTGGGCTTCCAGCTTGGCTGCCACCCTCCTGGGTGTGTTTTAGGCGGTGCTGCCATCCCACTCGGAACCCATCAGCGTTCCCCCTTCAGGATTCCTCGTGATTTCTGCCCCATTAAGAACCATGATGTTTTCCAGCGCCATCACAGGCCTTTAAGAATGACTTACCTGTTGTGTCACTTAAGGCTTTGTGTTGGGAAGCAGGGGCTGAGCACGTCCTGAGACCACATCTGATCCAGTGCCGCTAGTGTGGATGGACGGCCTTGCTCCCACGTGGTGCGTGCTGTGGCACCGATCCTGCGTCACGGCAGGGTCTTTGTAGTTACTGCTCTAATGACACCTGGCATTTTTCTAGTGACTAGACCTTAATTGACGCAACCACTTCCCTTCTCTTCCCAACACTTTGCTATGATAAAGATGCTGCCATGAACGCCGTAGGACTACAACTTGACCTCCTTTGGGGCACTTTTCGGAGGTAGAGTCCTAAGTGGGTGTGTGTGTTTGTTGTGGTGAAATACGCATCACTGAACTGACCACTTTAACCGTGTGTGAGTGTGCAGCCCAGTGGCCCCGGAGGTGAGCGGAGCTGGGCAGCGTCCCCATGGGCCTCTGGAGGCGGTGGGGCCGCAAACTGGGACTGTGGACCCAGCGAGCAAGTGCGCACGCTCCTGCCGCCGCCGCCCGCACCTGCTGCCCACTGCATGGCTGGGTGAGCAGGACTGCTCTGGGCATCCCACCTGAAATCATGCGGCATTGCCCTTCTGTGACTGGCTTGCACCTGGCACAGTGTCTTCAGGGTTTGCCCATGTGGTCAGTGTGCTCTAAATGCCCATCTGCCCCCTTCCGCTCTGACGGCGCCCCCACGGTTGGGAGTCAGCTGCTCTGGGAGGCGGCCAGGGCCCTGCTCACCTCGTGCAGCCTTTCCGGACTGCAGGCCCGTTGGCTAGTGCCTCATCTCGGAGCCAGAGCCGGACAGGGACCTTCCTCGGGCCGGCTGGCTGCAGTGTGCCCGCAGCCTCGCGGCGGGAGTCTGTGCCCCAAGTTCTCGCTCTGCCTGCTGTTCATCTTGCGTCTGCCACGTGCGTTGCCAGGTGGGCTGCGGGGCCCAGGCATGAGGCCGGCCAGGACCTCTGTGCCTAAGGGGCGAGGGGGTGCCGTTTAAGTATGCGATTGCATTTTCATTACTTTGTTGCCGTCTTGGAGGGAGGGCTGGCTCCAGGTCAGCTGCTTTTCACTGCAGTCCACACTGGACTCTCTGACCCTGGGAGGGAATTTGATGGAGTTCAAAGGGGCGAGGGTAACACCTCAGGGCCTTGGGACTCAAACCCAGCAAGTCCTCCTGAAAGCCACCAGTACTGTCTTTGCCGCTGTCACCGTCCTCATGAGCTGCTTCTGCAGACACCGAGACCTCCTTCCTCCAGGTGATCTCAGGGAGTCCTCTGAGGGAGCCGTGGCCGCGGCCACTGGAGGCTCCTGGCCCAGTGTTACAGCTCCGGTTTGCTCCTGTGGCAGGCGGTGCTTTGCCCACGGGAGAGGACAGCTGGGGGTCCACGGGGTCTGCAGCGGGTGAGGAGGCCGAGGGAGGGGCTCCCCGTCGCTGTTCCCTCACTGCACTCCTCCCCAGGGATGGCACTCCTCCCCAGGGACTGCAGCTCTGCGCGTGCTCAAGCACTGTAGTCCTACCTGCTGGGTGCGGGCTGCCTGGGGATGGGCGAGGCCAGCCAGGTGGCGAGCAGCAGGCAGTTTTCCTAGGGGCCTGGAGGCAGCAACTAGAGATCCGATTGGATTCCTCACCCCGCGGTCCTGGGTGGGTGACCTGGGGTCCCCTCCCTGATCTCTCTGAGCCGTGGCCCTGTGGCTGTAGCACCCCGGGGCTGTGGAGAGTTTGTGGAGCTGTGTCTAGTCTCCGCACTTCTATTACCAGGAGATCTCAGAGGGAGACAGAAAACAAAGGCAGACTGAGCCTTCTGCTTAGGCGCTGCGTGGCACCCGCTTCCCTTAGCGTTGAAGCCCATGAGGCCACCCCTGATCTGGTCCCTGCTACCCTCTCTCCTTCCTCTCTCCTTGTGCTCCCTCTGCCTGAGCCACATGGCCTCCTCGGTGCTCCTGTGCACCCAGGCATGGCCCGGCCTCAGGGCCTTTGCACTCTGTTCCCTTTGCCTGGAGTGTCCTTTCCGAGACACCATGTGGCTTCCTCTGCTACCATCTCTGAGTGTTTGCGCAATGTCACCTTCTTGGAAAGACCTACCCTAATTCCCTGTTTTAAACTAGAGCCCACTCCCCAGGCCCGATTCCCTTTCCCTTCTGGAACACGTCACGTGCATCTGCTCATGTCAGTGCCTTCTCTCCTACTAGAACTCAGTAGGTGCTCAGTTGTGTGAATGAGTGAGTGAGTGAATGAGAGGGTCCAACAAGTTGTCCTGCCTCCATAGGGTCTCAGGAGGACGAGTTTCCTCTCGCCTACGCCCTTCCTTTGCCCCTGTCCTCAAGCCTGGCCCTGGCTCAGTGAGTCCCCGCAGGGTGGACAGGCAGGGCACAGGCCTTCTCATCTCCAGGACATTCCTGGAGGTGGAAGTGGGATTTTCGCAGCAGGGGGCGCGACGGGGGCTTTACCCGCAGTGGCAGCCTGGCTGGCCCGCGGTGGGCGCAGGGGCTCGGCGTAGCTGCCGGAGCAGAGCCCAGAGCGTGGCTGGGGACAGTGGGGGCATGTTCCCACCCTGGGCGGCCTCTGCATGGCAGCTGTGGCCGGGACCATGCCCGAGTCATCGCACGTGGGCGTGATTTCCGGGGTCAGCCTTGTGTCGTTACTGAGAGGAATTTGGGGGGACAGTATGGGGGCTGGCTGCTTAGCTGCTGTGTGTCCCGTGGGCCCCAAACCCTGCCCCTGCCTCTCTCCCCGAAGGTCTTATCGCTCCCCGAAGTTCTGGCTCGTGACGGGGCATGGCACGGTGGGAGAAGCAGCCCTACGCTTGCTGAGGAGCAGTGGGCACCGCCGGAAAAGGGGCGTGGAATCTGTTAACAGCTCAGTGACGGGCCGGGCCCTGCCGCGGAGGCTGGAAGGGGCGAAGTCCCTTGGCAGCGCTGACAGGTGTCTGAGGAGGCGCCTCCGCCCTTGGGTTCTTCGCCCTGGCAGAGTGGGAACTGGCACCACAGCAGCGCGGCCATACTTGGCACCAGCACTGAGGTGCTGCGTTGGTTCGAGTCTGGCCCTGTTGAGGTGGGCCTGGGCCTTTCTCAGGCCTCGGGGAGCAGGCCGGCGGGGAGGGGGGCGCCCCCAGCCCCTGGGGCCTTTGCTTTCTAGCTGGGAAGCTGTGTCTGGCCTTCCAGACTGTCAGAGCCAAATGGACACACCTTGGTGGCCTCCCCTGGCCTCCTCTCCCCGAGGCAGAGCAGGAAGGGCCCGATGTCCTCGTGGCCCGGCAGAAGCATGGAGGTCTCTGGGCAGGGTGCCCGCTGGGGCCTGCCGCCTTTCCTCGCCCTCCAGCAAAGGCGGGGTGAGGAGGCCTGCGGGTGCCCCACGGAAAACGGTGTGGACTCATTTTCAGAAGCCGGGTAACTGTGGGGAATAGTTCTCACCTGTGCTTTCTCCTCGCTCACTCCTAACACTCCCAGAAACCCTGCCGCGAGCACCCTCACCGTCCTCTGCTCTGTTCAGTGTGTGTGTGTGTGTGTGTCCAAGCTCAGGGTGTGTGTGTATGTATGTGTGTGTGTGTGTCCCAGCTCAGGGTGTGTGTGTGTGTGGGGGGGGAGGGGAGACGGCCCAGCCCAGCAGGCGGGGGCATGCAGGCGGCTCTCAGCCGGCAGCCGGGCAGGCAGGAGGAGGCACAGCCTGGTCACAGTGGTGAGCTGCAAGCCCAGTGTTTAGAATCGGCGTGAGGAAGTCAGGACGGGGCAGCTATGCTTCCGTGGGCTGAGTAGACGCCTGAAGCCAGGGCCCAGGGCGGGCTGGGGTGGGGGTGGGTGTCTGCCTTTTACTAGGAGGTGGAGGCTGGGACTTGGGGGGTTCCCTCTGAGGGGGTCGAGGTGTGTAGGGTTCCTCACCGGGCCACCTAGTCTCGGGGCAGGGCGTGGCTGTGCGCTTTGTGGGGAGGGTCCTGCAGTCCTGCGCCGCGAGAAGCCGCCCGGAACAAGGTCTCGGAGAAAACCTCACCAGCCCAGGACAGGCGCCTTCTCCGGGGCTGAGCAGGCCCGAGGGCGCCTGTGCTTGTGAGTGGCGTCTACAAAGATGGGCTCAGAGTGTGTGTGTGGCCCAGCCCAGGTTGTGTGTGTGTGTATGTGAGGAGAAAGCACAGGTGAGAACTATTCCCCACAGTTACCCTGCCTTCTGAAAACGAGGCTGCTCGGCTCACCCCGCTGCCAGGCTCTTCCAGCGAGCGCTGTGCCAGCTCCCCCAAGCCTGGGGTCTTGCGGGGGCAGCTGAGGGGTCATGCGTTCGGAACTGTCTCTTCCCGTCCCAGGGCCAGGCCGGCCCGCCGGATGGGGCCCGCTGCAGCTCTGAGCTGGGGAGGCCGTGCCTTGTTGTGATTGGACCCACTTGCCTGGCGGTGGAGGGTGAGCGCAGTGCGAAGCTGGAGACACACGTCCGTCTGGGAGAGTGCAGGGCCTGAAGCTGGTGGGGTGTTGGCTGAGTAGAGGTGCCCAGCGTGGACCAGAGTGGACCGGGCAGCCACGGGCTGGGCTCATGGCCAGTGCGAGCCCGTGTTGCATGCTATGACACATTTGCTCAGTCTTCGGGAGAAAAGTAGAGGCGTGAAGGTTGGCTGGGTGTGTAGGTGGGTGGGGGAGGCGTGGGTGGGGAGTGGATGGAGTTGGTAGGTAGGATTTAGAAGGATGGGTGTGCAGGGAGAGATGGATGAATGAATGGTAGGTTGGATGAATTTACGGCTGGCTGAGTCGGGGGGTCAGTGAGAGGATGTGTGGATGGTGGGTTGATGAGATTGGAGTTGGATAGGTAGAGGGTAGATGGATTGGAGGATGGGAGTGGCTGGGTGGCTGGGTGGATTGATGAAGTGTAGATGGGAGTAGAAGGACGAATGGATGATGGAGAGAGATATATAAAGGGGTTTAGGAAAAGGTGGACAGGTGGGATACAGGTGTGGGGGGTTGAAGAATGGGTGAATGAAGAGTAAGGTGAATGGATAGATGGATGTACAGCTGGATGGTTAGTGGGGGTCGGAAAGGTGGGTTGCTGGGCAGGAGGTAGATCAGGAGGTGAGGAGGCTAAGTAACATAAATCTAGGTTCCTTGTGGGACTCAGAGAGGCCGTGGGGGTTCTGAGAGGAGTTGCTCAGCCTCACGCCCATGGGGCTGCAGCCCCCTAGCCACACGGACCATTTCCTGCCCTGAGAGTTGCTCTCTTCCTGTGGCTCCAGCCACCCTGGCCTGGTGAGTGTGGCTGTCTGGGTCTGGGCATCCTGCCTGGGATGTGGCTGTGTCTGGCCTGAGGTTCAAGGTGATAGCCCGGATGTGGGCCTGGAGGACAGAGGCCACGGGGAGAGCATTAGCTTTGCTTTATGGGATCCCAACGAGGCGCTGTGCTGAGCACATGGTGCACATTGCCCATTTCATTCTCCTGACAGCAGAGGAGGTATTGTTCCCACAGAGGAGGCAACTGAAGCCAATGGGGTTGAGGACTAGCCCAAGGTCATGCTGTCTGTGGAGGGTGGGGACTAGCCCAAGGTCGTGTGGTCTGCGGAGGGTGGGGACTAGCCCAAGGTCGTGCTGTCTGCGGAGGGTGGGGACTAGCCCAGGTCTTGCTGTCTGTGGAGGGTGGGGACTAGCCCAAGGTCATGCTGTCTGTGGAGGGTGGGGACTAGCCCAGGTCATGCTGTCTGTGGAGGGTGGGGACTAGCCCAAGGTCATGCTGCCTGTGGAGGGTGGGGACTAGCCCAAGGTCATGCTGTCTGTGGAGGGTGGGGACTAGCTGTCTGTGGAGGGTGGGGACTAGTCCAAGGTTATGCTGTTGACAGGCAAAGCCTGGAGGTCCAGCAGAGACTGGGGGCCCTGAACTGGAGAGTTCACCACAGATCCGGATCCGTTCAGCGGTGGGTCTGGGCGGGAGGCTGGTCCCGGGAAGGACACAGTGGGCCCTGACTGCAGACCCACCGAGGATGGTCCTGGGGAGCACTCCCCATGGGGCGAAGGTACATAAGGGGCTGATGACTCAGCGACGGGCCCGGGGATCTTCTCTCTGGGCTCCTTGCCCATGTGGCTTTTAGGGTGCTCCTGCACTGGTCTTCGGGACTGGCCAAGGCTCCAGCAGGCAGTCCCACATTTCCCAGGATCCAGCTCTGCAGAGGGGTCAGGCTGCTGGCATACCTGTGAGGGGCGCTGCTGGCCCCTCGGGGCCTCCTCCTGGCCCGCTGGCCTTTCATTGCAGGGCACCTGTCACAATTCCTGGGCCTGGTGCAAGCGTCCCTGGAACCCTGAGCTTCCTCACCCCTGTTTCTGGGCCAGGTGGGGCTTCCTCTGATGTCTTCCCTGGCCGAGCCCTCTGGGCCCCGCTGGACACAGGAAGGAGCTGGGCGGCGGAGCCCCGGTCTCAGGGCCTGAGCCATCTGTAAGCCGCACGTCAGGGCTGGGACGGCCTTGGGACCTGTTGCATCTGCGCTCATGTACAGCTTACTTTAGGGTGGATTTCAGGCTGTGGGAGTCAACCCTCAGCAGGTAGAGCTGGCACCGGGCACTCGGCCGGGAGGCACCGTGCACACGTTACACGTGTCGGGAAATGAGACCGGCCCCAGGGGAAGCGGCTTCCCGCTCTCTCCAAGTGGGGCAGGTGCCCTGGGCTGCGTCATTGGGTCCCTCGGAACGTCGGCGCACGGGCTGCAGAAGCAGCGAGTGAAGACGTGGTGCTGCCAGTGGGTCTGATGGCGCTTCTGAGCCCAGGCTCGGCTTGTCGGTGGAGGGACAGGGAGAGCACAGCCCGAGAGCATGTCCTGCAGAGGCCGGCTTCCCCCTTCCCAGGGCTGAGCGGCCGGTGACCCTCTCCAGTGCTGGCTCGGAAAGGTGTGCTCTCGGTAGTCGCCTTGCCTGGCTGGGAGGGGAGAGTGGTGTGTGTGTGTGTGTGTGTGTGTATGTGTGTGTGTGCGTGCGCACACGTGCACGCACACGCATATACACACATGTGAGAACCAGTAACACCGTTAGGTTGGGATGGAGGGAAGTTAGTGTGTGGGAGGCACACCCATGCATGATAAGATGGGACGTCCGGGAGCCAGCCTGTGGTTGTGACTGTCTCCCAGCTGCCGGGTGTTCCTCTGCTGGAAACGGCGTGGTCTCTCACCTCTGCCAGCCTGACTTTGCTTACCGGCTGCGTGCTGCTGGGCCATTTCGTCCCCTTCTCTGAGCCTTGGTTTCCTCGGTGGTAAACAGGGCCTACCTACCAGGCTTTGGGGGATTGAACAGAGCATGCATACATGTCTTAGCTCCCTGGTTGGCACAGAGGAGACGCTCAGAAAATGTCAGTCTGTCCCTCCTAACCCTCCTCCTTCTCACCCGCCGCTGCCCCTCCTCTTCCTCTTCCCCACCTTCTGCTCACCCCCCTCCTCCTCCGTCCTGACCCACGAGCTCTCTCCAGATGGACTGGCTGGAGATCCGTTACTCGCCTTCCTGCACCCTCTGCGGTCAGGGACGGAGGGCTCTGAGCTCGGAGATAACAGGTGGCTATTGTGCAGACCGCTTCACGGTGCTTGCAAAGCTGGCCGGCCTGTAAATTCCTCCGGCTTTGGCTTTTTGGAAGCTACAGAAATAGATGTGGGGGACATTTCAGGCTCCAGCAGACTGGAATGCACCTGCAGTCTCTGGTATAAGACGACAGAAGGGAAGCAGGTGTGTTGGGCTGGGTCTGAGTGGCATCAACTGGAATTTTTAGCCTCTTTGCAGAAAGCACAGAGTAGGTGGTGGTAAACCTGGAGTCTGGAACCATTCTTGCCCCTCTCCCACACTCAGACACCTGGCACTGCAAGGCTCAGGACTCAAACTGTGGTTCAAGTCTTTCTTTCTTCTTTTTTTTAGAGAGAGTGGAAGGGATGAGGAGAGACACAGAGAAAGAAACATTGATGTGAGAGAGACACATCGACTGGTTGTTTCTGCACATGCCCCGACCAGGGCCAGGGATTGAGCCTGCAACTGAGTGGAAGGGAGGGGGAGGTATGTGCCCTTGACCAGAGTCATACCTGCAACCCTTCAGTCTGTGGGCCGGCATTCTAACCGCTGAGCCAAACCAGCTAGGGCATGATTGGACTCTTGAAGACCCAAGGCTTGGTGTGGGGTCAGGCACAGGCTGAGAGCTGATGGTGCCCTGTTCTAGCCACTCTGTCCCACCCTGAGTTGGGAAACACCCCTGCAGGATCTGGTGAGAGCTCTGGGGGTTGAGGAGGCACCAAGGCCAAGAATATAAAGACTTGAGCAGCACCTTGGGGTGTAGTCTGTTGGCAGGGAATCGTAGGGGAAGATAGGGGCACTGGGCTGAGTCTGTTTACAGTAGGAATCCACTAATGGCTGTGGCCCGGTTAGAAAGGTCTGGGCTTGGGGATGGGAAAGGAGGGTGTGAGAGCTGTCCCTAAATGACTCTGGGCCAGGGCAGAGCAGCAGGAGAGCGGGATGAGGTGGGTGAGGGGGCGGGGAGGAGGGGACTGGACTGTGCACTTGGGTTCTGGCCCAGGCCACAATAGAAGGAATTTCAAGCTGTGCAGATGGTGGAGCTGAGGCTGCTGGCCCTGAGGTGGCCTCAGGCTGCCAGTGTGGATCTAAGGGGCTTGAGCAGATCTATCTGTGAGTTCTGAGGTGGGGTGGAGTTGACTTGTGCTCGACGTGGGGAGGGTGAGTGGCGTGGACTCTGTCCTGGATGTGGGTGTCACAGGTGGGAT
The DNA here is from genome assembly GCF_000327345.1 of Myotis davidii. NCBI lineage: Eukaryota > Metazoa > Chordata > Mammalia > Chiroptera > Vespertilionidae > Myotis > Myotis davidii. The sequence continues at coordinate 1,012,462 of NW_006293957.1, forward strand.
GCAGGGCAGGGTTGGGGCTGCAGGGCTGAGCTCACTGAGGCACTGGCTTCGAAGCTGCCCTGGAGAGGATGTCTCCTGGCGGGAGGAGCCACTTCGGTGCTCCCTGGTGTGCACATTGCACAAGACATTTCAGGAGGGAGCCTATTGAAGGGTCAGTGTCCTGACCACCCCCCCCGCCCACACACACACTCTCAGTCTCCTTTGAGTGGGTTCTTTGCTGGCATGACAAGGGGGGCCAGAGGCCGTGCTGCTAATCACCATGCCCACGTGACCCACTCCAGTCTCGGTGCCTGAGGTCGGGGTGCTGCAGCCAGAGCAGATAGGGCCGTGTGGATGCCTCCAGTTTCTTACTCTACTTGAAACCGTACAAATAAAAGATACAACAGGCAAGTATCAGGCCAGAACTCTACAACGCAGGCCTAGGTGATTCATTTCATAGATCACCCGGCCCCACCCTTACACCTCTGCCTCTTTTTTTAGATGTTATCATTTTTATTCAGATTTTTTGAAAGCAATAGAAGGGTAGATTAATATCTATCTTTCCAAGTTAAGACCTAAAACTGTTTCCAAAACTTTAAATAAGAAAACTCCTGTTTGAAGTACAAGGATAATCAGTATCACCTTAAACCAGCAATAAAAATTAAAATATAGGGAGAAACCAAGATGGTGGCATAGGTAAACACTGGAGTTTGCTGCCTCAAACAACCACTTCAAAAATACAAGTAAAAGACGGAACAGACATTATCCAGAACCACAGGAAGGCTGGCTGAGTGGAAATTCTACAACTAGAAGGAAAGAGAAAAGCATACTGAGACTCAGAGGAGGCGCAGTGCGGAAGTAAAATACTAAGGTGCGGAGGTGCGTGTGGAGCGGGCTGGCGGCAGAGGGCGCGGTTGTCGTTTTCAATCGGGAGGGAGTCTCAGGCTCTGAGCTCCAGTTCCAGGCGAGTCTCTGGGGACCCCAGCTCCACA
>NW_006293957.1:1014715-1028255 GCF_000327345.1 Myotis davidii
AGGGGTGTGGGGGATGCAGGAAGAGAATGGACAAAAATCGTGCACCTATGGATGAGGACAGTGGGTGGGGTGTGAGGGAGGAGGGTGGGGTGGGAACTGGATGGAGGGGAGTTATGGGGAGGGGGAAAGAAGAACAAATGTAATAATCTGAACAATAAAGATTTAATTAATAAAAAATTAAAATATAAATTTTTATTTAGAATTAAAGCAAATACTTCAGTATCACAAACACAATATTAAACTTTAAGAAATATGCCACTCATTTGGAGTGAGCATTTATTTGCACAATTACAGCATGCGGACAAACCTAGAAGAGGGGATAGGCCTGGCATTTGCAGCCAGTTCAGGAGTTGGCCACACCACCAGCACCAGGCGAGACACACATGGGGCTATGAGCTGCCATGATCTGTCAGTGGTGGGAAGGTGAGGGTGCAGGGGGTGCACTGCTGCTTGCTCTCGGCAGAAGACTCTCAAACGTGTGGCCGTGAAGCAAGTGTCGGGTCTCTTGGGGGCAAGGGCTGCCCGGTCTCAGAGTCTCAGAGCCCATAAAGCTGCAGGGACGGAGCAGAGCGGCTCTGCCATCACGGAGCTGTGGAGGCAAATGAAGACATGGCCAGCATGCAGCTGCTCCTCTGCAAACTCCAGGAGGCCTGCGAGCTGTCTGCTCCCCAGGGCAGAGCCCCGCCTGGGATCTTGATGCAGAGGCAGCTGCTGCTCAGCACTGCTCTCCAGTTACCGTGTTTGGCATCTGTGAGCCAGGTCTGGACGTTGAGAATTCTCGTCTTGTTATTAGACGTTAGTTCCTCTGTTACATTCAGCCTGTTATCTGAGTAAAATAAATTAGCTGGAAGATTGGGATCCCTCGACTATTCCCGCGCCCACCTGGTATCTTGAGGGGTGGGTGAGGGACACGAGGAGCACCACGGAGGCCCTGGGCCCAGGGACTACAGTTCAGGAGACCCTGGAACTCTGCTGCTGCGGCCTGCGCGGTGTGCAGACTGATGAGCCATGGTGCGCCTGGCGTGACCAGTGGCGCTGGTTTACTCCTCTCCTTCTCTCGGTGAAACAGTGGCTGTTGAGGATCCGCTGCAGGGAGGATTCCACCATCTGGCCGCTGGGTCTGAAACCAGGAAAACCTCCGTGTTGCCTTTCCGCGTCGCGTCGCTGCTACTCGCAGTTCGCCTACACGTCTTCCTTTATCCCCTCCACTCTACACCAGTGCCGCCTCCAAAACAGTTCTTACAGGCCCGGTGCTGCTGGTTGCTTCTTTGTTAATTGTCATTCATTAGCATAAGGAGAAGACCCCTCTATGGGTGAATGAGATGGAGCCTGCAGTCTTTTGTGTAAACTGGACCCTTTTGCACTTTGTCAAGTCCAGCTGTGTTTATGACTCTCGACACTTGTGATCTCAAGAAAATTAATGCTCTGTAGTTCCCACCCCTATCTCCCCTGTGGCTTATAAATCTCAAATTCTATACAGGTTCTGCTAAATCCACAAATTTACTATATGGTTTCCCTACTAACATAAAGCATAGACTGTTTCCAGACATAAATGACCCAATAATTATATCTTTAGAAACCCTCTAACAAGGGTAGTTTACATACTTACTACTGAGCCCAGTACACTCTCTGGCTAGAGCACAGCAGATTTCTCTTTTGGTCAGTGCCAAAAGATAGGAGGGTTTATGACGTGAACGGTGACACAAGGTCACGCTGACGGGGGGCATATTGTGTTCCTAGTCCGCCAACACACGTGGGCATAGACTCCCCAACTTGTCAGAATGTATAGGAGCAACAGCTTGTTTGAACCAAATAGCCACAGATTCTGAAGTGGCTCTGGGCTGCTGCCAAGAGTCAGGGCGTCACCCTAGTCTGGTTGGCCTTAGTTCAGGTCTGGGGGTAGAGGGGCCCATCTGATCACTCAGAGGGGCGCTCAGTTCACAGGTCCATGGACACTAAGGTAAGCCATTCTCCGGCAGGGTCTCGCTGGAAAGTGAAGTATCTGGGGAGAGCATCCAAGAAGGACATGTGGAAGGGGTGAGGGCAGATCTAGTACCTGAACTCTGGATGGTAAGATTCACTCCAAGTCGGCAGTTAGATGTGGGGATAAAGAATGGTGTCCTGCCCTGGCCAGGTGGCTCAGTCGGTTAGAGCATCGTCTTATATACCAAAAAATTGTGGGTTTTGATTTCTGGTCATTTCTCTCTCTCTCTCTCTCTCTCGCTCTCTCTCAAAAAAGAAAAAAAAATGGTGGACCTGACATTCAGAAGAAGCCAGGTCAAGACTGGAACAATGGGAGCTGATGCAGAATAGGCTGGTCCCACATACATATGTGGTAGTTAAAATTCAGCGGGATATCTCAGCTATAGAGGTACCCCCTGAGGAGCGAGGGGTCCCAGCCCCACACCAGGTGCCCCAGTCCAGGGTTCCAGTGCAGGAAGAGAAGTCCCCATAACTTCTGGCTGTGAAAACCAGTGGGGATTGAGGCTGAGGGAGATGGAGGCAGCTGGAGTCGCAGATGTTCCTCCTAAAAGGCTCACTCGAACTCACTCAGACTCACTCGCTCTGAGCTCCAGTGCTGGGGCAGCAGCCTGAAAGGCACCAGGACATGTGGGGAGGAACTGAATTGTCTGGCTTTGGGATGAGGGCTAGAGGGGCAGCTTTCTCCCAGACAGAAGTGCTGTCAGAGGCCATTGTTCCTGTGCTGAGCCCCCCCACCCATCCCCCCGCAGGCATAGCCGCCATATCTGAGTCTTTATTAACCTGGCTCATACTCTTTGCTTTGCCCTCATGATTCCCTGAGACCCCTCCCACCCAACTTTTTGGCCCACCTAAGCCACTTTCAGGTGCTTTTCCATATAAATATCCTATCTTGGTTCACACTGAGGACTTTCCTAAAATCTCTCAAAGTTGCACAAATCCCCAAAAGCAGCATCTGGCCTCAGCCTGCCAGTAAGTGGCCCCAGGCTCATCACTAGCAGCAGCTAGACTCGGTTCACAACTTGGCCTCTCCCGGCACCTCCAAGTCCAGCACAAGTAGCAGCCACCTGCAGATTGCTTTGTAGCTCATGCTGGGTAGCCCCAGGCAGGGCATAGGTGGCAGGTGACCTTGGCCTGCACCTCCTGAGAGGTCCCTAAGGCAGTGCACCCAGTAGGTAGCTTCAGACCATGCTGGAGCACCACTCAACCACGTCCATGAGCAACACACTCAAGGGGTGGAATCAGTGGGCATCAGAGTGCTGCTGAAGTGAGTTCTGCTCCATGGGTTTGGCCCCTGCACAGCAGCTCCTCTGCTGTAGTTGCAGCTGGTCCTCATAGCTGATTAGCCTAAAGGTCAACCCCTTCCATTGATGTGCCAACAACAGAAGGTGCACACAGACCAAATGGGGGAAAGGGGCACACATAAGCACCCACCTTGGGTGACTGGCGAGGTTGTACCACTGGGCCCTACAGGACATCTACTACATAAGCCAACCCTTTCAAGACTGGTAGACATAGCAGATCTACCTAACGCATAGAAACAAACATAATAGGCAGCCAAAATGAGGAGACAAAAATGTCCCAAATGAAAGAATAGGAGAAATCTCGAGAAAAAGAATTAAATGAAGTGAAGGACAGAAAACTATGAAGAGTTCCAAACAGTGGTTTTAAGGGTGGTTAAAGACCTCAGTGGGACTTCAACAGCATGAAAATACACTAGAAGGAATCAACAGCAGGGCAGACGAAGCAGAGGGTCAAATCAGCAATTTGGGAGACAAGGTAGCAGAAAACACCCAGTCAGCAGAAAAAAAAAAGAATAAAAAATGAGTATAGTTTATGGTATCTCAGGGACAACATCAAGTGTAACATCTGCCTCATAGGGTTACCAGAAGGAGAAGACATAGAGCAACAGATTGAGAGCTTATTTGAAGAAATAATGACTGAAAACTTTTCTAACCTGGTGAAGGAAAAAGATACACAAGTTCAGGAAGCACAAAGAGCCCCAAACAAGATGAACCCAAAGAGGTCCATGTCAAGACACACCATAATTAAAATGCCAAAGGTTAAAGACAAGGAGAGAATTTTAAAAGCAGCAAGAGAAGAGCAGTTACCTACAAGGGAGCTCCCATAGACTGTTAGATGATTTATCAACAGAACCTTTGCAGGTCAGAAGGGATTGGCACAAAATAGTCAAAGCAATGAAAGGCAAGGACCTACAACCAAGATTACTCTACTGAGTGAGGCTGTCATTTAGAATTGAAGGAGAGATAAAGAGCTTCCCAGACAAGAAAAAGCTAAAGCAGTTCATCACCACCAAACCAATATTATGAGACATGTTAAAGATCTTGAATAACAATAACAACAATAATAATAGAATGGCAATAAATTCATATCTATCAAAAATTACTTTAAATGAAAATAGGTTTAATACTCCAATCAAAAGACATAGGGTGGCTGAGTGGATAAGAAAACAAGACCTTTACATATGCTGTCTACGAAAGACTCACTTAGATCAAAGACACACACAGTCTGAAAGTAAAGGAATGGAAAAAGATATTTTATAAAAATGAAAACAAACAGAAACACTGGGGTAACAATACTTATACCAGACAAAATAGACTTTAAAACAGAGGCGGTAACAAGAGACAGAGAAGGACCCAGCAATTCCACTTCTGGGTATTTACCCAAGGAACCCCACAACATTAATTCTGAAAAACATATGTATCTGTATGCTCATTGCAGCATTTTTTACAATAGCCAAAATACGGAAGCAACTTAAGTGTCCACCAATAGATGAATGAATAAAGAAGAGGTGCATATATACAATGGATTATGACTCAGCCATAAAAAAGAATGAATTTTTGCCATCTGAAGTAAGAGGGTATCGTGCTGAGTGAAATAAGTCACCTAGAGAAAGACAAATGCCTGATAATTTCACTTGTATGTGTAATGTAAAAAACAAAATAGATGACTAAGTGGAACCAAAAAAGACTCACAGATACAGAGAACACTTTGACAGTTGCCAGATGGGAGGGGTGTTGGGGGGGTGAGAAAGGCGAAGGGATTAAGAAGTACAAATTGGTAGTTCCCGAATAGTCATAGGGATGTCAAGTACAATATCGGGACTATAGTCAGTAATTTAATAACTGTGTATGGTGTCAGATGGTACTAGATTTATCAGGCTGATCACTTTGTAAGTTACACAAATGTCTAATCACCGGGAACACCTGCAACTAATATAATATTGTGTGTCAACTGTAATTGAAAAATAAAACAATTGTTTTTTAAGAAAGAATGGTGTTTCTTCCCCTCCTTGCACTGGCCAAGGCACACTTCAGGAGTGCGGGTCAGGACCTTGGACAGCGCCAGGCAGTGCTGCCACCATCAGCACTTCTGCGCCACTTCTGCGCTCAGACAGCCCTGGGTGCCCTGCCCCCTCTGGAACTCCGAGTTGTTAGGCAACTTGGGTCTTTTTGTATCAGCACGTCCCCCAGGACGTTGGACCTGTTTCAGGAAAGGCCCTTGTTTTCAGCCTGGAGAGCAGATCTCCTTTCTCACTGTTCCTCTCTTTCTTTTCTTTTTTTGTTAATCCTCACCAGAGGATATTTTCTCCATTGATTTTTAGAGAGATGGGGAAAGACAGAGAGAAACATCGATATGAAGAAACACACTGACTGGTTGCCTCCCGCACGCACCCCAGCCAGGGCGGGGATCAAGCCTGCAACTGAGGTATGTGCCCTTGATCATAATCGAACCCTCCACCCTTCAGTCCACAGGCTGATGCTCTAACCACTGAGCAATCAGCTAGGGCTTCTTCATTGCTTTGACTGTTGGCTTCTGAAAGCCAGACTCAGGGCAAGGACAGGAGGGAGAGGATGGAGGGACTTGAGATCCTTGTGTTCTGAGCCAGGTGACCTCAAGTTATTCTCAGGAGTTCCCAGCAGCTCTTCATACCCCCCTGTGATTTGGCAGCCGCCTTGAAGCAGGCGAGGGCGTGCCAACTGTGATTAGGTGCCATTTCAAGTCAGTGGGTGGAAGGTGACCGGGGAGGGCTACAGGCAAGCAGCCTTCTCCCCTGGCCGTGCCTCAAGAGAGCCCTAGACAAGCCACCAGACCCTTTGACACTTACAGCTTGGTAGGCGCCAAGGCCAGAGGGGAGGGCTGCTGGGCCTGGGACTGAGGCCATCTGGGTTGAGGACTCTTCCTTGCAAGTTTTGGAGAAGAGGCCGGGGCCCAAGTTGTGTAAAGACTTGCAATGGGCCTGGGTGGGGTGATCCCTAAGGCATTTCCACTTCTCTGCATTCACATGCCGGTGGACTCAGCGTCTCCCAAGCTGGAGACATTGAGGAGGGAACATTTCCAAATGTAGAAAGGGTAAATGTTGGGGCACTGCTGCCCCCCGAGTGTTGGTGGGGGGAGTTGGGCTGGATTTTGAAGTCAGAAACACTAATTTGCGAACCTGGCTTCCCACCATCCTGCTGCGGTTTCGGAAGGAGGCCTCTGACAGCTGCCGGAGCCCTGCGTTCCTCAGCTGCAATGGGGACAGTGTCGCCTACTCTATAGAATTGTTGTGAAAATAGGGACAAATGTAGACAGTGCTCAGGGGGAGTCTCAGCACTCCCTTCCCAGAGGGTCCTTCTTCTGAGGTCCTTGGAGGGAGCACAGCAGCCAGGCTCCGGGGCAACCTCACCTCCATTTCCTATGCTGCTGAGAGTGATGCCTGGGGCTGACAAAGGCCCTACCCATTCTCTGAACTGAGGAGCCTCTGTGTGCATGCAGAGGCCACCCCAGTGCTGTTGGCTCCCCGGATGTGAGGTTAGATATTCTGTTGCTCCCAAGGCAGGAAGGAATGAGGGGTCATGGGTAGGCAGGGTTAGGGTTAGAGGCACAGTCTTAGTTTACTCCCAATTTCCTCTCCCTCCCTGGGGGCCTCTGCCTTCAGCTCTGGTACTTGCTCTGCCCTCTGGGTTGGGGGAATGAAGTCTGAGAACCACATGGTTATAAACTAACAGCTCTTTCTTTTAGGTTTTACACAATTTTAAGGACAGATCAATTCTCAACCATGTCACTTCTAGTCCCTTTAAGAGAAATGAGGAAAGTTTATGGGACACAACTCAGGGCAGGCACAGCCCTGCTTCTCAGCTTGTCTCACAGGGGACATGCTTCCTGGGGGTGTGTGTGGGGGGGTGCTCCTCTTTTTTAAGACCTCCAGCTGATTAGATGAGGCCCCCTAAATTGTGGAGGATAATTTGCTTTACTGAGAATCTACTGACATAACTGTTAATCGCATCGAAAAAATATATTTAGAGCAATATTTAGACTAGTATTTGACCAAATAACTGGCCATCGTAGTCTAGCCAATTTGACACATAAAATTAAACCTCACAGATGGGGACAGTGCCATCAGGGTTGATCAATGCTCCTATATTACATGTTTAAACCCAAGAGGCTCGGATCTGAGAGCACCCCACCGCTTGACAATGCAGAGTGTGGGTTTTGAGTGTGCCGGGCTGGGCTCTGCTCTCTGCTTCTCCATGTCTGGGCTGTGACATGCTCCCTTATCCTTCTGTGAGAACACGATAGCTCGAATCTCATAGGAGTGCTGGAGGCAGAGTGAGGTCCTGGGCTGGGCAGGGCGAGGCACAGCCTTAGTTTACTCCCCATTTCTCCTTCTGCCTCTGGGGGCCACTGCCTGCAGCCCTGGTACCTGCTGTGCCCTCTGGGTCGGGGAAGTGGACAGAGCTGAGTTTTTAGGGCTCAGTAGGTGCCTGCTTGTCCATGTCTGGAGTGCGGGGCAGTGGGGCCCCAGGAACCTCGGCAGCTGAGCTGTGGCAGGGAAGGGCCAGAGCTCACAGGGAGCCAGATGTGGCGGCTGAGGAGAGGACGCGTGGCGTGTGCGCAGGCCCTGGAAGGTGAGGAAGCCCTTCTGCCGACACCTTCCTCCTCTTAGTCAGGCTCCTGTTCTGTTCCCCTTTGCCCTGCAGCTTCAACATGGGCTTTGGGTGCCCAGGGAAGACCGGCGGGCATGCCAGTGGGCAGAGTGCATTTCGGAGCAGGTTATTGAGGCAGGACGTGTGGGTGAGGCAGAGAAATATCGTGAAGTGAGCGGGGGGCCCTTTGACCCCCTCTGAACAAGGTGAGAGCAGGTCATCACCTGGCCAGGGCTCCAGCAGCCTGCCCGGGAACAGTGGCTGAGAACACTTCACATCGCCTCTTCCCAGCATCCTGCCGGCAAGGGGGTGGGGGGGACAGCGGGGGTGGGAAAGGACAGTGTAATATCTGAGACTGAAAAGGGCACATTTGTGGGGTCTCTAAAAAGTTGGCCGCCTTGAGGCCAGTGAGCCTGAAGGTACTGTATTTTTCCGTGTATAAGACAATATTTTTTTCTAAAATCATTAGACTGAAAACCGAGGGGCGTCTTATACACGGAAGTCAGCTGAGGAGGGAGCTATGTGGGTGCGTAGCTGCCTGTACCTTGTCAAACAGGCTTCCTCCAATCACGAGCCTTATTGTTACTGACGTCAGCTGATGCTGTAATTGGAGGTGGAGGTGGAGAGTGCACAGATGAAACAGCCTCCCACGGAGTGTGTGACCAGACCGTGGAGAAAACAGGAAGAACAACTCCTTAAGATGCCAAAAAAGCAGGCCGTCAGAGGAAAACCAGCAAAATGTTTAAAATATTGATTTCTTAATTTTGGGTTAGAAAATTGGGTGGTGTCTTATACATGGGGTGTCATATACACGGACAGATATGGTAGTCACAGAGGCAGGACCTGGGGGAGTGGCCAGCAGGATCTCCTGCCCAGGCGCAGGGTGCCAAGGAGGCTCACAGGCGGGCTGCTGGTGGGCTGCAGGTCACTGGGGTGTTGGGAAATTCTGACGCCAGCGGCACCAGCTGTGTGATGTGGGACCAGGTGGAATCCTGTGGGCAGCTGGGTTTCAGGATCTCACCTGTAAAATGGGCTAAAGGCCATCTCCGAGGTGAAGATAAATGAGGAAAAGAAATGTCAATTCCTGCCACACCTAGTAGGTAGCAGCTGCTCCGAGAATGTGAGCTCCCCTGGCTGTGGAGCCCAGGTCCTGCAACCAGAGAACCACCTGGCAACTCCACTTGCAGTTTAGAAAATCTCTTTACCGAAGTAAAATATTCTTTCCTTCTATTTCTAATTTGTACTATACAGATTTTTCATGCCTAAGAGAAGTAGTAGGACAGTGTAACAAACACCCACATTCTCATAACCTGGGTTTAACAGTTGTTAGCATTTTGCTGTGTATCTGCTTCATCTTATTTTTTTGGGGGAGGGGGATAATTTGAAATAAATTGCAGACATCATGATAGTTCATTCATAAATGCTTAAGTAAACATTCCTAAAAATTGTAAGGGCATTTTTCCTGCCCAGTCACAAGACCATTATCATGCCTAGCAGAATAATCACACTTTCCTATTATAATCTAACAATCCATATTGAAATTTCCCTAGCAGCCTCCAGAGTATCCCTTACAGCTGATTGGTTCAAGTCAGGATTCAATTAAGGACTATATATTGCCATCGGTTGTTATTTCTCATAAGTCTCTTCTTATTTAGACTGGGGCTTGCCAGACTTTTGTGTGCGTACGATTTATTTACTTGGTGTTCTTGCTAAAATGCAAGTTCTGATTTGGGGGCTGGAGAGAGGACTGAGATTATGCATTTTTAGCAAACTCCTTAGGGCTGTTGCTGGTGGTCCATGGAGTATACTTTGAGTTGCAAGGGTCTAGAACATTCCCCATTTCTTCCCCATGACATGGGCTTGTTGGAGAACCTGGGCCAGTGCCTGTAAAATGGTTCCTTTGCCAGATCCAGCTGGTTGCTTCCTCACGGTGTCACTTAACTTGTTCATCATCGTATGTAAATTGGCAGTTAGGTCTGGAGGTGAGTGACATCCAGGGAAGACATTTGGGGTGCCAGGTGCTTCTTCTTGCATCGTGTCAAGTGGCACATCAAACAGTGTTCATTGTGACTCGTGGTTGGGCGTCAAAAGTCCTTGTCTGCTTGGGATTGTAGCAGGTGCTGTTAGGTGTGAGGGGACACATTTGGGGATTCATTAGCTGTATCAGATTCTCAAAGAGTTGTTAGAAGTTTTCACTCACAAAAGACACCTGGGAGTGCTTCGCCAACCCTCGCGGGATCAGAGCCGCCCCTCCTCACCACGTGTCCCTCCTCACGCACAGAAGTGCCGCCGCAGGCTGAGGACCGCCGCTTTCTGCTGCTGCCGGGACTCCCAGCAGGCGTGTCTGCCCCTGTGGACTGAGCCCCAGGAACCTGCTGTTTGTTTCCAGGCTCTGCCTGCAGGAGCCCTGGCTGGGCGGGGCCCAGCCCAGATCCCAGGGTGGGGAGAGAAGCTAAAGGTCAAAGGCATGGAGCTGTGTAGAGCAAGGTGAGGCTTTTAACAGTGAAACAAGGCTGGGCCAGGAGCCAGGGTGGCTGGGAGGTGGAGTCTCAGAGCCCATCAGAGTGTGTGACTCAGGAGGTGGCAAGCCACGGCCTGTGTCTGAGCCCAGTTTTGGGGAGTGAGGACAGCCTTGATGGTTAAGAGGCTCCTTCAGGCACAGAACAAGCTAGGGTTCCAGAATACGTTCACACCATTGAACCCGATCGCCAGTCTCTGAAGGCTGCTGACAGCTGCTCTCTCATGGACGGAGGCCTGAGGAGGGTGAAGGGCCTGCTGTGGACTGGTGGTCAGTGATGGTTGTCTCCCCGGTCCAGTGATGACGGTGGTTCAGGCAGACGCCAGGCCGAGGCAGGATGAGGCGAGGGACTGAGAGCCCTCTCCTTCCCAGGCTGGTGGGTCCTGCGCCTCTCTCCTTGAGAAACAGGTGGGACTGGTACTTGCGCTTGAGGGTCCACCTGCCGGGCTGGTGGGCACCTTGAGAAACAAGCCTAACTCTGGGTGAGATGTGCCTGCGGCTCTCTGTAAAGAGTCGGCAGAGCTGGGAAGCACCGCGTGCAGGCTCGGGGAAGGCGAGGCTGCGTCATTTTTATCTTCTCTGTGCTCTGGCTAAGCCACGCACCGTCAGCACGACAGGAAGGAGAATGAGCGGAGATGAAGGCTGTCAGTGCCTGAGATGGAGAGATGGGCTGATTGGTTCTGGCTTATTCTTTCATGCCTCCTGAAGCAGAAAGTCAGGAGCCGGCCTGAGCCGGAGTCGGCCAGGCCACGGCTGCAGGGCCAGCCCGGGGTGTCACAGGTCTGCATACACCCGGCTTATCTATGACCCGCGACTGGGTCCTGGGGAGCTGGCCCAGCTTCTGTGGAGGCCTACTTTACCCGTCAGATAAGGATCGATTCCCTTTACCTTCCCGGAGGGCAGGAGGGCACTCTGTAGAGGCCCTGGCGGTGGAAGGAGCGGGGTGCGATGCTCCCCTCCCGTGGTCCCTTCTGGGAGACCACCGCTGGTCAACAGTGGAGTGATTTGGACTCAGTCTTCCTGCTTCCAGAGCTCCTGCTCTTCCTGCGGCCTTGACACTGCGGTTCTGTCGTCTCCCATTCTTCTCTCGGGTCCCAGGCTCCCTGGGCCCCTCTGGACTCAGCCCAGTTTCCAGGTGGGGGTGGGAGTCACTGTCTCCACTGGGTGGAGCCCCAGAGCCTCAGTCTCCGCCCTCCTCCAAAGTTATGATCATGCCTTGCGTAAGAGTTTGAGGCCCTGCTGGGACCTGGGAGAGGCTGGTGGCTGGCCCTGAGGCAGGACCAGCAGAGGTGGTGCTTCCGGAACTTCCTGCGCGGAAAGGCGTTTCCCTGCAGCCGGGGCCAGGGGCCTTTCTGAGTCACTAGGCATCAAACTACCCCAAACCGGTGACTTCCAACAACCGAAATTTATTCTTCCTCCAGTTTTGGAGGCTACAAGTCTGAAATCGAGGTGTCCCAGGGCCGCTCCCTCTGAGCGCTGGGGGAGGACCCTTCCTGGCCTCTCCTGGCTCCTGGTGGCTCCCAGTGCTTGGCCTTGGAGGCCTGTGGATGCTCCCTGCCCATCCCGCCTCCACCTTCACAAGGCCCGCGTGCCCCTGTGTGTCCTCTCCTCTTCCTTTAAGGGCACCGGGCCTTGGAAGTATGTAGGGCCTAATCCACTATGACCTCATCTTCACTAATGATTTCTGCAAACCCCATTGCATTGGAGGTTCCAGGGGATGTGACTTTGGAGAGCCCAGGCAGAGGGCCCACCTCCAGCCTGGTCTGTCCCTTTGTCCAACCGGAGCAGCTGTTGATACTGAGTGTCAGACGCAGTCTCTTTGGGGCAGGGAATGTGGTTGCGGCCTCAGACTGTCCGGGGCCTTGCAGGGTGGGGGCAGGGCGAGCCCTGTGTATTCTGCAGGCTCTCAGCTGTGCCCTCACAACCCACACAGCAGTGTTGTTGAGTTCTTAGTGCTCATGTGGAAGGCCAGGCCCTGCCCTGCAGGTCCCCTGGGACAGACAGGCAGAGCAAGGGTGCAGGGCGCAGGCACGAGCTTCTGATCGATCGCAGACTTGTGTCCCCTCCTGGCTGTGTGGTGCCCCCTCCTGGAGTTTATTGAGGCATCTGTAAGGTGGAGGTGATGCAGGTCCCCTGCAGGGTCCGTGAGGATGGGATGGGATGAGGCGTGGAACCCCGGAGGTGCCTCAAACATGCACGCTGCCCTTCCTTTATACCCAGGAGCTTCTAGAAGCCCAGATGCTGTCCCTCCTTCTGTGCACTTTTCCACGTGCCCCTCAGGGATTGGCATAAAGCTGGAGGCCAGTGATGTCTGAAAGATGAGCAACCTGGTCGGAGGGCAGCACTGGGCGTCTAGAGGACTCCCTGCTCTCAAGGAGCCCCAGCCAGGCAGGAGGGTTGTTGGTGCTGCGATGGTGGACTTTGTATGCGGTATGGGGGTGGGGTGGAGGCCCACGGACAAGCCCTGAAAGCCGGGGAGTTTTCCAGGAGGAGGGAGTGGTTCAGGCATCTCAGGAGAAGCAGGGCAGAGGCCCTGGGACTGACTGAGAATAGCCAGGGTGCAGTGACTCCTCAGCCCCAGCAACCAGTTCTTGGAACTCAGGGTGCAGGTCAGGTAAGCCAGGGAGAGCCCTGCCCAGGTTCTCTGTAACACACACAGTGCTATTGCACCACAATGGAGACAGCAGAGCGAAGCCCCTGGGGTCTACTCTCATCATCTCTGTTCCCTGACAGTCCTTGTCCATAGACATATTTTTAGTCACAGCACAACTACAGTTTTGATTACAGCTTTATTTATTATTAGAGGCCCGGTGCACAAAAATTTGTGCACTCAGGGGTCCCTCAGCCTGGCCTGTGCCCTCTCACAGTCTGGGATCCCTTGGGGGATGACCACCTGCTGGCTTAGGCCTGCTCCCTGGGGAATTGGGCCTAAGCTGGCAGTCAGACATCACTCTGGAAGCCCGGGAGCCCTCGGGGGATGTCCACTTGCGAGCGGGGAGCAGGCCGATTCTGCAGTCGGACATCCTTAGCACTGCTGAGGCGGTGGGAGAGGCTCCCACCACCACGGCTGTACTGTCAGCCATCAGCCTGGATTGTGACTGAGCAGGGCTCC
>NW_006293957.1:1028390-1034580 GCF_000327345.1 Myotis davidii
GGTGGGGGGTCCCCGTGGGGTTGCCTGGCCAGTCTAGGTGAGGGTCTGAGGGCCATTTTCAGGCTGGCCAAGCACCCTGGCAATGTAAGCTCCCAGCCTCTCCTTTTATTCTTTTTCTTTTTTTTTTATTCTGGGCTTTATTTACCTTCTATAATCGAAACTTTGTAGCCTTGAGTGGAGCTCAGAGCCAGCCAGGGCGGAACGGGAAGCTTGGCTTCCTCCATCGCCAGGGGCAACCCAAGCCTCCTGCTCGCTCCAGCTCCATGGCCACAGCCCGCTGAAAGAAGGTATCTGGGGTTTATTTAGCTTCTATAATTGAAAGTTTGTTACCTTGAGTGGAGCTCAGAGCCAGCGTGGCCGGCGGGAAGCTTGGCTTCCTCCATCACTGGGGCAACCAAGCCTCCTACTTGCTCCAGCTCCGTGGCTGCCAGCTGCCATTTTGGTTGGGTTAATTTGCATATAGTCGCTCTGATTGGCTGGTGGGTGTGACTTGGGCATAGGGAAGGTATGGTCAATTTGCATGTTTGTCTTTTAATAGATTAGATACTGTAAACACTTTTCACTATTGCTACAGAGTTTTCATAATTATCATTTTAACTAGAGGCCTGGTGCACAAAATTCATGTGTGGTAGGGTCCCTAGGCCTGGCCAGTGATCAGGGTTGATCTGTGGAGTGACTAGTGTGGGGGCTCCACCTTGGCTGTCCTGGTGCTGCCTGCTCGCTGCCCTCACCCTCCATCCCCCACCGCTGCCACTGGTCAGTCAGTGCATGTCATAGCGACAGGTTGTTCCACCGGTCATTCTGCCGTTTGGTCAATTTGCATATTAGGGTTTATATAGATAGAGGCCTGGTGCATGAAATTCGTGCACTTGGGGTGTGTGTGGGAGGGGGTCCCTCAGCCCGGATTGCAAGAGGGTGCAGGCCAGGCCGAGGGACCCCACTGGTGCATAATCAGGGTCGGGGAGGGATGCGGGAGGTTGACCAGCTGGGGAGGGACTGCGGAAGGGTTCTAGGGCAAGTCCAGCCTTTCTCACTCAGTCCCGATCGGCCAGACCCCAGCAGCAAGCTAACCTACTGGTCAGAGTGTTTGCCCCCCGGTGGTCAGTGAACATCATAATGACTGGTTGACCGGTCGACTATCTGCCCCCTGGTGGTCAGCACATGTCATAGTGACCATAGCATATTACACTTTGATTGGTTGACCAGACGACCAGACAAGCAGGCACTTAGAATATTAGGCTTTTATTATATAGGATGGGACAAAAAGACTGTATCTCTATGTATGGAAAAAGGTGGGCAGCAGTATATTCACGGAAGGGTTCCAGGGCAAGTCCAGCCTTTCTCACTCAGTCCCGATCGGCCAGACCCCAGCAGCAAGCTAACCTACTGGTCAGAGTGTTTGCCCCCCGGTGGTCAGTGAACATCATAATGACTGGTTGACCGGTCGACTATCTGCCCCCTGGTGGTCAGCACATGTCATAGCGACCATAGCATATTACACTTTGATTGGTTGACCAGACAAATGGATGACTGGACACTTAGCATATTAGGCTGTTATTATATAGGACTAGAGGCCTGGTGCACGAAATTCATGCACTGGGGGGTGGGGTTCCCTCAGCCCAGCCTGCCTCTCTCACAGTCCGGATGTCCTACTGATGGCCACAGTCTGGCAGCAGAGGCTCAGAGCAGGCGTCCTGTGTGTGTGTGTGTGTGTGAGTGTGTGTCTGCTGAGGGCCTGCCCCCAGCCACACCGTGGAGGCTTGAAGCAGGAGCCCCTCTGTGTTGATCTCTCAGGCTCCTGGCCTCCACTGCGTGTTTTTCTCTCCCTTGAGCTGTGGCCAGGGTGGGGTGCTGCCTGCAGGCTGCGCTTTCCTGCTCATGGATCACCGGATCACTGCAGAGACCGGGGCAGGCTCTGCTGGATGCAGCCTATGGGGAACTCTCCTGTTCTGGGATCGCCACGGTGATCCCAGGAGCAGGCCCACCTAGGGGTGGGCCGTCTCCGCACTTGCCTGCTCTGGGATCCCCATGGCGATTCCAGGAGCAGGCACACCTGGGGGCCGCCCGCCCTCCGCACTTGCCTGTTCTGGGATTGCCATGGGGTCCCGGCTGGGGGTGGGACTTCGGCGGCGTGGGGCTTAGGCGGCACACGAGGATCCCGGCTGGGGTGGGGCTTAGGTGACGCAATCGCCCCGCCTAAGCCCGGCCGCCCAGGGCCGCACATGGGGCTGGATGGCGTCTGGCGCTGGCCAGCCCTGCCTGCAGTATGCAAATTAGCCACCATCTTTGATTAGCCAATGGGAAGCATAGCGAAGGTACGGTCAATTACCCTTTTTGTCTTTTATTAGATAGGATAGCTGCATAAAAATTGGCCATTAGGTTTATGGTTGTTGTTTTTTAACTTTATGTAATTTTCTTTCCCCCCTTGCAGTTTTAATGAGGAATAATCAACATATATCATGGTATAACTTTAAGGTATACTAGGTTGATGTTCTTTAATTTATTTAAACATCACCTTTTGTTAGAGGTTTAGATTGTTTTCTGTTTCTGGATATTTTAAATCATGCAGTGTTGAACATCTTAAAGTAGTTTTTTGCTTCTAATGAATTATTTTTTCAAGAAAAGTGAGATTATTGGGTCAAAGACTATGAGCATTTTTATGGAACTTGCAATGGTAATGCCAAATTGTTTTTAAAAAGGAGCGTTTCTCCATCAGCTGTGTGAGGTCAGTTTTATTGTCACTCAGCAAGCATTTGGCATTGCAGTTACCAGCCGTTGTTTTTCTTCGTTGCAATTTTAATAGATGTGAAATGACTTCCCATTTTAGATTAGTATAAAAATTTATTGATTTTAGAGAGAGAGGAAGGGAGAGGGAAACATTGATTATTTGTCCCACTTATTTATGCATTAATTGGTTGATTTTTTAAAAACATATTTTATTGATTTTTTACAGAGAGGAAGGGAGAGAGATAGAGAGCTATGACCGGAATCGAACCTGGGACCCTTCAGTCCGCAGGCCGACGCTCTATCCACTGAGCCAAACCGGTTTTGGCAATTGGTTGATTCTTTTTAAAAAATATGCTTTTATTGATTTTTAGAGAGAGAGCAAGGGGCGAGGGATAGAGATATATAAACATCAATGAGAGAGAAACATAAATTGGCTGCCTCCTGCATGTCGCCTGCTGGGGATGGAGCCTGCAACCCAGGCATGTGCATTTTATTGGAATCGAACCCGGGACCCTTCAGTCCACAAGCTGATGATGCTCTATCCACTGAGCCAAACCAGCTAGGGCTCATTTGACTTTTCTATTTGATTCTTTAATCTTTCCAGAGTTTATTTTTGCTGTGTGAAGTTAAGTGTTTTTCTGAATTAATTACTTTTCCTCAAAACTACCAGTTATCACAGCACAATTTATATATCAAGGATTTCTTTCTACATTATTTGGTGAGGCCTATCTTGTAATCCATTAAATTCTTATGTGCAGTAAGGTCTACTTATAGATTAAAAAATTCAGACCCATATTTCTACATTTGTGCCAGTTCTATAGTACTTTACTTATTATTGCTCTGTAATACATTTTTATATCTAGTTTCTTCTCATTATTTTTCTTTACAGAATTTTATTTAATATTCTCATCTGTTTATTTTCCAAATGACTATAGAATACTTTTATTCAATTCCTTTGGGTTCCCCTGCCCTGCCCAGGCCCCAGGGGAGGCACTGCCTGCCTGGGGCATGGGGTTCTGTCCCCTCTCGTGCACTCAGACCACTGCTCTAGCAGTTCTCGCGTCTCTCCTCCATCAGCACGCTCTGCCGTCAGCTTCCAAGCAGACTGTGCTGTCCTTCCGAAGCAGCTCTCGCTCAGCCTCATTCCCTCTCCATCACTGTCCCATTTCCCTGTCCCCTTTACAGCACCGGTGCTCTCACGGTGCCATTGGAACAGCTCCTCTCAGTGCCCTCAAGACGTCCATGTCACCGTGTCCTGTGACCCAGTCATCTCAGTCTTCTTACCTGACCCATCGGCAGCAGTTGGAACCTGACACAGCCCTCCCCCTTTCCACTGGGCTGGGGCGGACCACAGGCTCCTTTCTCTCAGTTCCGCACTGGGCCCCTGTCCTCTCCCTGACCACTGCGCATGGCAGGGCCCCATGCCTCAGACTTGGGACGTCTTCCCTTCCCCAGTCACTCTCCCTTCCCTGGCGACCTTTAAAGAACACACACACACACCAATGACGCCCAGGCATTGCGACCCATGGGGCTCCGGCCTCAGTTCCAGACGTGCTTGTCTGTCTGGGTGGCCAGGTTGTCTGCTCGGAAGGCAGCAGGCTTCTCAGATGAGCATTTTCCAGTGAAGCTTGGTTTTCTAGTCTACGTGGGCTCCTGAGTTTTCTCCATCTGTCCACTGTTCCAGGTGCTCAGGCCCAAGGTTGTGGGGTTCCCCTCACTCTCCTCCTTTTTCCTTGTCCCAGAAGCCCGTCCTCCCAGCTCACCCCACTGACCACTCCCATGGCTGCTGTTCTGGTCCAACCTGCCACCGCTCTCCCCTGGATTAGAGGAATGGCCTCCCCCCCTCTGCATTTACCCCTTCGGTCTGTTCACAGCCCGGCAGCCAGAGTGATGCTGATGCAAACAGCTCCCGGCACACCACTCCTCTGACCAGAACCCCTGGCTCCCCGTCTCACACAGCAAAGGCTAACATGGTGATGGTGGTGCCAGGCGTGGCCTCTCTCCCTGCCCAGCTCATGCCGGCCCTGGCTTATTGCCTTGGGCCACGGTGCTGCTCTGAGCTGCCTTCAGCACAAGTGTGTCTCTTCCCAGAGCTCCACAGGCTCCCTCCTGGTTTCCAAGGCCTTTGCATAAGGGTTCCCTCAACCAGGGTTCCCTCAACAAGGGTTCCCTCAACCAGGGTTCCCTGGCCTCCTCTCAGTGCTCCTCCATCTCCCCATCCTGGGCTAAGAGAGCCCCTCACAGACTTAGTTTTGTCTACAATGGTGATCACCAACTAATACACTCTATAATCTACTAATCATTTTCTGGTGCCTCCACTAGACTGTAAACTCCAAGGTGTCAGAGATCCTTGTCCAGTGCAGGAGCAGAGTGGGCATAAAAGAAAAGCTACTTGATTTGATTACTTGGTTCTGTCAAACAGAACCAGTTACATGTTAAAGATTTGTTTTTTTATTGTTAATATTAGAGGCCCGGTGCACGAATTCATGCACCAGTGGGGTCCCCTGGCCTGGCCTGGCCTGCGGGATCCGGCCAAAACTGGCTCGGCTCTCCGACATCCCATGAGGGGTCCCAGATTGCGAGAGGGTGCAGCCAGGCCTAGGGACCCTACCAGTGCACAGTCAGGGCCGGGGAAGGATGCCGGAGGTTGACCAGCTGGGGAGGGACTATGGGAGGGCTCCAGGGCATGTCCGGCCCCTCTCACTCAGTCCCAATTGCCGTACCCCAGCAGCAAGCTAACCTACCGGTCAGAGCATCTGTCCCCTGGTGGTCAGTGCACATCATAGTGAGTGGTTGAATGGCCTTAGCATATCATTAGCATATTCTGCTTTGATTGGTTGAATGGTCAACCCATTGACCAGACACTTAGCATATTAGGCTTTTATTATATAGGATTCCATATATCATATTACATTTCAAACAAAAACCCCAAACCAGTACCAGAGCAAACCCCTCTGTGTTCTCCACAAAGCAAGCTGTTGTCCTTGGTCCCGGGCCTGGTTCAGGGCTGCCCCGTCCCCGGGAGTGAGGCGGCAGGTATGCCCTCCCCCACCTGAGCTCGCAGCAGGAACACCGCCCTGAGCAGCACCAGCAGCCCCACGAGGACCCGGAGGAGCGATGCCTTCACCAACTCACCATTCAGTCGCAGCAGCAGCAGCACTCCTCTGCTCCAGCCACTGGACAAGGATGTCTGACACCTGAGGTTTACACTGTAGTGGAGGCAACAGAAAGTGATTAGTAGATTATAGGGTGTATTGGCTGGTGGTCACTGTTGTGATAAACTAAGTCTGTGAGGGGGTCTGCTAGCCCAGAGTGGGGAGATGGAGGAGCACTGAGAGGAGGCCAGGGAACCATTGTTGACGGAACCTTTGTTGACGGAACCCTTGTGGAGGGAATCCTGGTTGAGGGAACCCTTATATATGTACTAGAGGCCTGGTGCACGGAATTCGTGCACTCAGGGGTG
>NW_006293957.1:1034668-1035917 GCF_000327345.1 Myotis davidii
ACTATTTGTTGGAAGCTGCTCCTCCGGTTTCTGCGTCCCAAGTCTCCTGGCTGCATCCTCTGGTCAGTCAGACATCACATTTGGTTTAGGTGAGCGTGTTGCCACAGGGCTTCTCTTTGAATATCAGGAGCTCGCTGCAGGTGCCCTGAGGCTCAGTGGGAGCTGGTGCCTGGCCCACCTGTCATCCTGGGCCACTCGGCCTCTCCAAGCTGCTGGGTCTGATGTGGCTGGGCTGGGGGGCAGTAGGGGGCGGTTGTGCAGGACCAGCCTGGGCCCTCACCCTGCCTGGGAGGGGTAGAGGCGAAGGCCACTGGTCACCAGGAGGGCCGCTCACCGCCTCGCCCTGAGGTCACCTCACAGAGGGGAACTGCCGGTGTTGGAGCCAGAAGCTGGGTAGTGCCATGGGGCCGGGCCAAGGATGCCACAGCCTCATGGCACCTCTGTGACCCATTGCTGCCATCCCTGTGATGTAGGTCATGGCCCGAGGCTGAGTGACAGGACTGTTCAAGCCACCTGTGGATCGGGACAGCCCGACTGAGTGACCACAGGCCACTCTCCACCCTGCCCCACAGCCCTGGCCCCCGCAGCCACCAGCCTTCCTGTGCTGGGACTTTGGCCCCTCACTCTGATGGGGTGTTGGCCCTGGCAGCAGAGGCTGCTCAGACCCCAGCATCCGCTCCTGGGGGCGGCTCATCATCTCCCTGCCTGCCCCTCCGGCCACAATTCCGCCATGGGACCAAGTGTGCAGCAGCGCTGCGTCTCCATTGGGGAGCCCGGAGCCAGCAGAAGGGCTGGGAGCATGGCCTAGACCAGCGGCAGGAGGTGGGGTGGCCAGGTGAGTCGTGCTCTGGGCGTGCTGATGGGGCACTGGGCGTGCTGACGGGGGCACTGGGCGTCCTCGCGGGGGCTCTGGGCGTGCTGACGGGGGCACTGGGCGTCCTCGCGGGGGCTCTGGGCGTGCTGACAGGGGCACTGGGCGTGCTGACGGGGGCTCTGGGTGTGGAGAGACGCAGAGCGAGTTGCCTTGGGTGGAGAGAGGGTGCTGGTGCCTTAGAGGAAGTGCAGTGTAGGGGATGGGAGGAGGTGAGGGTGGACTGGTAGGCAGAGGCCTGACGCTGGCCATGAAGGGCACTTCATCCACCGCAGCCAAGTGGGTTGTCCCTCAATGGTTTTAGGCAGAAGAGTGAAATGAGAGTTGACTTTCAGAAGGATCCCTTGGCTGTGGGTGGAGCGTGGCTGGAGAGGGTTC
>NW_006293957.1:1036003-1036881 GCF_000327345.1 Myotis davidii
CCGGCCCGCGGGCCGTAGTTTGCCCATGGTTGATCTACACCCTGGTGGTCAGTGCACGTCATAGCGACTGGTTGACTGGTCAACTGTCTGCCTCCTGGTGATCAGTGCACATCATACCGAGTGGTTGAATGGCCTTAGCATATCATTAGCATATTCTGCTTTGATTGGTTGAATGGTCAACCCATTGACCAGACACTTAGCATATTAGGCTTTTATTATATAGGATTCCATATATCATATTACATTTCAAACAAAAACCCCAAACCAGTACCAGAGCAAACCCCTCTGTGTTCTCCACAAAGCAAGCTGTTGTCCTTGGTCCCGGGCCTGGTTCAGGGCTGCCCCGCCCCTGGGAGTGAGGCGGCAGGTATGCCCTCCCCCACCTGAGCTCGCAGCAGGAACACCGCCCTGAGCAGCACCAGCAGCCCCACGAGGACCCGGAGGAGCGATGCCTTCACCCACTCACCATTCAGTCGCAGCAGCAGCAGCACTCCTCTGCTCCAGCCACTGGACAAGGATGTCTGACACCTGAGGTTTACACTGTAGTGGAGGCAACAGAAAGTGATTAGTAGATTATAGGGTGTATTGGCTGGTGGTCACTGTTGTGATAAACTAAGTCTGTGAGGGGGTCTGCTAGCCCAGAGTGGGGAGATGGAGGAGCACTGAGAGGAGGCCAGGGAACCATTGTTGACGGAACCCTTGTTGACGGAACCCTTGTGGAGGGAATCCTGGTTGAGGGAACCCTTATATATGTACTAGAGGCCTGGTGCACGGAATTCGTGCACTCAGGGGTGAGTCCCTCAGCCGGGCCTGCGCCCTCCCGCTGCACTGTCTGCCTGGCTGCCACTGGGGGGCCCAGGTTTCCTGGCACATGGACA
>NW_006293957.1:1037606-1038906 GCF_000327345.1 Myotis davidii
GTCCTCGCGGGGGCTCTGGGCGTGCTGACAGGGGCACTGGGTGTGCTGACGGGGGCTCTGGGTGTGGAGAGACGCAGAGCGAGTTGCCTTGGGTGGAGAGAGGGTGCTGGTGCCTTAGAGGAAGTGCAGTGTAGGGGATGGGAGGAGGTGAGGGTGGACTGGTAGGCAGAGGCCTGACGCTGGCCATGAAGGGCACTTCATCCACCGCAGCCAAGTGGGTTGTCCCTCAATGGTTTTAGGCAGAAGAGTGAAATGAGAGTTGACTTTCAGAAGGATCCCTTGGCTGTGGGTGGAGCGTGGCTGGAGAGGAGGGGAGGTGTGAGTGTCTGGGTGAGATACTGTGGCCAATCACATTTTTGCCTCATGTAGTTTGATGCTCTGTTGTTAGGTGCATATACATTAAAAATTGTTGATTTCTTAGAGAATTGATCCCTTTATCATTATGTAATACCTTTATTATCCCTGATAATTTTCCTTAATTTCATGTCTGAAGTTAAGATTATTCCAGCTTTCCTTTGATTACTATTTGCATGGTCTGTTTTTCTCTATCTATTGATTTTAAATTTATGTGTCTTTAAATATAAAGTGGATTTCTTATAGTCAATGTTTAGTTGGGTCATGTTTTTTGGTCTACTCTGATGCTCTCTCTTTTTCAATTAAAAATTTTAACGTTGACATTGTTGCAGGTGTCCCCTTCTCCCCCACCCCCCGTTGCCCACTCCATCCACCCCCACCCCTCCCTCCCTTGGCCTATACCACATTACTGTCTGTGTCCAGGAGGTGTGCATGTATGTTCTTTAGCTAACCCCTTCACCTTCTTTATCCAGTCACCCCCATCTCCTCCCCTCGGGCACCAGCCAGTCTGTTCCATGTATCCATGCTTCTGGGTCCATTTTATTAGTTTACTAGAGGCCTGGTGCACCAGTGGGGTACCTCAGCCTGGCCTGCAGGATCCGGCCAAAACTAGTTCTCCAACATTCTCCAAGGGGTTCGGGATTGTGAGAGAGTGCAGCCAGGCCCAGGGACCCCACTTGTGCATGATCAGGAGGCTGGCCAGCCAGGGAGGGACCAAGGGAGGGCTCCAGGGTGTGTTCGGGCAGATTGGCCAGCCAAATGCCCTACCCTCTTATCCCCTGCCGGCCCTGCCCCCAGTTGGCCCACCCCCTATGGGCCCCCAAAACCCTGATCGGCCTGTAGCCCCTCCCTAGGCCGGCCGGCTCCTGATGGCCCCCCAATCCCAATAGGGGGCGGGGCCAGCCAGCCAACCTCCTGCAGCCCATCCCCCAACCCGGCCCTACCA
>NW_006293957.1:1042070-1043266 GCF_000327345.1 Myotis davidii
ATACATATTAATAATAGTTGAGCAGTTCCCAGGTACTTTCACATTCACTGTCTTAGTTGATCCTTTCAGTGACCCTGTGCATTAGGCAGGAGGGCTACTATTAGACAGGAAACTGACACTGGACTATGTCAAGTGATGGCACATTGTTTTTCTCCAAGAGCAGTGTCTTTACTTTTGCAATAAATATAGTATGTTGAACGTTACGCATTATGTTGAACAGGATTAATGCTAAACCGAATATATATGTATGTGTGTGTGTGTGTGTGTGTGTGTGTGTGTGTGTGTGCATGTATGTTTTTAGCTAACCCCTTCACCTTCTTTATCCAGTCACCCCCATCTCCTCCCCTCGGGCACCAGCCAGTCTGTTCCATGTATCCATGCTTCTGTTCCATTCTGTTCATCAGTTTATGTCTTTTAATTCAGGCATTTAGACCACTGACATTCAAAACGATTATTGATATAATTGATTAATATATACCATATTTGTTATGGGTTTCTATTTGTTGCCCTTGTTCTTTGTTGTTGTTTTTGTCTTCCATTCTTCTGCCTTTTGTGATTTTACTCAACATTTCATATGATTCCATTTTTTCTCCTTTTCTAGCACATTGGTTATACTTTCTTTGCAAACTTTTTTTAGTGGTTGCCCTAGTGTTTTAAGAATCCATTTACAGCTAATCTAAGTACACTTTCAAACTACAATATACCACTTAATGGATAGTGTATCCATATATATAAAGCCAGCGACCGTAACCCGGAACAACCGGTTGCTATGACACCACTGTGGCCAGCGAACTGCCCGATCAGGTACATATGTCTCCTTTTTTCCCCATTGACCCAGGAGCTCTCTATGTGGTTCACTGAGGCTGGGCAGCATTGCAGCTTTACTTATACCTCTGCTCAAACCTGCTTTTCCCATTCTTCCGAGTTACTGTTCTCAAAAGTATCCTTTAATACGTACTGCCCATTACCAGACTCTCCCTCCCCAATCAAGGGCGGATCGGCCAGCCAAATGCTCTACCCCCTTTCCCCCTGCCGGCCCTGCCCCCAGTTGGCCCGCTCCCTATGGGTCCCCAACACCCTGATCGGCCTGTAGCCCCTCCCTAGGCCTGCCGGCTCCTGATGGCCCCCCAATCCCAATAGGGGGCGGGGCCAGCCAGCCAACCTCCTGCAGCCCATCCCCCAACCCGGCCCTACCA
>NW_006293957.1:1043341-1043808 GCF_000327345.1 Myotis davidii
AACCCGGCCCCACCACAGGTGGGCCCCCCCACCCTGATCAGGGGCAGGGCAGGCTGGCCAACTACCCATGGCCCCTCCCCCAGACTGCTGGCCCCATCGGCACCCCCTCCCCATTTGGGGGTGCGGCTGGCTGGCCTACTGCCCACAGCCCCTCCCCATGGCTGGCCATATCCACAATCGGCCCCCAATCCCAATCGGGGGCAGAGCCTGGTGGCCAATCGCTGCGGCCCCTTCCCGCAGCCGGCCTGGCCCTGATCCGCCCAAATTGGGGCGGGCTGGCCAGCCAACCTCCCACCATCTCCTCCTCCCAACAGACCCAGTCCCAATCCACCCCGATTGGGGCCCGGACAGTTGGACCCCACCCATGCACGAATTCGTGCACTAGGCCCCTAGTCTTATAATAACAAAAATACCATTCTTCCCTCCCATTCTTGTGTTATTATTATCATTTGTTTCATTTATATATA
>NW_006293957.1:1043901-1049259 GCF_000327345.1 Myotis davidii
AAACGTTTTAATTTTACTTATTTATTCTCTGATACTTTTCCTTACTTTATGTACACTTTAGTTTCTTATCTGTATTTTCCTTCTCTTTAACATTTCTTGCAGAGTAGGTCTACTGGCAAGAAATTCTCTCAATTTTTGTCTGAGAAAGTATTTCTCCTTCACCTTTGAAGGATAGTTTCACAGGCTACAGAATTCTAGGTTGTTCTCTCTCTCTCTCTCTCTCTCCATTTTAATATTTCACTCCGCCTTCTCTTGCTTACATGGCTTTGTGGAGAAGTCAGATGTAATTCCTGTCTTTGTTTCTCTACAGGTAAGGCGTTTTCCCCTCTCTGGCTTCTTTCAGGATTTTCTTTTTATCACTGATTAGCATAGTTTGAAAATGAAATGCGTAGGTTTAGTTTTTTTGTTTTGTATTTATCCTGTTTGGTGTTCTCGGAGCTTCCTGGATCTGTGGTTTGGTATCTGATATTAATTTGGGAGAAATTCTCAGTTATTATTGTTTCAAATATTTCTTTAGTTATACTTCCCCCCCCTCCTCCTCCTCCTTTCCATTATATGTATGTTATCTTTAAAAAAAAGTCCTTACACACACACACACAGAGAGAGAGAGAGAGAGAGAGAGAGAGAGAGAGAGAGAGCGCGCGCGCGAGCGCGCGCAGAGAGAAAAACCAATTGGATGCTTTCCATATGTGCCCTGACTGGGGCCCAAACCCACAACCCAGGTGTGTGCCCTTTTGGTGCACAGGATGACAACCAACTGGGCCACTCCTGCCGCACTATGTTATGCTTTTTGTAGTTGTGCCACAGCCTTGGGATATTCTGTTCTGGTCTCCCCCCATCCCCCCCGCCTCCCCTTCCCCAGCCCTTGTTCTCTTTGCTTTTTGGTTTTCAAGGACACTTTTAATATATCCTCTAGCGTCTTTCCTCAGCTGTGCCCACTCATAGGCCCATTGAAGGCATTCTTCGTTTCTGTTACAATGCTTTTTCATTTCAGGCATTTATTCTGGTTCTTTCTTAGGGTTTCCATGTCGTTGTTTACATTGCCCACGAGTGTTTGCATGCTGTTTACTTTATTCATTAGTGCCCTTAGCATTTTAATCATAACATAAAAAATATCTTGGTCTGGTAATGTCAATATCCCTTGCCGTGTCTGGTTTCTGATATGATACTTATTCTGTTTCTTGCAATTGTATTTTTTTTCTTTTTTATGTCTTGTAATTTTTTCTTGATAGCTGAGCATGATGTACCTGGCAAAAGGAGCAGCTATGAATTGTTTTTAGGAAGCTTCCATTGTCCTGTGACCAGGTGTCCGCCTTTAGCGAGCTTGTGCCTCTAGACTGTGAGCTTCACAAGTGTTTCTCAGTGCTCCTCCCACCTTAGTTGGGACAGGATCGGTGGAGTGGGCTGGTGGGGGTGTTTCTCTCCAGCAGGTGAGCTGGTTAGGCTCTGGAACCTAGTTCCCTGTGAGGGCAGGCCTTGTTCAGAAGTAGAGTGCTCCGGTATATTAGAAAACAGCTCCTTTTGCTCCCCTCCCAGCAGCGTGAGGGGATTTTTCTCTGACATTTACTGAGGGAACTTATTTGCTCTCCTGGAGCTAAATCGCACAGGATTTTGGAGGCTCCTCTATTATTGGGTTTCCCTAGGGTTTTTAACTCTCAAAGTTGTCCACACTGATCCTCCATCAATTTGTCGATTACAATTCAGATGACCCCGCCTGGCACTGTCTTCCCCAGTGGTTCTCACTCACCCGGGAGCTGGGCGCCCATGTTTGCCTGCCTCCCCAGCTCGGGGGCAGCAGTTTGCCCTGCGTTCTGACCTCTCCTATGGACCCTAGGAGACTTGTTGGTTCTTCAGTCTGCTCAGCTTTTCACGTGTCCTTAGAACAGAGCGACGACTTCCAAGCTCCTTAAATGCAGAATGGGAAGTTGGAAGCCTACTCTTCGTTTTAAAACAAATTCTCAAGATAGAAACAATATATAATGTTTTCCTTGGTCTATTTTAACAGTTTTGACATGAAGCCTCCTTTTTTTGTTTCTTTTTTGTTTACCATGTGTAGGGACTAGCTTTCTCCTTCCTTTTATTTTCAACCTATGTATGCCTTGGTTCTAAAGGGAGTCTTTTAGAGACATCATCTAGTTGAATTGTGTTTTTAAAATCCATTCTCCCAGTCTCTGCCTTTGATCAGAGTTCAACTCATATATATTTAAAGTAGCCATCGATAAGAACTGACTTCTGCCATTATGCTATTTGTTTCCTGTATGTCTGATAGCTTTTCTGTCCCTCATTTTATCTTTTACTGATCTTTTGGTGTATTAAAAACAATTTTTTTTGTAGTAAACCACTTGATTCCCATTTCATCTGTTTCGTGTATATTTTTTAGGTATTTTCTTTGTGGTTACTATGGGAATTACATTTAATGTCCTAAATGTATAGGAAGGTAATTGGAATTGGTTCTCTCTTAAGTTAATAGCATACAGCTGTGCTCCTGTACAGCTCCGCCCCCTTTTATGTTATTGTTGCCATAAATCAGATCATATATATTGTTATTATAAATTATATATCTTTAAAAATGTATTTGTCTTTTAAATCACATAGGACATAAAAGTGGAGTTACAAATAAAAAATACAATGGCAATGGCTTTTTTATTTACCTATGTCGTTACATTCACGGAGATCATTACTCCATCACATAGCTTTGAGTTACTGTCTGGCATCTTTTCGTTTGAACCTGAAGGACCCTCTGTAGCATTCTCATAGGGAAGACCTAACACACTCCCTCAGCTTTTGTTTTCTGCGAATGTTTTAATTTTGCTTTCATTTTTTATTGTGGTAAAACATACATAACAAAAAACTTGGTACTTGCCTCCTCTCATAACCACATCAGAATTACAACTGCACTAGAGACCACTGTTATTGAGCCCAAGGTTTCGGGTTGTATCCCAGGTCAGGGCATATACAAGAAGCAACCAGTGAATACATAAATAAGTGGAACAACAAGTCAATCTCTCTCTCTCTCTCTAAGTTAATAAATGAAAATATAACAAAGAAGGCATATTAAGACTGGCATATCAAGTGGGCTCATCTCACACCCACATGTGGTGGATAAAATTGGGAAGGGTATTTCGGCTACAGAGGTTCCCACTGAGGGGTGAGGGGTCCCAGCCCCACACCAGGCCTTCCAACCCAGGGTTCTGGTTCCTGGAAGAGAAGTCCCTATAACATTTTTTACAGGTGAGCTGTAAAAACCAGTGGAGATTGAGGCTGAGGGAGATGGAAGGCTGCTGGAGTCCCAGGTGTTTCTCTTAAAGGGCCCACGCATGGACTTACTCAGATTCACTCAATCTGAGCTCCAACACTAGGGCAGCAGCTTGAAAGGTACCAGAAACATACAGGGAGGAACTGAATTCTCTGGCATCAGGGCAAAAGCTAGCTGGCAGCTTCCTCCCAGATCCCAGAGAGAAGTGCTGACGGAGGCCACTGTTCCTTTGCTGAGGCCTCCCTCCGTAGAGCCAGCAAGCGGATGCCATATCCGAGTCTCCATCAACCTTGTTATCACTGTTGGCCTCACCCTGGTGATTCCCTGAAGCCCTGTCCCACCTAACTTTCATGCCCACCCAACCTGTTTCTAGTGGCTTTTCTATACGAATGCCTGTCTTGGCTCAGGCTTCAGATTTTCTTAAAATCTCTCAAACAAGCAGCATCTGGCCTTAGCATGCCGTGTACCTCTTGCTAAGTGGCCCCAGACCAGGCACTCGCAGCAGCCCACCTTGGGTCACAGCTTGGCCTCTCCTGGGCACCTCTTAAGTGCAGCACAAGCAGCAGCCATTTGCAGATTGCTTGTAGCTCAAGCAGGTGCCCCGGGCAGGACACAGGCAGTGGCTGACTTGGACCTGCACCTCCTGGGAGGCTGCAGAGCCAGTGCACCCAGTGGACAGCTTCAGACTATGTTGAAGCACCACCACACAACCATCCACAAATGACACACTCAAGGGACAGAGGCAGCGGGCACCAGAGCCCTCCTGAAGTAGGTCCTGCTCTGTGGGGTAGGTCCTGCACAACTGATCATCATGGTATAGGTGGTCATAGCCAGTCTTTGCAGCTGATCAGCCTGGGGTAAATCCCTCCCACTAATGTGCCAATAGCAATGAAGATTCAATTACAAGAGGAGGGTGTGCACAGCCCACACAGGGGGAACACCTCAAATTCCAGCTTGGGTGATCAGGGAGGCTGTGCCAGTGGCTCCTACAGAACACCTACTACGTTAGGCTTCTTTACCGAGCCTGGGAGATGGAGCAGCTCTATGTAATACATAGAAGCAAACACAGGGAGTCTGCCAAAATGAGGAGACAAATATGTCCCAAATGAAAAAGCAAACAAACACAAACAGAATAAAACTCCAGAAAAAGAACTAAACAACCTGGAGACAAGCAATCTACATGCAGAATTCAAAACCACTGGTTATAAGGATGCTGGTTAGTGCAAACTTCAACAGCATAAAAAAGGACCAGTCAGAAATGAAGGATAAACTAACTGAAATGAAGAATAACTTGTAGGGAATCAATAGTAGAGTAGATGAAGCTGAGAATCAGATCAGTGATTTGAAATATAAGGAAGCAAAAGACATGCGATCAAAATAGCAAAAAGGACCCCCACCCCCTAGAAGATGGTGTAAGGAGCCGCTGGGACAGTGTCAAGCACACCAACATTTGCATCATGGGATACCAGGAGAAGAGAGAGAGCAAGAAATTAAAAACCTATTTGAAAAAAATGACAGAAATCTTTCCTAACTTAGTGAAGGAAATAGACATACAAGTCTAGGAAGAACAGAGAGTCCCAAACAAGATGAACCCAAAGAGGCCCACACCAAGACACATCATAATTAACATGACAAAGTTTAAAAACAAAGAGAATCTTCAAAGTAGCAAGAGAAAAGTAGTTAATTACCTACAAGGGAGCACACATACGATGGTCAGCTTATTTTTCAACAGAAACTTTGCAGGCCAAAAGGGATTGGGAAGTGATGAAAAACAAAGACCTACAACCAAGATTCCTCTACCCCTAGCAAGGCTGTTATTTAGAATCAAAGGACAGATAAAAAGCTTCCCAGACAAGAAAAAGCTAAAGAAGTTCATTACCACCAAGCCAGTATTAGATGAAATGTTAAAGGGTCTTCTTTAAGAAGAAGAAAAAAATAAAAATATGAATAATAAAATGGCAATAAAGACATATCTATTAATAATTGAATCTAAAAACAAAACAAATGAACACATACAACAGAAGCAGACTGATAGATACAGAGAATGTTTTGATGGTTGCCAGATGGGAGAGGGTTTAGGGGGAAAGGTGAAAAATGTCACT
>NW_006293957.1:1049374-1054068 GCF_000327345.1 Myotis davidii
CAAGTTAATAGGAAGGTGGGTTTTTTTCTTTTTAAATTGATTTTAGAGAGAGGGGAAGGAAGAGAGAGAGAGGGAGAGGAGGAAGAGGGAGAAGAGGAAGAGAGCGAGGGAGAGGGAGAGGGGGAGGGAGAGGGAGGAGAGGTAGAGGGTGGAGAGAGAACATTGATGGGCTGCTTTCCATAGGTGCTCCAAGTGGGGACTGAACATGCAGCCTAAGCTAGGCATGTGGCCTGACCACGAATCAAACCCACAACCATTCAGTATATGTGATGATGCTTTCACAAACTGAGCCACGCTGGCTAGGGTAATAGACAGCTTTTTAAATGTAAATTTGTCTTATCGTGTAACATGCTAATCACCACTGTATTTAAAAAATGTTGTTGTAAAATGTTTTAAACAGAGAGCATGTACCTGTAGTGGTTTGAATGGTGGACCTCGGGAAGAGAAGTCCATGTCCCGGTGCCCAGGTCCTGTGAGTGTTACCTATTTAAGTTGAAGATCTTGAGGTGAGATCCTCCTGGATTTCTTGAGTGGACCCTAAATGCAGTGTCAGGTCTTCTTAAGGGACGGAAGTGGGGGAGACACAGACCAGGACGAGGAGGAGACAGAGGACCTGACGGCTGATTCTGGAGGGCACCACTAGGAGTGGGGCGGCCCCTGGAAGCAGGGCAGGGAGGGAGGGCGCTCCCCGAGCTCAGGGAAGGGCAACCCTGCTGCTACCTTGAGTTCAGGCTTCTGGCCTCAAAACTGTGAGAGAATAAATTTCTGTTGTTGTAAGCGACAAAAATGAAATGAAATGAAGTAGAGTATACATAGCATAACATTTACCATCATAACTGTACTTAATGTACCGTCCAGTGGCATTAAGTGCATTCACAATGCTGTGCAATCACCACCCTCCACCTCAGAAATATTTTTGTCTTTCACAACTGGAATTCTGTGCTCATTAAACAATAGCTCCCCAACCCCCGCTTCCCCTGCCCCTGGCAGCCCCACCACTTTCTGTTTCCATGAAGTTCACTACTCTCTGTGCCTCATCTAAACAGAATCATATAATGTCTGCCCGTTAGTTACTGGCGTATGTCAGCTACCATAACCTTTCCTTTTGTGAAGGAGTTTTGCTAGATATAGAGCTCTTGGTTGAGGGCTCTCCTCCTCCCCCAGCACTTTAACTATGTCATTCCCACTGCCTCTGGCCTCCTTGATTTCTCATGAGAAATTGGCCATTAATCTTCCTGAGCATGATCGTTGAATTTTCATACGCCCCCCTCCCAATTCATATGTTAAAATCCTAACCACAGTCTCTCAGAATGTAACCTTACTTAGAAATAGGATCATTGCAGATGTAATTAGTTAAGATGAGATAACTAAGGGTGAGCCTTAATCCAGTATGATAGGTGTCCTTATAAAAAGGAGAAATTCAGACACAGAAGTAGATACACGCAGAAGGAAGACTGTGAAGGGGCACAGGAGAAGACAGGCATGTACAAGTCAAGGAGGGAGGCCTGGACCAGGTCTTTCCTCCTAACCCTGCCAGTCACTCAACTCCAGACTTCTATCCACCAGAAACAGACAATGCATTTCGGTTGTTTAAGACACCCAGTGTGACAGTACCTCCAGGAACCAATACATTGGGGTCACTGTACGTGATTAGCTACTTTGCTGTTGCTGCCTCTAAGATTCTGTCTGTGCTGCCCTGGCTGGCACGCTCAGCAGGCATAGCCTCAGCCCACGCACGGAAGGTTGTGGGTTTGATTTCTGGTCCAGGACGTGTAGCTGGGTTGCAGCTTAGATCCCTGACCCAGTTGGGGCTTGTGAAGGAGGTGGCAGATCGATGTGTCTCTCTCACATCAATGTTTCTTTCTCCCTCCCCCTCCCTCCCACCCTTTCTCTTAAAAAAAAGAAAGCAATGGAGAAAATATCCTCGGGTGAACATTTAAAAAAAGATTTTGTGTCTGTCTACTGTTTCTTTTGATGGGTCTCTGTGTAGGTCTTTTTTAGTTTATCCTATTCAGAGTTCATTGAGCTTCTTGGAATTATAAATCTACGTAGTTAATGAAATTTGGGAAGTCCATGGCCATTATTTTTTCAAATGTTTTTTCTTTCTCTTGCTCTATCGTCCTTCGCCTTCTGGCACACTCATAATGAGTACAATGATGTGCCAGAGATCACGGACTTAGTTAGCGGGTTTGCCATCACATAATACCATTGGCTGGTGCCTTAAAACACAGAAATTATTTTCTCTCAGTTCTGGAGGATGGGGAAGTCCAAGATGAAATAGCCAGCAGATTTGGTTGCTTCTACCGGGCTCAGGTGGTAGAGAAAGAGAGAAAGCTAGTTTTCAATGTCTCTTCTTATAAGGACACTGTTACTCTCAGATTATGGCTTTGCCCGTATGACCTCATTTAACCCTAACTATTTTTTTTACTCCCAATACAGTCACGTGGTGGGAGGGATGCTTAAATATATGAATTGGAGGGACATGATTTAGTCAATAAAAATCACTTAGGAGATTGTTATTCCTCCACAGAGCTTGGAGTTTTTTTTTATCTAATGTCCTTTAGTTTTAATCTGAAGGATGTTTTTAACTTTTTAAAATTTTTATAAGGAAGGTCTCAGCTTTTGTTTATTTTGGAATGTCTTACTTTCACTGTTATTTTTTATTGTGGTAAATATACATAACATAACATTCACATCTCAAAATTCTTTTCTTCCTGATAATTTCAGTTGTTCTATCTTCAAGTTTACTGCGTCTGCTGCCTGCTCGGATCTTCTCTAGAACACCTCTAGTGAATTTTTTTTTCATTTATTATACTTTTCAGCTTTAGAATTTTTATTTGTTTCCTTTTAATAGTTTCTATTTGTTAATGTTCTCATTTTGTTTGTATATAGTTTCCCTGATTTTCTTAGTTTTTTGTTCACATTTTCCTAAAGCTCTTTGAGCATATTTACGACAGGTGTTTTAAAGTTAATATTCTTAATTCTGATGACCAGGTTTCCTCTGGATGGTTTTTGTAAATTAATTTTGTTTTTATGAGTGGACCACACTTTCCTGTTTCTTTGTAGGCCTTGTGATTTTTGTGGTTGAAAACTGGATATTTCAATATTATAATGCATTCACTCTGGAAATTATATGAATTCCTCTTCTCAGAGTTTGATATTTTTAAAATTGTTGAAGGCTAGATACTGTATCCATTGCTTAGAGATTTTTTTTTCCAGACTATTGTTGAAAATACTGTATACCTTGTTTTGTGTGGTAACTGAAGTCTGCTCCTTTATCTTGTGTTCAGCTACTATTTTGATAGAGATTTTATTGAATGCCAGGAATTCAAAACAAAGCAAAACAACAATTGCAACAACAAAATCAAACAAATAATAAAAACCCCCAAACATCTCTGGGTGATATTTGCAGGTTGTGTGCTAGGGCAGTGGTCGGCAAACTCATTAGTCAACAGAGCCAAATATCAACAGTACAACGATTGGAATTTCTTCTGAGAGCCAGATTTTTTAAATTTAAACTGTATAGGTAGGTACATTGTTATTAACTTAATTAGGGTGCTCCTAAGGCTTAGGAAGAGCCACACTCAAGGGGCCAAAGAGCCGCATGTGGCTCGCGAGCTGCAGTTTGTCGACCACAGTGCTAGGGAATTCCTTTAACACCTAGCCAGGCTTGCACTGCCTGAAGTGAACGCCTAGGATCTTTTCAGTTTTTTCTTTCTTTCTTTTCTTCTTCTTCTTCTTTTTTTTTTGAGTATTCACCTTTCCTTATGATAGTGTGAGTGCTTTTGAATACCCTAATTTCTTAAGAGCCTCCCCCAGGTTTTTCTTCTGGGCTTCAAGCAGGCTATTCTTTGTCTCAACTGTATCTTTTTTTTTAAAATTTTTATTGACCTTTTACAGAGAGGAAGGGAGAGGGATAGAGAGTTAGAAACATTGATGAGAGAGAAACATCAATTAGCTGCCTCCTGCACACTCCCCACGGGATGTACCTGCAACCAAGGTACATGCCCTTGACTGGAATTGAACCTGGGACACTTTAGTCTGCAGGCCGACGCTCTATCCACTGAGCAACTGGTTAGGGCTCAACTGTATCTTTTGCCCCAAATGTCTCTGGGTTGTTGTTCACCTTGCAGTGTTTCAACCAATGACTGCTGCATTTTGATTTAAGTTTTGAGTTAGGCAAAATATAGACTAGTGCCTAGTTTTCCAGGTAGCCTCAAGATAGTCTATAACAGACATGCACAATAATTTGTGAATAAGGTCTTCTCTGTTCCTTCCGGACCCAGGAATTAAGGTTCTACACCATTTTAAGACTGCTGCTTTTTGCGAGGGAAAGTGGGGCAAGGGCAAGTAAAAATGTAGTAGTGCTTTTCTACTGTTTTCAAGTCGTTACTTTCTTTTTAATTTATTGATTTTCGAGAGAGGGAAAACGGGAGAGAGAAACACTGATTTATTCCACTTATTTATGTATTCATTGATTGATTCTTTTATGTGCTTTAACCAGGGATCAAACCTGCAACCTTGGCATATTGGGATGACATTCTAACCAACTGAGCTACCCAGCCAG
Organism: Myotis davidii; assembly: GCF_000327345.1. Lineage (NCBI taxonomy): Eukaryota > Metazoa > Chordata > Mammalia > Chiroptera > Vespertilionidae > Myotis > Myotis davidii. The sequence continues at coordinate 1,053,942 of NW_006293957.1, forward strand.
AACCAAGTGGACTTTTTCTTGATCAAGTGTTCTCTTGGTTTCTGTAAACCTTTGAATTTTTTGCAGAGTTCTGACAAAAATTTGGTTTTGGGAGTTTCTGCCTGTGGTTTAAACAATTTTTTTTTTT
>NW_006293957.1:1054117-1054582 GCF_000327345.1 Myotis davidii
CTCCTCTGGGACTTCAATTAAACTTATTAGAGCACTTGAAGTTATTCCACAGCTCACTAATATTTTCTTTCTTTTTTTCTATATATTTTTAGATACTATTGTTTCATATATTATAGCTCTTTTTTGGTTTTATTTTCAGGAGGGAGGGTAAATCTGGTCTCTGTTACTCCATCTTGGCCAGAAGCAGAAGTCTAAATTATTATTGTTTTTAATATTGATAATTTGGGTTTATTTAATGATGGAGGGAGTGGAGAGTATGAAGATATGAGGGAAGATTTAGAAAATGGCAGCAGAGTAAGTGGATGTTGCATGGACATGCTCCCGGGAACAAACTGGAATTATAACTAAAATATAGAAAAACATCCTGAATAATCAACAGAAGACTTGCAGGAGAGAACCCTGATACCTGAGGACTGAAAGTGGAGATGGCATAGAGACTGGTAGGAGGGGCGGAGGCACAAAAGG
>NW_006293957.1:1054729-1055500 GCF_000327345.1 Myotis davidii
CACTTTTTTAAAAATTATTTTATTTTATTGATTTTAGAGAGTAAGGAAAAGAAAGAGAGGTAGTGGGAGGGGGAGTTGGGGAGGGGGAGAGGGAAGAGAGGAGGGGGAGGAAGAGAGAGAAAAATATCGATTTGTTGTTCCACTTATTCATGCATTCATTGGTTGTTTCTTGTATGCGCCCTGACCCGACTGGGTATCAAACCCACAACCTTGACATATTGGGATGACATTCTAACCAACTGAGCTACCCAGCCAGAACCAAGTGGACTTTTTCTTGATCAAGTGTTCTCTTGGTTTCTGTAAACCTTTGAATTTTTTGCAGAGTTCTGACAAAAATTTGGTTTTGGGAGTTTCTGCCTGTGGTTTAAACAATTTTTTTTTTTTTCTGTAGGGAGATGAGAACTAACAGCTGCCTATTCTGCCATTTTGCTCCACTTGTATTTTTTGGAAGATATTTTTGTTGGGTATAAAAATCTAGGTTGATAGTTTTTTCTCTTTCAATAACTTAAAAGACATTGCTCCATTGTCTTCTCTTTTGAAATTTGCTACCATCCTTGTCCTTGTTCTACTGTACATAACACAACTATTTCTCTGGCTGCTTTTAAGATTTTTCTCTTTATCCTGACTTTGAACATTTTGATTATGATGTGCCTTAATGTAGTCTTCTTCTTCATGTTTCTGGTCCTTGGGATTTATTAATATTCTGGGATATGTGAGATTATAGTTTTTATAAAATTTGGAAAATTTTCAAGAATATATATATATATATAT
>NW_006293957.1:1055631-1058544 GCF_000327345.1 Myotis davidii
ACTGGCCAGGCACCCACGGATGGCAACTGAAGTCCAGGAGGGATAACTCAGCTATGGGGGAGGGGGGTGCCACTGAGAACTCTGGCATCTAATCCCCAAGCTGGCCCCCCCCAGCAGAGAACACCAAAACTGAGAAGGGTACCCACGTAACATCTGGCTGTGAAAAGCAGCAGGGTTGCTGTCTGCCAGGAAGTGGCAGCTGAAAATTCAGGCACCCTTTTAAAGGGCCAATGAACAGAATTCCCTGTGGAGCCACCCACCTTGTACTCCGGCAGGGGGAGGGTCCCAAACAAAAAAAGGCTAAAGGAGTACATCACCACCAAGCCAGCATTACAAGAAATGCAAAAGGGATTGCTGTAGTGAGAAGAAGCAACAGAGTGAGAAACCTAGGCATACAGAATTAAAATGGCAATAAGTAAGTACCTATCAATAATAACCTTAAATGTAAATGGATTAAGTGCTCCAATCAAAAGGCATAGGGTAGCTGAATGGATACAAAAACATGACCAAGCTATATGCTGTCTACAAGAGACCCACCTCACAACAAAAGACACACACAGAATGAGAGGGAGGGGTGGGAAAAGAAGAAAAAGCTGGTGTAGCAATATTCATGTTTGACAAATAGACTTTAAAATGAAGGCCATCACAAGAGACAGCAAAGGTCACTACATAATACTAAAGGGATCGATCCAACAAGAGGATATAATCCTGGTAAACATATATGCACCCAATATAGGAGCACCCAAATATATATATATAAAAAATTCTAGAGAACTTTAATGGAGAGATCAACAACAATACAGTCATAGTAGGGGACTTTAACCCCACTGACTTCACGGGATAAATCTTCCAGACAAAAACTTAACAAGGAAACAGTGACTCTAAAGGATACACTGGATCAGATGGATTTAATTGAAATTAAAGAACATTTCACTTCAAAGCAGCAGAATATAAAATTTTCTCAAGAGTACATGGATCATTCACAAAGATAGATGACATGTTAGGACAAAAACAAGTCTCTACAAGTTCAAGAAGATTAAAATCATATCAAGCATCTTCTCAGATCACAGTGGAATGAAATTAGAAATCAACTACAGTAAAAGCACCCCAAAACAAACACATGGAGCCAAATATCATGTTATTAAACAACGACTGGGTTACTAATGAGCTGAAGAAAGAAATAAAAAACTTCCTGGAAACAAATGAAAATGAACACACAACAACTCAAAATCTCTGGGACACAGCAAAAGCAGTCCTGAGAGGGCAGTTCATGGCACTACAGGCCCACCTCAAAAAACAAGAAAAATCAGCAACAAACTATTTAACCCAACAACTCAAAAAACTAGAAAGAGAACAAAAAGAAAAGCCCAGAGTAAATAGAAGGAAGGAAATAATAAAGATTAGAGCAGAAATAAATAACATGGAGACAAAAAAAATATATACAAAAGTTCAATGAAACCAAGAGCTGGTTCTTTGAAAGGCTAAACAAAAATGATAAACCATTAGCCAGACTCATCAAGAAACAAAGAAGACTCAAAGAAATAAAATCAGAACAAAAAAGTTGAGAAGTAACCACTGATACCACAGATATACAAAGGATTGTAAGAAAATACTATGAGCAATTACATGCTAACAAGCTGGACAATGTAGATGAAATGGGAAAATTCCTAGAAAAATACAATATCCCAAAACTGAATCAGGAGGAATCAGAAAATATGAATAGTTTAATAACAAATGATGAAATAGAAGCAGTAATAAAAAAATTTCCAGCAAACAACCGCCCAGGTCCGGACAGCTTCACAGGGCAGTTTTACCAAATATTCAAAGAAGAGCTAACACCTATACTACTCTAACTATTTCAGAAAATTCAAGAGGAAGGGACACTTCCAAACTCTTTTTATGAAGCCAGCATTATCCTCATTTCAAAACCAGATAAAGACACTACAAAGAAAGAGAATTACAGGCCAATATCCCTGATGAACATAGATGCTAAAATCCTAAACAAAATATTAGCAAATCACATCCAGCAATATAGTACATACACCATGACCAAGTGGGATTTATTTCATGAATGCAAGACTGGTACAATATTCACAAATCAATGATATATCACATAAACAAATTGAAAGACAAAAATCACATGATCATATCAATAGACACAGAAAAAGCATTTGACAAAATCCAACACCCATTTTTGATAAAAGCTCTCAGCAAAGTGGGAATAGAGGGAGCATATCTCAACATGATAAAGGTCATATATGACAAACCTACAGCCAGGAATATATTCACTGGGCAAAAACTAAAAACATTTCCGCTAAAAACAGGAAAAAGATAGGGATGTCTGCTTTCACCACTCTTATTCAACACTAGAGGCCTGGTGCACTGATTTGTGCACTGGTGGGATCCCTTGGCCTGGTCTGTACCCTCTCAAATTCTGGGACCCCTCGGGGGATGGTGTAGAGCCGGCTTCGGCCCGATCCCTGCAGGCCGTGCTGAGGGGCCCCACTGGTGCATGAATCTATGCCTTGGGCCTCTAGTATGCATATAAGATCTTTGATTAATCTCTTCCTGCCCTTGCCACTCCCCCTTCCCTCTCAGATTCATCAGTCTGTTTCATGTTTCCATGACTGTGCGTTGAGCATCTGCCCCCTGATGGTCAGTGTACCTCATAGCTAACAGTCGAATGGTTGCTTAGGCTTTTATATATATAGATAGTACTGGAAATCCTAGTCACAGCAATCAGACAAGAAGAAAAAATAAAAGGCATCCAAAATGGAGAGGAGGAATTAAAACTCTCATTTTTGCAGATGACATGATATTGTACATAAAAAATCCTAAAGACTCCACCAAAAAACTATTAGACTCAATAAATGAATTTGGCAATGGACCAGTACATAGACAACCCCAAGACTC
>NW_006293957.1:1059313-1060190 GCF_000327345.1 Myotis davidii
GATGGAGTGGAAAATTTGGTCTCTGAATGGTTTGCCTCAAAACAAGAAAAGTTCTATTGGGACAGTATCCACAAATTACCTGAAAGATGGGGGAAATGTGTAGCTAGCGATGGACATTACTTTGAATAAAGCACTTTTGATGTTTCTCTTGAAATTATCATGTTTTCTTTGATTACAAAATCTGCCATTATTAACTGGTACACCTATTACTATATTTAATAAATCATTTTGGCAATGTAGCAGGATACAAAATCAACATCCAAAAATCGATGGCTTTTTTTTATATACCAATAATTAATTCTCAGAAAGAAAAACTAAAAAAACGATCCCCTTTACCATTGCAACAAAAAAAATTCAGATACTTAGGAATAAGCTTAACTAAAGGAGACAAAAGACTTGTACTCAGAAAACTACAGGACATTGAAAAAAGAGATAGAAGAAGATATAAACAAGTGGAAGAATATGTCATGTTTATGGATTGGTAGAATCAACATCATTAAAATGTTCATACTACCCCAGGTAATCTACAGATTCAAAGTAATCCCTATTAAAATATGGCATATTTCATAGCGGTAGAACAAATACTTCAAAAATTTATATGGAATCAAAAGGGACCCCGAATAGCTGCAGCAGTTTTGAAACAAAAAAAAAAGAACAACACAAAAGGTGGAGGAATCACAATATCAGATTTCAAGTTATACTATAATGCCACCATAATCAAAACAGCCTGGTACTGGTACAAGTACAGGCATATAGATCAATGGAACAGAACAGAGAACCCAGAAATCGACCCAAGCCATTAAGCTCAATTAATATTTGACAAAGGAAGCAAGAGCATACAATGGAGTTAAGCGAGTCTCTTCAATAAATGGTTGGT
>NW_006293957.1:1060893-1062495 GCF_000327345.1 Myotis davidii
GGAAAAGGGGGACATATGTGCTACTTTCAACAACAAAGGTTTATTAAGAAAAGAATTAGCTTTCAACTTGGAGAGCAGAATTGGGTGGCTGGGTGCAAGTGAGCAGAAGACACTTTGCTTCAATGGAAAGAAAAACTGTTTATTAACAATAACAAGCTCTGACTGGCTCCCCTGAGGCACTGGGGTTTCCCCTCCCATTGACCTTCCTGTTGAGTAGACGGACAGGGATTGTGACCAGTGGGGGGACTCCTCCTTCAAGAAGACAGGTACACGGATGACCACTGAAGCCCGCTCACTTACAGTGTGCTAGGATTCTAATTAAAGTGTCAAATACAACTACCATTTATGCCCCCCACCCCCCCAAAAAGGAGAAAAGTAGAACCACCCCCCACCTCAAATCACCTTTCCAAATATAAATGACTCTCAGGTAATTGACATAAATTAAAAGTGGTCAGTCATCTATGCAATTTGGTGGGTATGATATGTAAGATCACTTTCTGTCTAAGTCTCATACTCTTTACAAATAATTAAACCACACATTTTCTAGGCACACAATCTTATAGAATAAAAGCCCAATGACCTAACGGTGGAACGACCAGAACGACCGGTTGACTAGTTGCTAGACACGCACTGACCACCAGGGGCAGCTGCTCAATGCGGGAGCTGCTGCCTGGAGGTCAGTGTGCTACCACAGTGGGAGTGCCACTCAGCTCACCAGGATGAGTGGCTGCTCCTGCTGCGAACCCCAGGCTGACGGGCAGGAACCCAGGCTGCAATCGTCGCCTCCTCATCCCAGGCTCCTCCTCCTCGCTCCCTGCCGCCTCCTCTAGACGTCACAGGCTGTGCAGCACGGCCGCCAGGCTCACAGAGCTGACCCCAGAGGCTGGGATGTGGGTTCATGGCCACCATGGGACTGAGGCCTACTCTGCGCCTCAGTGCTGTTGTTCTTGGGCCCAGCCCCCACTGTGTCCCCTGGAGAGGCGAGTGCTCTGGCTCCAAGGAAGATGCTGGACCAGGGAGCAGCCACTCAGAGGGCGTGCCCACAGCTGCTTGGCTGACCGGGATGAGCGGTGCTCCCACAGCAGGCCGATTCCCGAAGGCCACGCCCCACACCAGTGCACGAATCCTGTGCACCTGGCCTCTAGTTTAAAAGTAAAAAAAGACGTGAGGGATGGTGGAGCAGAGATGATTGTTGGGATGAAGTGGGAATGGGACAATTTAAGCCTTTAATCTGCTATTGATTAATATCTATGCCAGGATCCTGTGGGTGTTGGGTGAATAATATATACCGTATTTGCCGGCGTATAAGACGACTGGGCGTATAAGACGACCCCCTAACATTTCCACTCAAAATACAGAGTTTGTTATATACTCGCCGTATAAGACTACCCCCTCTTCCGCACACCTTCCACACACCAAATAAAAGGTAAAAAATATCAGATTTGATTTTAACATTTTAATTTATATTCAAATGCTTATGACATGCAGGAAAACTGTCACAAGGCTGTATGTAATCAAACATATACATAAAACAGTGCAAGCTTATTACAGGTAAACATACAGGTAATTCACTACAGAAGACACACTCTATAGACTGGTACC
>NW_006293957.1:1062693-1063638 GCF_000327345.1 Myotis davidii
CCGCTTCATTCCACATTCCGTTCAGGCATCAGCAGCGCGGCTGTGTGTATGCGCGGCTGTTATGCGATTTTGCTGTTATTCGATTTTACCACCCTCGCAAAATCGCACACAGCCGACCATACACCCAGTATGATAGCGCAAAATCACGAATCGCGATACCATACTGGGTGTATGGTTGGCTGTGTGCGATTTTGCGAGTGTGGTAAAATGGCATAACAGCAAAATCGCATAACAGCCGAGCATACACCCAGCAGCTCTGCTGATGCCTGAACGGTATGTGGAATGAAGTGGGCGGGCATCGGGAGGCCACTATGGCACGGGGCAAGCACTATGGGCAGTCTATCTGAAGTGTACCTGGCGTATAAGACGACCGCCCACTTGGAGGCATATTTTTCAGGGCCAAAAAATCGTCTTATACGCCGGCAAATACGGTAGCTTGTGCCTTCAAGGAGCTCATGTGTGAAGGGGTGGGGAATGGTGTATAGTCATTTTAATCAGGAGACACAGCTGTTGAGGCAAAGTAGATGTTTCATGTTTCCAAATGATGAAGAATTAGATTTATTTGAAATCTTTTTCACTTAATGCAATTATAAATGCTGTTCCAGGAAGTGCTACAAATCAGGATAGATTTTTCCAGCCTTTAGGGAAGAGGGTGGTTGCTCTTGTGAGGAGGCTGTAGGAAGGAGCCAGGACCTGTAGTTGGAAGACCTCGGCCTTTCGTCGGAGCCTTAGTGGCTGCAGGCACATGAAATGGACAACGGCTGGCATCTTGTAAGATTCTCTTGGGGTGATTATGTAAAGCACCCGAGGGCACCTAGCACCTAGGACAGTGATGGCGAACCTATGACACGCATGTCAGAGGTGACACGCGAACTCATTTTTTTGGTTGATTTTTCTTTGTTAAATGGCATTTAAATATATAAAATAAATATCAAAAATATAAGT
>NW_006293957.1:1064231-1080330 GCF_000327345.1 Myotis davidii
TATCAAAAATATAAGTCTTTGTTTTACTATGGTTGCAAATATCAAACAATTTCTATATGTGACATGGCACCAGAGTTAAGTTAGGGTTTTTCAAAATGCTGACACGCCGAGCTCAGAAGGTTCGCCATCACTGACCTAGGAGGAGGTCAGCACATGTGGCTCCCATGTCTCCATGCAGAGCGTGTCCTTGTACAGCGTGACTCTCTTGGGCATATCCTCCTGTCCCAAGTCCCCACACCTGCTGGAGCTGGACCCTCCCCAGACAGGAACTGTGTGGGCTTTGGTTTCTGCACTGCATTCTTAGAGATGCAATTTCTGGTTCCCGTGGGGTCCCTTGTCCAATAACAGACACCCCCTCATCTCCTACCCTCCCCCCTTGATGGCCTTTAATCAGATAAGTCTGAGGGCTTAGTGTGACAGCAGGAAGCAAATCGATGTGTCCCTGTCTCCAAGAATTGTTGCCAACCTGCTTCAGGAGTGGCTTCTGCTTGGCATGGGGGCTAAAGGACCGTGAACGCCTCATAGATGGAGCCGGAGGGAAGGGCCATGGGACGCAGGGAGAAGGGAAGAAGGGCTAAGGACGAGGACAGGCTCCTCGCACACAAGGTGTCAACGAGGCCAGGGTTCGGGTGCCCCAGAGGAGCCAGAACTAGGACTGTCAGAGGGCTGCCGTTGTCCATGCGCATGTGTGGGAGGTGGGGGCAGAGGTGACTTGGTGGGCCCAGCACACCAGGAGCCTGAGGCCTCCCTGTGCCCATATGGGTGACAGGCGGTGGCATCTCAGATACAGCCTGTCCTTAGTTGGCTGGATGGTGCCAGCGCCAAGGCTCAGGGCTCAGGCTGGCTCAGCCGGCTCCCCACCCCCAGGGGTCCAGGAGGTAATCCAAGGGCTGACAAGGATGAGCAAGGAGTCTCCCCAGGTGCTCGGCCCCTACCCAGGGTTTGCCCTCCTGGTTCTAGGGTCACCCTGGGGGGCATAGGTATTGTTGCAATGTTTTACATCGAGGAAGTAAAGCTCACAGAGGTGAAGGGACTTGTCCAAGGTCATGGAAGTGTCTTCGCTTGGATTTGAACTGCCTCCAAACCTCACTCTTTCTAACACGGCCCAGTTTCTCTTTCTTTTTGAGATTTAGCCATGTGGTCATCGCAGGCCTCTAAAACACGTCTGGAAGCAGGCCTACTCGGATAGCCAGCGCGGGTGGGGCGGGGCGGGGGCGAGCTGAGCAGGCATCCTGCAGAGTCCTGGCTCCTGTGCCCTGGCCAGTCCAGGGTGCATTTGTTCTCTCGCTCACTGCACAGGCAGAACAGGCCAGCTTGTGCCCTAGCAAACAGCCTGCAGGCCTCAGGCTTTAGCCTCACTCCCGGACAGCCTGAGGCGCAGCCACTATCCAAACGCTCTTGATATTGGTAGAGAAGCAAGAACCAGCTGTGAAACTTCGGCCTGAATGAATACACATCACAACGGCATGCATGTCCTGGCCAGTCAGGTCACCTGCCGGGCCTGCTCCGTGGCAGGGGCAGTTTATTGGGCGTCGGTGACAGTGACATCTGTGGTGGCTGCTCTGTGCTGTCCCATCAGTGATGACTTTCAGAGCCCATGAGGGTCTCTCCTTTGCCCAGGGCAGACGGTCCTGCTCCCTGCCTCCAGGAGCTCACTGTCTGGTTGAGGGACAGCCTGAACTCCACGAAGGGCTGTCGCCAAGTGTGGGGCGCAGGGTGGCGTTGCATTCTGCTGGTGGAGAACTGCAAATGGGCACCCTGAACCCTCGGTTCAAATACGAGAAATCCCAGCAAGGGGCCAGCTGGAAGGGGCTCTGCAGTCTGAGGGACAGGGGTGCAAAGGCACGGAGCGGGCTCTGGGCGGATGCCAGTGGCCTGTGTGTCTGTAGTTTGGGGAAGAGGAAGAGGCAGAGAGCTGGGAGGGCCAGGAGCGAGGCTGCCCGGTCTCTTGCTGCCTCCCTGCTGAGCGCAGCTGCGGAGTTCTGGCCTCTGGGTGAGGTGGGCAGTGGGAAGGGCTTCCCAGGACCCCAGCCAGGTCCTCTCCCCACCTGCACCAGCCCAGCCTGGGGTGCTCCAGGCTGCAGAGCCCCTAAACCCTGCCGCCTGCCAGCAACCCCTGCTGTTCACCCTGGGGCATGAATCAGCTCCATTCTTCAGGAACAAAAGCTCCTGGGTTGCCAGGGAGATGCAGGGACTGCCGCGTGCACTTCCTGGAGCTGTGAGTTGGTATTAGGAGGAGAGGGACACAGCTCCAGAGTCCTGCTCTGCGCCAGGGCAGGGCTGAGGGAGCTGCCTCTTCCCATCGGACTGAATGGGGTTCTCTGTGGGCAAGCTCAGCAGGGCCTCTGTACAGGCCGGGGCTTCTACGTGACTCAGTTTCTGTCTGACCTCTGGTTCCTCAAATTGTTTGGGGTAATGGCAGGTGCGGATTGGTAGTCCAATGTATTGTCCATATAAGGTACCTGGTTAGTCACTCAGGTATTTCCGGGCTGCAGGTTACGTCATACTCCGCCCACCAGTTGGGGAAAGGGAGGATCTATCAGGTAATACCAGCTAGCGAGCCTGGTGGCTGAGCTATTTCACGAGAGAATAGGTGGAAAGCCCTCCTCTGTCCATTTAGTCACGAAAGGTCTTGCTGTCGCCAGGCCCCTGCGGAGGCTGAGGCGGCCTGTGCTGAGCACACAGCCGCGGGCACGGTTCTCGGCTGCAGGGCCACTCACAATGGCAGTGGCTATTGTTCTTGAGCTCAGGAGGCCGTGGGGGCTAGAAGAGTGCCCTCAGGTTTTGAGTATTTCTGGGAAGTGGAGGGAAACGGGGAGCCCACTCCCTGGTAGCCCTGCTGGAAAAGGTCGGGGTGCTCCTGGGAAGACCCTGTGTGAGTAAGTTCAGTCCTGTCTGTGAGCCCCAGGGTGTTTCCTGAGCCTGTGCAGGCTGCTGCAGTTGCTTTGGGTCCACCATGAAGCCACCCCATCCTAGTGGGCCACGGAGTTGGGGGAGGAGGACTGGAGTCCGTGCTCTGAACTGAGCTGATACAAGCTCAGGACCTGGGGTGGGGAGCTGGGGAAAGGCCTTCCCTGGGACTGGGCCTGCCTCATCTGCCCCTGCTCCCTGGACTTACACCTCTCACAGGTGGTGGGGAGCCGTGGGCCAGGTTCAGGCAGGGCCGCGACTGGTGCAGAGCCAGGGTCCCCTCAGCGACACGGAGGTGCTGGGAATTGGTGACATGTGTTTGGGGAGCAGACGTGGTGGTTTCAGGGTCATTGGCAGCATTTGGGAGTAATCAGGGATGCCGTGTGTGTGTGTGTGTGTGTGTGTGTGTGTGTGTGTGTGTGTGTGTGTATGTGTTCATGATGGGTTTGGGGAGGGAGAGGGTGTGCTTTTGAAGGTTTCTGATGGGATGGTTGGTGCTGTTGTTACCGGAGGGGAGGAGGGGAGCCGCCAGGGGGGGTGGATTTCTCGTGATACCCTGAGAAAAGGGGTTTTCTGGGAACGTTTCATTGGTAGAAAGCTTTGTTTCTGTGGAATCAGACCCGAGTTTCCAAGGCGTCATGTCCCTCGGTCCTGCCAAAGGAGAAGGCCCACCTGCCTGGAGCAGAGCTAGGACCAGCCGTGTCCCGGGTTCCGCTCCACGTGGAGGCTGGTGCAGCCCCGCATCAGGCTGGCTTAGCGTGCTCCCAGCTGCAGTCTGCTAGTCCCCTGTGTGTGGGGCCCGTGGGCCACGTGGCTGTGAAGGAAACACGGGAAAGTGCCAGGAGCAGGAGCAACAGAGCCCCGCGAGCTAGGAGTCCCGAGAGAGAGCCCTTCGTTTAGGAGGTCGTGTATCCCACGTTGTCATGCACTTGCAGTGGCCACGCCCATTCTGGCCCAGGACCTCTGCTCCCAGGTGTGACAGACATATACGTCCCTTCCCCATGCCACCCCAGCTTTACTGGGCATGTGCCCATCTTCCCTTCGTTGGACCCCTTCCCCCAGTGTTTTGCAGGGAATAGGCCGGTGACACCCTGGGGAGTACAGACTTGCAGCTTCCTGGTGTGTCTGGCCTCCCCTTTCTCCTTTCCTGTTAGTAGTAACTCGCTAATTACCACGGTGTCACTGTGTGTTGATGCAGGTGCTGCGGTTGTAGGTGTGTTGAAGAGTCTATGATGATGAGATATTTGGAGAGTATCAGTGATAGTGGGTGCTCGGGTGGGGACCAGTGAGGATGGGTGGACACTGTTGGCCAGAGGGTCATCAGGGACTTTGTGCTTGAGCTCTGAAGGCGTGTTTCTTGTCTCAGCACCGCAAGGGGGCAGCTTGGGCCTGAGGCTCTGTGAGGGGTTCCTGGGCAGAGGGCCTGGGGGGCAAGGGGAGCCAAGGTGGGCATGGAAGTGGAGAGGCTGAGCCAGGGCAGCCAGGAGCTGAGTGACTTCGCAGGTTCTCAGTGTCAGTACTTGCTGTTGTCACTGGGGGAAAGTTGCAAAATGAAGATTAAATGTCGGAGAAGATTGATTTGTTTGATGTCCAGCCAGGAGCAGTCTTTTATTGCTGTAAAATGTTGATTTCCTCTCACTGCCCATGACAGGTGAGTCTTAGTGGCACTGAAGGAAGACAGACCCCTGCTCAGAACCCACAGAAAACATGGCTGTCGGCCCAGGTCTCCTCCAGCCATCCAGCGTGGCTGCAGGAGCAGATATGTGTGGTCTGATTTCACGCACGCACGGGGCAAGAACAGATCTGAGGACATACCAGCCACATGGCCGGGTTGGTGGTAAGACTCGGGGCTCTGATTCAGACCCAGCTGGGCCACTGAGAAGCTGTTGCCCTGGACAAGCCTTGGCGTCCTCAGCTGTGAGACAGAGGGTGTATCTACGTCTTTGCCTTTAAAGCACTCAGCACAGTGCCTGGCGCAGGGTATCCGGGGCTGGGCTGGGTCTGGCTGAAATGACCAGAAACTGATGAGCCAGGTGTCATACCTCTTCCCAGGTGGCAGCATCAGCCGGCAGTGAGCGCGAGAACCAGGGCAGGACACAGGTCAAAAGAGGGGGAGCAGACAGGGAAGTAGACCAGGAGGCTGGCAAGGCAGGGTTTCAGGAGCTCACGCAGGGTGGGCCATTCAGCCCGAAGGTCTGGGCCAGGCTGGCCGTGGGGAGGCATGAGCAGCCAGTCTGTCCCGGGTGTGGCCAGGACCTTCTCCTTGCCATGGTGCTTTACCTGCCTCATTGAGGCTGGGCAGAAACGGGCTGGGCAAGTGGGGGTCCCACCTGCTGGTCTCAGGCCTCAAGGGCAGATGGCAATGTTCAGGGGACTTCCTGGGGGTGAGGATGCAGCTATTCTCCTTTGGGAGCTTCTGGTGGGCAAAGGGTGCGGTTGGCTGCAGGTTGGAGGGGCCTCTTCGTCTGTGGGGCAGCGGAGGCAGGGGCGGTGGTGACGCAGTGAGTGCAGGGGAGGTCTCTGTGCTGGGCGGCTGTCTGCCCGCCTGACTGCCTCTCTTGCTCTGAAGGAGACAGGGGCTGGGCCTGCAGCTGCCTGGGCAGAGCGGCTCCTTCTTGGGACACAGCTCCTCCCTCGGGTTACAGACACGGCTTGGCTCCACGTGGGCACTGGGCCAGCCTCTTGGAGCGAGAAGATTGTGGCGTCTCCTTCTCCATGGGGAACCCAGCCCTCTGGGAGGTGCTCAGGGGCTGGGCCTGGCTGGGGACAGCCCCTAGATGGGTGTGGTGAGCTCAGGCTGGGTGTGAACTGCATTTAAAGGGCCTGCATCCAAAGCTTTGTGGTGGTGGGGCCAGATGTCACCCAGCCCTGGGCTGGTCCGCAGCCTGTGGGGCGGGGATTCGGGGTGATAAGGCAGAAAAGACAAAGGGGGAGCAAGCAGGCTGTCCGGGCAAGTGTCCAGACCAAGGAGATGCTGCTGAGAACTGGAGGGTGAACGGAAATGAGTGAAGGACAAATGGACAAGGAGGCGCCAGCCTCCAGAGGTGGGGACGTTGAAGTCGGAGGGGTTTCATCTGCCGGTGGGGCCGGCTGTCAGCTCCAGTGTGAGGGCGCTGCAGCTGCGGGGATGGAGGAGGGGCGCCAGCCTGGGTAATGGGTGGGTCAGTCTGACCAGCATTAGGTGGAGGCTGGTCAGACCCTTACTGATCACGAGGTGAACGGGCATCCGAGGTCCCGTGCTGCAAACAGGCCAACGAACCAACCAACCAACCAACCTTGACCTGGGGCCGGAGGGCCTGATTCTCCCCCGATCTCTGTCACGAACTTGCTGGGCCTGGGCCAGTTCTGCCCTGGCTCCCAGTGCGCTCCTTGGAAATGAGGCCATGGAGTGGAAGGGCTGCCAAACATTTTCCAGCCGCGGAGCCCTTTGTTTAAGTGAAATGCACCGCCACTTGTTCTTCGCCAGTGAAGTGGGCCGAGTGGCTGGGGTGGCGGGGGCTGGCGTGCTCTGCTCGCGGCCCTCTATTCAGGACGCCTTTAGGACCCTGTGGTCGAGCCCAGTGGTCGCCATCCTTTTGGACCTAAGGACCACTGGTTGGCGACCGCTGCTCCAAAGGTTTCCTTAAATCAGTGGTCACTGACCTTTCGGACCTCACGACCACCAGTGGTCCACGGACTACTGGTTGGCGACTGCTGGTCCAGCCTATCTCAAAGCCCTGCTTGCAAACACTTGTCCTAAATTTTAAAAATGATGCACGTGCTAAACCAGCCTTTACTCAGCACCTGATATGTGCCAGGCACTGTTCTAAGCACTTTACAAAGATTAGCTCATTTAATTCTCACAACAACCCTAAGAAGGAGGTGGGTAAACTGAGGCACGCACCGGTGGAGGGACTGCTCAAGGTCACACAGCTCTGAGTGGCGTAGCCAGGATCCGAGCCCAGGCCCGCGTTTGCTCACTGTGCCCTGTGCTGTGGACCACGGGGAGAAAGGGCCGGCAGGTGACTGGGGATCGCTGCTGCGCGCTCCGGTTCCAGACAGCCGTCCCCGCGGGGTGTGGGCGCTGGGAGACACCCGACCTGCCCCTGTCCCCTCCCCACTTCCCAGCCGGGACCACAGGCCAGGATGGCCAAGGCATGGCGGGCGTGGTGTGTAGGAAATCGAATGCGGGCATTTCTCGGCCAGTCACACTCTAACCGCCAACTTTCTTTAAGCAGATAAAATGCAGGGGTGTAATGTCAGAGAAATGGATAAATGTTCTGGCTCTTGGCAGGATGGGGAGCGAGTGAGAAGCCTCATTATGTGCTGCTCTGCCTCGAAGGACCAGCCTCGCACAGCAACCCCAGCGCTGGGCCGGCGAACAGAGCATGAAATTGTTGGAAATGGCTCCCTTCACTCGCAGAACAAAGATGTTTTCTCCAGAATAAATGGACCCCCTCTCAGCGCCGAGCCCGGGTTTCCCACAAATGCGGCCTGTGCTGGGCTCAGCTCCCCGGAGGGCGCGGGCCCTGCCTGCGGCTCTGTCGCCGGCCTGTGGCTTTGGGGGAGGGCAGCCCGCAGCGGTGTGGACGGCGCGTTGATAGGCAGTGTGTGCTGATAGGGCTTTGCGTGCTGCTCACCAGCTGTGCTGCCTTCAGGAAGGTCACTAACCTCTCTGAGCTCCGTGGTTAACGTTAACGCAGAGATGGGGCTGGCGGCCCCTCCTGCCTGGGCCGTGGGGAGGAGTAAGGATTGCGGGAGTCCTGGACTTCCAGCACCACCCACAGCCAACCTTTGAGGGCGGAGCCATCGGAGCAGTCCCGCCTCCCAGCAAATCTCCCGCAGTGGACGGGGTATGGGACCCAGGGGACTGCTGGTCCGCTGCTGGGCCTTGCCCTCCTGGCCTGGAGCAGGGGGCTGTGCTGAAGGACCCAAGCCCCCAGGGAGGCTGGGAGGGGACAAGGCTCCCTACGGGCTCCCTGAGGTCAGCGGGGTGCCGGGCGGGCCCCTGGCTGGGTGGGGTCAGAATGCTCTGGGGTAAATTTAAAGGCAGTGGTTTTGGGCTCTTGCACTGGGTGCTCAGGCCCCAGTAGGGGCAGGGCTCAGAGAGGCTGCCCAGGGGCACGTTAGCTGCCTTCTGCTCCAGAACAGCCCTGCCCTCCCTCCCTGCGATCTCCTGGAGGCCGGGGGTCGCGTGGGCAGTGGGAAGCCACAGGCCTTGAGGCGGACTCAGGCTGCCACCTCGCAGCTGTGTTACGCTGGGCAGATGGCTTTCTCTGAGCCTCGGTTGTGCCCCTGCAGACAGTGAAACAATACTCCCTGGTTTGGATGTGAAGCGGAGCCCGGAGCAGGCCCTGGCACAGAGGAGGCCCTTGCCCAGTAATGCCCTGTGAGATGGTGAAGTGCCTACTCCCCCGGGGCTGTGCTGGTCCCAGAGATCAGTGGTGAGCAAGGCAGCGTGTGGCGTCTGGGTCCCCACTGAGGCCAGGAACTCCTGCAGACCCTGCCGGGGAGCAGGGCTGATGTGTATGCTGGTTAGTGGCTGCCTGGACACCGATTTCCTGGTGCTACATGCATGCGCCTGCCCTGGGCCTTGAAGGGCGGGTAACCGGGCCCTGTTGAGGGCCTGGGAATGCACCTGGGGACGGGGCAGGTCCTGGCAGTAGCTGGCCTCTGGCTCGCTCTGCCTTTTCCTTTCTTCCTGCTGCCCCACCTCTGCCCTGTTCCCACAGTTTCTGACTCATCCGCGCAGAAGTTGGTAAAGGAAAGTCCAGAGCATGGCCAGGCCTGGCCTGGGTCAGAGGAAGCCTGCCTGCCCCCAGGCTTCGGTGGGGCTTCTAGCAGGTGTCACCAGGCTCTTCAGACACTCGGATCCCAGGAGGCAGCGCAGATGGGACCCCGTGCTGTGGAGCCTTCGGCCCTCTGAGAAACCAGTTCTGAGCACTTTCCCAGCACCAGGCTGGGTGCTGGTCCTCTCCAGTCTAGTCCTCACCACACAGTGGGGGGTCTGTGCCAGCTGTGAGCCTGCCCCTTCCAGTGCTGGCAGGTCCTGCGGCACCTCCCTCTCTCCTAGGGTCGGGCCAGCCCTACCGTGAAAGAGAGAGAGAGAGAGAAAGAGAGAGAGAGAGAGAGAGAGAGAGAGAGAGAGAGAGAGAGAGAGAGAGAGAGAGAGAGAGAGAGAGAGAGAGAGTGTTAAATAGAGATAAGAGAGATAGGTAAATATATGGAAGAGAGAGAGAGAGAGAGAGAAATAGAGAGAGAGAGAGAGAGAGAGGCCTGGGCTCAGACAAGGTGCCTTGAACTTGACCCTGTCCTGTTATATTGCAGGTCACATAACCTGTCTGAGCCTGTTCCGTCATCCAGAAAATGGGGATGATACTCGCAAGATCTCCTAGGGTGTGAGGAGGAAGCGCCGAGCACGGAGCCTGGATGCTGTGGGCTTGTCCCATGTGCTGGGCGTTCTGTTCCCTGGGGAGCAGGCTCGGGGTCCCAGATGCGTCCCTGGGCAGCAGATGTCTGCAGCCCCACCCCGCCCCTGCCACGCCTGTTTGGGAGGCATGGAGTGGCTCCCGAGGCAGGACTCTGTCGCCTGCCCCCACAGATTTGTTCAGCTTCAGATGAAAGCCTAAGCAGAAGACAGAACCTTCCTTCCCGGCCGGGGAGGGAACTGGCTGTTTTGCCGGCACCAGAGCGAGCACCACCCGCCATCAGGTTCTCACTGTCCCACGCGGACGCCGGGCTAAATCTAGCTCTGCCACCTGCTGTGTGGCCTTGGTAAAGTTGCCTAACTTCTCTGAGCGTGGCTGCCCTGTTTCTAAAGTGGGAGTGCCACTGGTGCGCCCCCGCGCTGTGAGGGTGGGTGTAAGGATCATCATGAAGTGCTATGCACGTGTGTAGCTAGTGCCCGTCACAGTCAGTGCTTAGAAACGCTGGCTCCAAAGCGGCAAGGAGCCAACGCCGGGGAGGCGGCTGCCTGGTGACTGTCCGTTTTCTGGAGGTGCAGTTCCCACCTCCTGGCCGCCTCAGCAGCTGCCCAGCCCCTCATGCCCTTCTTGGCCCCTCAGATCTCATACATTGATTTGAGCTTCTGCGCTGCCCTGGTGTTGGGATAGTTTAGTTCAGTGTGTCTGGGTCCCCACTGAGACATGAACTCCTGAAGACCCTGCTGGGGCCAGGCGGGAGTGTGCTGGAGACCATTGTAAAGATCTGAGGAGGAGGGCGGGACGCATGTGGGCAGTACCCGAATTCCCTCTTCAGGTCGAGAGAGAATAAGGCATAGGAAGGGATGGGTGGTGGTTGCCCAGGCCACTCCACATGGGTGTGCCATGGTGGGGTGGGTCTCCACAGGCTGGGACAGCGGGGGGCGGACTCATGGTTGTCTTAGGACCAGATGGGGCTGACTCCTATGAAACAAGCTCAGTTTTGGTTAACTACTTGCCTGCATGTTAGGTCACAGGGAGAAACCACTGCCTGGGCTCTCACCAGCTCCTCCAATGAGAAACCCCAGGGGGGAGCCCAGTCCCAGCCAGCTCTCTGTGAGCCAGCGGGTCAGGCATGCCCCGTCCATCTCGGGGGAGGGACCCTGCGCCGGCCTACCACGTGGGTCCCATGTGGAGCCTGCTCAGGAGCGATGGCAGGGCCGCCTGCGCCCCGCCTCCTCCGTGCACCCCACTTTCTTACTGTGCTCCCTCCTCTTGCCTTTGGTCCTCTCTCTTCTCCGTCCCCTACCTCATATGTGCTCACACACACAGGCAGCTCTATTAGGATGCAATTCCAGCTGTGCTCTATGCTTGATTAAATTTGAAATAATTAACTTTCCTTCTGATTTGACACTTTCAGATTTTCTCCCCTCTGCTGGTGGTACCTGAGTTTCCCTTGTTTTTCTTTATAGTTTATACATTAATATTTATGTAATTCTATATGTGTCTGACTTAATACTATTCTGTGATGACCCAGACGGTTTGTTTTCTGCACACTAGTTCACAGGCACAGCAGGTGGGCACCCTCACATCCTCAGGAGACGGACAGGGCAGGCGCAGAGCAGTGGGAGGGCGGAGAGAAACAGACTGTGTGGTCTGGGAGCGCCTGGTCCTGTTTTTACACTTCCGGGGAAAACTATTGAACTGACAGCTTGCAAAGAGGTCAGCCTGGGCTGGACCTCCTCGGGGCAGGGGGGCTCCTCAAAGGAAGCAAATCATGTTCTTGGGGCTCCCTCCAGGCTTGAGGGCAAGGCTGTGGAGTGCACGGGGCAGGCTTCCCTTGTGCTGTTGCCTGGAGTCCCGTCAGGGCCCACCTGGGTGAGGCTATGGCTGCACCGTTTCCCTATCAGAATACGTCACTCCCTTTTTCTTTGAAATGTAAACATGATTCAGTTGTGACACTTAGCATTCCTTGCTGTGTCTAAACTCTTCCTTAGGTGTGTTGTTTTGATTTCTTTTTGTTGTTGTTAATCCTCACCTGAGGATATTTTTCCATTGATTTTAAGAGAGAGTGGAAGGGCCCAGGAAGGACAGAGAGAAACATTAATGTGAGGAAGATACATTGATTGGTTGCCTCCCGCATGCACCCCAATCAAGGGCTGGGGATTGAGCCTACAACCAAGGTAGGTGCCCTTGCCCGGAATCGAACCCGGGACTCTGCAGTCCTCAGGCCAAGGCTCTGCCCAGTGAGCCACACAGGCCGGGCTGTCCCTTTGATTTCTAACCTCCATTGTCCTTCAGTTCCGGGAGCTCGTCTGTTGGGCTGATGAGGAGTGTGATGGCCACTTGCTCAGTCTCCTTTGGGAACCACAGCCCCTGCAGTTGCGTTTTCCCTGAATTTTCTCTTACATTTGTCATTTTTCCCATAAAAAAGCCTCCACTCATTTATTCTCTATTCTGGATGCATGTGGTCGATGGTCTTATTGTTCAGACTCCCTACACTGCCCTTCCTGGGAGGGCTGGCGGCTGCCCCGGGAAGTCCCTGCATTGGACTTGTTTGGGCCAATGAAATCGGGTGCGTGACATAAGCCTCCGAGCAGAGGGCCTGGGAGTGGTCACGGGGCTCGGGTGTGTTTGCTTGCCCGCTGCCAGGAGAGAGGGGCCACTCCCTCAGCCTGGATACGCCGGCCTGCAGGAAGCATGCAGCGAGAGGCGCAAGAACCTTCTGGGTGACGCCGCTGAGATCGGGGGTAGCTGGTTATGACAGCACGTCTCAGCTTAAACTGACTAATACAACACGGATGCAGAGGTTTCTCCAGCGGTTATTGTTTTACGGAACATTCTTTTGGCAGCACCAGCCTGCTCGTTACTGCTTCCAGCAGTGGTTTTCCTAGAACCAGAGAACCATTTTGTCCTGATCTCTATTCATCAATTGATGTGATGCCTCTTTTTCTCTTTGAAAACAGCTGGTAGCATTTTTCTAAAATCTTATGCGCTATATGTGAGTCTGTTTCAGGGTTGGCTGTTCTGAAATGATACTGCTTTTAATATATTTTATTGATTTTTTTTTTACAGAGAGGAAGGGTGAGGGATAGAGAGTTAGAAACATCGATGAGAGAGAAACATTGATCAGCTGCCTCCCGCACACCCCCTACCGGGGACGTGCCTGCAACCAAGGTACATGCCCTTGGCTGGAATCGAACCTGGGACCATCCAGTCCGCAGGCCGACGCTCCATCCACTGAGCCAAACCGGTTAGGGCTGAAATGATACTGCTTTTAAAAATTAAGCTGTAGGGATTTTATTTCTTTTACCTATTTCCTTGTCTCTGAGTTTCCTCTGTCGTCTTTCCATGTTGCTGAGGGATTTCGTAGCCTCGTGGAGTGACCGGCCGGTGGGTGAGGTCGGAAGGGCCCCCCCCCACCGGGACCCTGGTGGGTGGTGAGGAGCGTGCGGCTTGAAGCAGGGCGTCTCTGGCTCACGACTTGGTCCTACTGCTGCTCTTGGCTTAGGGGTCAGCGGGAGAAGGTCCTCGGCACTGCCCCTGCTCTTATCTCCCCAAGACCATCCCGCTGGGGTCTGGCGTTGGCGCTCATGGCCTTTGTGCTTGGCCTCCCTGTCCCCAGGCTCTCTGGCTGCCTGTCATGGCTGCGATGAGTTTCAGTGTCCTGTGCACCTGGCCTGGCTGCCCCCTCCAGGCCTTCCCCATAGCACTGTCCCTGCTGATGTGGCCCCGCTCCTCCTGCTCAACCTCCAGTGCCGCTCACGGCGCCTGCAGGTGCCTGGACCCAAGTGTGTCTCCCACAGGCTTCTCACGGAGTCTTCACCTCTCTATGCCTTTGGTCTTCTAAACCCCACGCCTTCATCTGGCTGTCGAGATGCATTTGCTGAATGTGGCCCGTTATTCCAGATGGCTGAGAGCTTTCTCGATCCCACATGCTGCCATCCATGTATTGGCTGCCTCTGCAGTGGGGCCAGTAGCAATCATTGTCCTCTGCCAAGTTGCTCACAACAGTGTTGCATGGACAGGCCTGAGGACAGAACCGTAGGCATGTCACTAGAGACACTGCTGTTTTTTATGGATCATTCTTTTCTGGATCTGGTTAATCCAGTCTCTGAGCCCACCTGATGGTGGCCCCGGCCCCTGACAGAGGCTGGGAACACTTTGCTGGGACTCAGCTCTCTGTCAAAGCCCGAGGCTGACTTAGCGCTGGCCGAGAACTGGATCACTTACTCCAGAGGGTAACTGAGCAGAGTTAATGAAGAGGAACCAGCCAGGGACAGGGGAGCACTCAGGGACTCCTGGTCTCAGAGAGCGGCACCTTTCTGAGCCCGAAGGGCAGGGGCAGGGGCAGGGGCAGGACTCCTGAGCCCAAGAGAAGGATGCAGCAGGCGGAGGGGCCTGCCTTCCCGGAGCTGTGTTCTCAGATGGAGGAGCTCAGCCGCTGCCGATCCAGACCAGCTAGGCCCTCTTATCCCCTGCAAGACCTACCAGTGGTTGACGCCAAGGAGAAGCCAAGGGCAAGGGGGCCTGGAGTGGAGTCCCGGGGGCCAGCCTTGCAGGGCCCATGCGGGTGGGCCAGGAGGGGCTCGCAGGGTAAGCAGCTTACAGGCCAGACCTACCACGTGCGTCTGCAGAAGTGCTGCCAGCCTCCGTGTGGTGCTGCCTGCTGGGCACCAGCTCCTCATTAATGTCCCACACAATCTGTGAATTAAATACTCGTTTGGGGGCTGGTCCCCCGTAATAGAGAGAGGGCTTGTCTGTTGTCACTTTCTAATTCTCTTGCCAACCAGGTGAGTTTAATTGCTTTCGAAGGGATGTGATGACATTTGCATCATTTCTGCAAATTGGATGCCTGTGGGAGCCAGCTGGGCCATTCCTGGTGGGAGCAGAGGCCCTGCGCTGGCCAGACAGTGGCCTCAGGCCGACAAGAGAGGGAGAACAGGCAGGGTCCCCAGAGTGGGAGGGGTTGGGTGGAGGCCCGTGGAGTTGCCCCTCTGCCCAGGGCTGTTCAGAGCAAGGCACACAGACAGAATTCACACTGGCACGCCTGTGGGGCCAGGGGAACTATGGCAGCTTTGAAGGGTGGACTGTTTCTGTCCCATGCCTGCCTTTGAAGGAAGGGCGCAGTGCGGGGACCCTCTGAGGGCCAAGGCTGGCCCTGGGCAAGAGAGCTGACGAGGGCAGCAGGAGGTGGCCTCCCTGGCGGTGGGTGCCAGAGCCTGACCGGTGTGCCCCATAGGCTGCAGGGCGCTCAGCCAAGGCATCGAGCGGGTGGAGAGAACAGGAAGGGTGTCCTCAAGGGGGCTGGTGTGTGTGACATTGAGCTAGGTCAGGAGGGATGGAGGCAGTTTGTTTTTATTATCAGTTTTAATAATTAAAGACAATATAATTATATGACACAGTCTTTGAAAGAGGAAAAACCTCTGCCACACCCTGACCTAACCAGGGTTGCATTTTGGCTGCTTCTTTTCAGACATTTCCCAAATGTTTGTGATTCAACAGAGAGTGGAGGCAGGAGCCACGCTGAGGTGACATTGCGGGGTGGAGTTGCCGTGGAGTGGAGCTGTGGTGGAATCCTTGGCTGCCGAGGGCGGGCCTGGCCGTGGGCTCCAGCCTGGCTCAGGCGGCACCTGTCCACAGCGGGTTCCCGCCCTTATCTGGGCTTTCTGTGTCCGTCAGGTTTCCCCTGTCAGTGGGGATGGCTGTCAGTGGAGGAATGAGTGGCACCTCGGCCAGCATGGCTCCTCTGCAGCATGGCTGGTCACCTGGGCATTTTTGTGGCCTCGAGAGGAGCTGCTGGACATCAGACCGGCCGTGGCCAGTCTCAAGTGGCAGGTGACTCTGCCGCCGCACAGGGGAGCCTGCTGGGCCCCGCCCGCCAGCCTGAGGAGGTCTCTGGGCCAGGGTGTGGCTCTCAGCCCGTGCACACCTGGGAGGTAGAAGAGCAGTGATGCCAGGGCCCGGCGTTCTGGGGGTGCAGCCTGGGTGGCGGGTTTTGAACACTGCACAGGTGATTCTCAAGAGCAGCCAGGTGGTTCTCAAATTTCATATTTTTCAGAATTACCTGGAAATCTTAAAAACACAAATTTTAGGCCCACTGTAAAAGTTTCTGATTCCTTAGGTTTGGGAGGGCCAGGTAATTTACAGGATAGTGAACTCGATCAGGTTCCTGGGAGATGCTGATGCGATTGGTCTGGGGACAATTTGAGAAACACTGGCCCAGAGGCAATAACCAGGGAAATCCTGGTGCTTCCAGGTGGTGAGGCGGGGTCTCAGCTCTTCCAGGTGGTGAGGGGGGGTCTCAGCTCTGCCAGGTGGTGAGGGAGGGTCTCAGCACTGCCAGGTGGTGAGGGAGGGTCTCAGCACTGCCAGGTGGTGAGGGGGGTCTCAGCTCTGCCAGGTGGTGAGGGGGCGGGTATGTCAGCTCTGCCAGGTGGTGAGGGCAGGTGTTGGCTGCCACAGGTGCAGGGGGAAGGTGCTAGCCCTTCGGGTTGGGTAGTAGGGGCACCAGCTGTTGAGCTGAAAGTGTCCTCCCCTTCCCCTTCCCTGATGCCCTCTGGGCTGGTGTTGGCCCCCTACCCTCTGTGTGGCTGGGCTCTGGGAGGGCCAGTGGAGCTTCAGGCTCCTTCCAGGAGGGTGTGTCCTGGCCTGGGAGGGAGGGTGTTGGCGTAGGGAGGCGGCATGGGGCTTTAAAGGGTTGTGACAATAGCCTGCTGGTCATAAATAATGATTTGCCACGGGAGGTGGCCCCAGGAAGTGTGGCTTCCCCCACCATCAGGAGGCACGTT
>NW_006293957.1:1080393-1087797 GCF_000327345.1 Myotis davidii
TTTATCATCATTTCCAGCTGAGAATCATAGCAGCCCGTGTCCTGGGCTCCAGCCTGTGCCTCTGGGAAAAACAGTTCTCCCAGAGCCGGCTGCCCGATGCGGGTGCGAGCTCAGTCCTTGGAGCCGGTAGCATACCGATGAGCTGTTCTTGGGGGAAAGACAGAGCTGTCAGCTGGGCTGAGTCTGATGTCCCTCGTTTCTATAGCTACAGTAAATGTAATTATCAAAGAGTAAAGCCCTTTGCGATTTCCTTGTAACCTCAGATAGCTAATGACATTTACTGGGTTTCTAGCAATCTGGGACAAAATGCTCATTTTGAATTTAACATGAGTAATGCCATTTTCCATCTTAGTTAAGTACTTTGTGTCATAAAAGAGTTATCTGCACCGAGCCCCTGGTTCTGTCAGTAAACATATTACAAATATTATCACCACTTATTTTCTGGATGAAAGATGCGGCGAAGGCCCCAAGAAACACTCCTCCCTTCCAGGGTGGCTCTGCTTGGAGACTCAGCAAAGTCAGCATGAAGTCATCGTGGAGGTAATTCAGGCTGAGCACAACATCTCACGTGCCCCAGAGACAGGCGTGTTCTCCCAGGGAGCGCAGGCTCTGTCAGTGCGGCCTCCAGCACCGCCACCGAGGGCCTCGGAGGGTGCCACCTGGCTACCAGCGGATGACGGATGCCGAGTGTCTGGTCTAGGAAAATGGAAGTCACCGACTGCAGCTTGTTAGGAGGACACGTGTCCTGTCTGCTCCTAGAGACAAGGAATTTGCACACCAAAGTAGAATTGGCGCCGAACCCATATTCATTTGCTCATCCATTTATTCATGGGCTTTGCAAACCCATCAATAATCATTCCAGCGCAGTGTGAGGGGGATTCTGATGGAGGGGGAGGAGGCACAGCGGGGCAGGCAGGCAGGTGAGCTCCCGGGGAGGCCAGGCAGGCCCGAGGGAAGTACTGTCCAACCAGGGTCTGGGATGTGCCGGAGCAGGCAGCCTGGGGCTGAGGGAAGGGGCTCCAGGCTGGGCATGCCAGCAGCGCTCTTCTCTGGCCAAGTCCATGTCTCTGGCTGGCATTGCCCTTCCTCCCGTGGGCCCATCACTGCTCCGGAGGTTTATGGATGAGGGAAGAACCCCGGTGGGGTCAGAGGTCAGGTGGACTTGGGCTCTATACCTGGCTCTTCACTTAGTAGTGGGACTACTTCAGGTCAGGCCAAAGCCTCAGTTTTGTCATGTGCAAAGTGGGGACAGTCTTACCTACCTCCTAAAGTGGCAGTAAAGATGACACAAGACAATGCACCCAGATGCAGGTGCTGCCGCAGGTCTTGCTCACGGCACCTAATTTAGGCAAGAGAGCACCCCAGGGCCCTCCCCAGGACAGCCCTTGGCCCCGGTGGCCTAGAGAGGCCTCACCGTGCCGGCCGGAGCCGCGTCCTGGCTGCACAGGTGTGTGGCAGGTGTGTGTGCCTGCTCCCCGGTCCGTGGTCAGCCTGCTGAGAGGCGGCTGGCTGACTGAGGGCCTGTTTCACTCTGGCCTTCGGCTCATCCGGACGCTCACTCATCGCAGTAGTTGGCGAGACCTTTGGAGCGGCGCTCCTCCTGGCAGTGGGTTGAGTGGATTCAGGTGGCAGTGCCCACCCAACTCCAGACCCACAGGCCGCTCGCTCTGTGTGGGGTCTGACATTCTGGGGACCCAATCGCGAATACATTAGTAAAGCCTCTGATCCCATTGGCTTTAGTTATAATATAATAATCATGATGATGAGCTGTGGGTTGGGGATTGGCTATAGCCCCAAGGCTGTGCCTAATTTGGGGTAATTTTGTCGTATTGCATATAAAAGTACAAATTAAAAATATTTTTATTGATTTTAGAGAGGAAAGGTGAGGGGGAGAGAGAGAAATGTAATGATGAGAGAATCATTGATCGGCTGCTTCCTGCACGCCCCCTACTGGGGATGGAGCCTGCCACCCGGCATGTGCCCTGACTGGGAACTGAGCTGTAACCTCTTGGTTCATAGGTCAATGCTCAGCCACTGAGCCACGCTGGGGCAGGCAGCACACTTCAGTTATTGTTATTTTTTGGTTTTGTTTGTTAATCCGCACCAGAGGATATTTTTTTTCATTGATTTTTAGAGAGAGTGGAAGGGAGGGGGAGAGAAAGAGAGAGAAACATCGATGTGAGAGACACATCGATTGGTTGCCTTCCCACACCCCGGAACAGGGATCGAGCCTGCAACTGAGGTATGTGCACTTGATTGGAATCAGACCGAGGACCCTTCAGTCCGTGGGCTGACACTCTATCCACTGAGCCACCCGGCCAGGGGAGTACACTCGGTGTTTGACAGGCTTGCAGAGCAGCCCTGGTGGGAGCTGAGGCGCATGCAGCTCCCTCCTTCCTGCTCATTGAGGCGGGGCCCTGACCTGCTGTGCGTCCGGAGGCCTGTGCTCTGAGAAAGTGACCGTGGAAACAGAGCAGCGGGAGAGGAAGCTGGATGCTGAGGGGGTGCTGGAGCCGTCACCTGGCCATCGCTCTGCCTCTGCATCGGCTGCCGACTCAGGGAGACGCATCTGCATGGGGGGGTCTTGGCCGCTGGAGACAATATCCACACTGGCTCCTGCTGTTGCATCTTCTGTGTGTGGCATTCTTGCGGGACCTGTTCTTCCATCCAATCATGCAATCATTTATTCACCCATTCATGCACCCAGTCACCCACCCGCCCGTGCAGCCATCCATCCTGCATCCATTCATCAAATGACGAGGCTCTCTGAGCTGCCCTATACCCGTAGCGGAGTTGGAGGGGCCCCCTGTAGGGAGGCAGGCATCGAAGCAAATATGCAAGAGGGGCCCTGGAGGCCCAGCAGTGGGGCGACAGTTGGAGGCTTTCTCAAGGGGGTGGTGCCTGGGCTGAGCCTGAAACTAAAGAAGGCAGAATGGTGGTTGAAGGAAAGGAGTTCCTGGCAGAGGGACTGCCTGGCAAAGGCTCAGAGGCCTGGCCCAGCCTCTCTTAGTGGTGGGGGAGGGGATGAAGAGAGGGAGGTGAGTCAAGGTCAGCGGAGGACAAATGGAGGTCGAGGGTGGTGGGAGAAGAGCCTGGGTGGTAGGTGAGACCCTCGACGAAGGTGTGAACTGTGCCTTTTGCTCTGAGGGCTGAGCGGGCTGGGGGGCACAATTATGTTCAGGTAGGGTGTCTGATACCAGAGACTGGAGAGGGTGAGGTGGGGGTGTCCATGGGCGGGGGAGGAATTTAATTCCAGAGGGGGCCTTGCAAGTGGGACTGATGGTGACCCAGCTGGCTTGTGGTGGCCATGCTGGGTCCTCTCTTGCCTCCCAGTCCCAGCCCCGGGCACATCTTGCTGTCAGGAAGGGGCAGGTGGATTGGAATAGTGGAGGCCCGAGTCTGTGCTGTCTCCTCACCTGATGGCATCAGAAGGGGAAGCTAATTGGGGGCAGGAGGGTTTTCCGGGGGCCCTTGTGTCTGGCCTCTCCTGCAGAGAGGAGGGTGTGGGGAGACCGGCACCTCCTCCTGGGAAATCCACGGTGGGTGTGGCTCCATTTGCCAGGCTCCCTCTAGTTCAGTGGTTCTCAACCTTCCTAATGCCGCGACCCTATAATACAGTTCCTCATGTTGTGGTGACCCCCAACCATAAAATTATTTTCGTTGCTACTTCATAACTGTAATTTTGCTACTGTTATGAATCATCATGTAAATATCTGATATGCAGGATGTATTTTCATTGTTACAAATTGAACATAATTAAAGCATAGTGATTAATCACAAAAACAATATGTAATTATGTATTCAATATGTGTTTTCCGATGGTCTTAGGTGACCCCTGTGAAAGGGTTATTCGACCCCCAAAGGGGTCGCGACCCACAGGTTGATAACTGCTGTTCTAGTCCCTCTGATCCTGGTAACTGGCAGCTGGGGATTGTCACGCCCATTTTACAGACAGGAGCTGAGGTCTAGTGAGATGGAAACTGTGATTTATCAGAGGTTATGTGGCCAGGGCGGAAAGTAGGCATTTCTTCCAAGTCTGCTGATCCCAAAGTTCTTGGCTAATTTTTGTTGATTCATATAATATTGTGATTGTTTCATCTACTCCCAGCAGCACACCCTCCCCTGTGTCCTTCACCGCTTTGCTTCTGTGGACCTGTCTGAATGTGGCCACCTGCCCGGGCCGAGGCCGCAGCGCTCAGGCAGCCATCAGCCTGCTGCGGGGTGAGGCAGGTGAGGTGACTGGTCACTGGCATAAGCCACCTCATTAGACAGCGCCTTGCATCGGAAGCCACTCCTTCTACCTAACTCCGGCCCTGCCTATGGGTGTTTGGAGTTTAATAAGCAAGAACAGGAATTCCGTGCACACTGCAGGAAGTGGGAGGCAGTGTGCGGGCTGGATTTATTTCCAGGCTCCAGAAATGGGGTTCAGATTGAGGCCCAACCTCCCTTGGCTTCCTGTTCAAAGGAGGAGTTCCTTGTTCAGGACATGCCACCCCCTTGCCCCACTAGGCTAGGGGACCTCACCTGGACCCTGGGGCAGTGCCCCTCCCCTGCTCAGCCTTGCTGGGGCCTTGAGCAGATTCCTTGATTAGCCGTCTCCAGAGGCTGTGGTGCCCGTCAGCTGTCAGGGGGCCAGAGCCACATTCTGGGCCTACTAACTCCTGCTTGGGGTTCAGAGGGCCTGGCATCGGGTCCACGGTAGTTTTTCAGACTCGGCCAGGCCCCCTGGGGGTGGAGTTCTGTCCATCCCGTCTCTCCAGGCCCCTGGCATGGTGCTGCCTAGGGCCTCCTGGGGCCCCGCCACGCTGGCCGCACTCTGCCCAGTGCTGGTTCCCTCTCCTCCATCACTGCTCATCGCAGGCTCCTGCTCCTGCCTGGCCCACGTGCTGCCCCGACTCTGCAGGGACCAGGCTGGCATGGCCCTTACTGAAGGCCAGGGCCTCTCTGTCTGGCCAGCTGCCCTTGGAGACAATGCCCAACTCTTTGCATTTGGGGGGCTGGTTGGGGACTCTTTTTGGTGATTTGTTTGAGAGTTTATCTGTTCATTCTTCATTCATCTGTCTGTCTATCCATCCCTCTGTCAATAGATCCATCCATCCATCCATCCATCCATCCATCCACCCATCCAACAGGTATTTACTGGTAACTATACTGTCCTAGGCCAGTTCCCAGGCACCAGGCCTCTAAAGTAACCCAGGCCTGTCTGCAGCTGGGGAGGGAGCCCTTTCCTCGTCAGTGGGAGGGGCCGTCAGTCACCCTCACAGGGCGATTGTGAGGCCTTAATCAGGGACCCCAGGCTGTCGTGGGCTTGGCAGCTGCCCAGGGGCTCTGGACAGGTGCAGTCTTCACACTGCTCACTACTAAAGGCTGTGTGCGTTGGGCGTGGAGGGGCAGCAGGAGCTCGGACTGGTGATTGGAGGCCCTGTCTGGGTCTGGGACGTGGCTTGAGAGAGACACAGGGGCAGGGGCAGCGGCCCTGGAAGCAGTGGTGGACCTGGGGGAGGCAGGGGCAATGGGCTGCAGCATAGGGCGCTGAGTGGGGGATGTCAGCAAGGGGAGGCTCTAGGCTCCAGGCCCCATGTGGCTGGCGGGTCCTCGGCTTCCTCTCAGGGCCAGACGCCACTGTCCTGTGAGCTGGCACAGGATGGCCAGGCTCGGCCCCTGCTTAGTTCTTTAGGCGGTGGCCGGGGCCCAGTCCTGGTTTGGACCTCGCTCGGGCCCCAGACTCACATTCCCATCACCAGAGCGGCCACAGGGAGTGAGGAGAGGATCCATGCCAGGCCCTCAGTGAACCCAGGTGGTCCAGGTGGGGTCACAGGGGCCTTGGGCTTTGCATGTGTGGCCCTGGCCACAGGGTGGTGGGAAGTGGCAGGGCTGGTGTGGTTCTGGCCAGGCCTGGTCTCCAGATTATGGTGCCTTAAGCCTATGATACATGGTAGCTATGATAATAGGAGTTATGACAACAGTCATAATGAGCCTGGGGAATAGTTGACCATCTGAGGGTGGGGCAGGGCTGGGATGTGAGCCCCTGGGTGGGCAGTGTCCTGACCTCCCAGGACCCTAGGCTTGTTCGGGGCCCCTGGCCTTGAGGGGTGTGTGGGCTGGCCCTAGGATGGTGGGTGGGGAACCTCTCCTGTTCCCTCCCCCTGGGTGAGACCAGTCCTGGAGGGCTGGGAAAGTTGTTTCCAGGTGCCAGGAGCTGGGCATAGGCCTGTTGGTCTGTGAGGAGACCCCCGCATGTTCCCAGCCAGGCTCCTCGTGCCTAAGGCACTGCCATTGCTTCAGGAAGGAAAAGGGGAAATGAACACAGGGAATCAATGAGATGGTGAATGGCCCTGGCAGCACCAAGCTTCCAGTTATAGGCCTGGTGCCCCCTTTATTTTGGGTGTTTAAATATTTACCTGAAATAGAAGGGAAAAATCTTTCGAGCTGCAAGGCTCTTCTGGCAGCAGTGCACTGAGAAGTCCACTAAATCACAGTTAATTAGGGGAGAAAGATACATACATAGCTCATTAGTTCAACCCACACAATTTATATCTCTGAGGAGATTCAAGGACTAGCTCTGCTCAGGCTCCCAGAAACCATGTCTTGAAACAGCCCCTCTGTGTGGCTGCCTCTCTGGGCCTTTGGGTCTAGGGAGGGGATGGCAGCTGTCTTTCGACCGTCTGTCTAGGAGAGGGGAAGTTGCTGGGGCCTCGCTGCCCCTCCAGTTTTCCACTTATGGGTGGTGGCCGGCTGGCTGGGCTCTGCTGCGGGGATGGTGCACGGAGCCTGCGTGAACAGCCCCCTAGTTCATCATGGTTCCCTGTCTGAGCAGATTTAAAGCTGCATGGGGTCTGGTTCCTAGATCGAGGACATTATCCCCAACTTAATCTGTAGCCATCAGAGAAACCAGGGCCCCAGCATCAGATCCCCCCGTCTCTACCAGGTAATAGTTCTTGTTCTGGTGCCGGCCTGGGCCTCCGAGGGGGGGGCTGCCTGGACTTACGAGGGGCCTCCTGGGGCTGCCTGGGGCTCGGAGGGGTGGGGCCTCCAGGGCCTCCGTGGGCGGGGCCACCTGGCCCTGCTGGGCGACTAGCCTGGCCTTGGACACTCAGCTGGGCTTGGAAGAAGAGCCTGCTCCTCTTCGAGACCCTTCTGCCAGTTTGGGGCTGTGACAGGGCTACTGTCCTGGCCGAGGTTCCCATGTCCTCACTGTCTCTGGGGGTGATCAGGGGAAGGTGGTGTTGGTTTATAAAAATTATCTGTACTGGCCCTACTGTCCAGCGCCCACCCTAACTATGCCTCCAGTTTGGAAATAGAGACGGAGAGGAAGGGAAAGGAAGAATGAATACACTGAATCAATGAGACGTGCTGTGTGTGTGTGTGTGTGTGTGTGTGTGTGTGTGTGTGCTGTGAGGGCTG
>NW_006293957.1:1087820-1092292 GCF_000327345.1 Myotis davidii
CTGTGAGGGCTGTGGGGGCTGGGGGGGGCTGGGTTAAACATCCTGAAGAGGAGCGGCTGCCGGGCTATGCTGGGGAATGCGAGTGAGAGAACATGGCCCTCATGAAGCTTGAGGGTGGGCAGCTAACAACTAGCTGTGGCTCTTCTGCGAAGTAACTTTCATCTCCAAGCCTTGGCTTCCTCATCTGCAAACTGGCAGCAGTAATCCCAGTTCGGAGACTGTTTTTGAGAATTCAGGGAGATAATGCAATGGAAGGCCTTTAGGGCCTCACACAGAGCAACTGCTCAACAAGTGTAAACTCTTCATTATTATTTTTGCTACTTTACCTCTCAGCCTCAGGGTTCTCACCTGCTAAGTGGGGTGGATGTCGCCTGGCTCACAGGTGGTGTGAGGAGCTGAGCGCCTGTCAGTACTTGGCTCTTAGGAGCCAGCCATCCAGGTGGCGAGGGGTCATGTGGACGAAGGGAAAGGTGGGCCCAGCCTTGCAGTGCTGGGTCCGAAGGCCTGTGGTGGGAATGAGGAGTAACTGAGCCCTCAGATCATCTAGGACAGCGGTTGCCAACCTTTTGGACCTCACGGGCCACGAGTGGTCCACGGACCACCGGTTGGCGACCACTGATCTAGGACACCTGCCTCCAGCGTGGCCTTCCTCAATGGAGCCTGCTTCCCTGGGCTCTGGGCTTTCAAGACACACCTCCTTCTCTTCTTGGGGTCTGTGCCTGTTTCGATGGCTCACCTGTGCCACATTCCTTGCTGCAAACCACGTCCTCCACCACAGCAGTGGCAGCACCAAAAGTGACAGGTGATCTGCACTGGCCTGTGCCATGTGATGGGCACTGTACCTGGAACTGACATCTCACTCCACCCTGGGCAGTGGGTGCCCTTGTGATGCTTATTCTGCAGATGAGGCCCAGGGAGCTTGCGCTGGCCCCAGGCCGGCCAGTGGAGGGGAGGTGTGCTTCGGGTTGTGCGAGGGGCTGGGTGAGGGCTGATGGAGAGGCCGTGTCCATCTGTCCATTGGCTGTCAGGGCTGGATCTCTGCCCTGCCACTTATCGTGGTGATTGTGGGCAAATCACCACTATGTGCTTGCTCATCTGTGACCAGAGGATGGGGGGTCATCCCTCGGAGAAGATGGGGTGAGTTTACCATGTAAAGCACTTAGCCTTGTATCGGCACATGGAGAGCGCTGATTATTGGGGGGTAGGGGTGGGGGAAATGTACTCCTGGACTGGGCCTGGAGCTGGTGGCAAGGTCTTGAGGCTGGCACAGGCCACTTCCCCTCCCGAGGGCCTCCTAGGCTTGGGCCCTGTGCTCTGTCACTGTCTCACCCACATGGACTTGGGGAGTGGTCTAAGGGGCTGTGCTGGGGCCGGTAAGGGTGAGGCCCCTGTGGGGCATTCCTCCTGTGCAGCCATGTGCTCCCCGGCCCCATTCCCTCCTGGAAGCGGAAGCGTGTGAATGGCCTGCAGCCTGGCTCCCCAAGCTCTCCGTGACAGGGTGGGGTGGGGTGGGGTGGGGTGAGGAGGAGGTCTTGTCCCGCCGTGCCCTTCTCAGCATCATGTGATCCAAAAACTCACCACATTTCCTTGGACCACTGTGTCCTCGGTCTCTGGCTCCTCATACGCACTGTTCCTTCTGCCTGGGAGGCCTGACTCTGTTTTTTACTTGGTGAGCCCGGCTCAGCCTGCAAAGCTCGTTAGGATGCCTCATGTTCACCTGCCTGGGGTGCAGGGGTCCCAGCGGCTCATGCTTTTAGAAACCTCCCTCACCTGCCAGGGGCAGGTATTGGCTTCATCAGACCCCACTCTGTCGCCTGAACCCCGTGCCAGGCTGGCACATAGTAGATGCTCAGCAAAAGCCTGTGTGAGGAATTAGCACACGGTATTCCCATCTGCCTGTGTTATGTCTGTGTCTCCTCCGCCTGAGCCCACGGCAGGGCCCTGAGGGTGCTCGATGTGTCCACTGGGCATTAGCACGCAGGAGGTGCTTCCCAAAGATCTGTTCAGATCAGCAAAATGCGTCCTCAGGCTCTGGCCAGGCCGGGTTGGGCTAGGATGTCTTCTCCCTTCCTCAGGCAGGCTGGGCACGTGTCCTCAAGCTCCTGGGGGCAGCTGCCTGCGCACCAGCCTCCAGGGGCAGCAGCGGGCGTTTGTCCCAGCAGAGTCTGTGTAGGGACTTGCACTTGAACACTCATCACGAATTATTTATATTTTGGGATTGAGACTCATTACATTCCTCACTGATAAGAATATTAAAGCTCTCTTGATATTGCAATACTTAATTGAACAAAAACGCAGAGTAAGTGTGCAAACTCTGTCTGGGGTTAAGTCAGTGCTATTAACTCCCCAATGGTCAGATAGTGGTGAAGAAGAGTCTTGCTCCCGGGGAGTGTGGGAGCCTGCCCACTGGGGAGGGAGTGCAGGCTGCTGGTGGTGCTCTCTCTGGCCAGGTGCTGCCCAGAGGGGCTGGGCCTGGGCCTGAGCTGTGTGGGGCCCCATAAGGCTGCCTCAGGTCTAACCTGCCGGGGTGAAGGGGCCTGGTGGCCAGGACCAGCCGGAGGGCAGAGCCTTTCCCCAGAAGGGCTGGGGTTGGGGTCGGGGCTGGAGTTAAAAGAGGAGCCAGAGCCACTGCAGGGAGCACCCGGCTCAGAGCCCAGGCAGGTGAGCCGGCAGGAGCCAGGCCCTCGCTGGGCGAGCCCAGGGCAGGTGGGCTGCGTGACCATGAGGCAGATGGTGAGTTAGTGACTGGCCCTCGTGTAGTGGGCGATGGGGTAGCGCCCCCTTGGGCCTGGCTGCTCCATGGGAGCGTGGGTGACAGGAGGCGGTCTCTCCTGGAGCCCCATTGTCGGGACCTCAGCGCCCGACTGTCTCCTCCTGTGGATCTGAGCAGACACAGTGTCACCACAGGGTCGGTGCCCAGGGGCCGACGGGGTCCTCAGGGGCTCTGCCTCTGCCTGGCAGGTAGAACTTGGGGTGCTTAGTGGAAGGAAGGACCCCTTCACTGCCTTTCCATGTGGCGGGACCCTGCCTCATACCGGGCCTCCCACCACTCTGGGCTCTGGGCTCTGGGCTCCCTGAGTGGGGCCTGGGACCCCCAGGCCGCTGCCTCTGGAGGACGAGGGCATGGGGACGGCCCAGGTAGGGAATCTGAGCGGGCACAGCCTTAGAGCCAGAGAGCTTTGAGGGGAGTCCCTCCCCGCCCCCCCGCCACTCTCCAGCCTGTGGCCGAGCCTCGTGGCAGTGTGGCTGCTCCGGCTTTCCACCAAGGAGCACGTCCCACGCTGGGTGGTCAGTTGGCTTTTCCTCATCTGGAGCTAACTTGCTCTTCTGGGTCCTGGCTCATGCTGTCCCCTGGGGCCCCAGAGCACCGCTGGCTGCTCCCTTCGCCAGGAGGCAGGACCCTGGGCGGCTGTCCTCCCGCACACAGGCGTCTCTAAGGCCTCCATGCTGCTTCCCATCTGCTTGCGACCTGCCGCCTCCTCTGCTCTTCCTCTGGGCTCCCCCTGCCCCTCCAGCAGGGGCAGTGCTGGGGGAGAGGGTGCTCCCTGCCCTGTCCCTCAGGGGGTCCTCTGTGTGCCAGGCATAGTCAGGCAAGTTCTGTGTCCTAGGCGGGTTGTGTGCTGGGGGGTGGAAGGGTGGGTGGGGGGCGGGAGGGGTGAGGCAGACAGGCTGGGCGGGCCTCTCCCTGCTGGGGCTTAGGCCTGGTGCCACCTTCCGAGCCTCAATTTCCTGTCTGGAAAGGGGATATCTGAGTTTGCTGGGGCCGCCATAACCAAGTCCCCCAGACGGGGGCTTACACGGGCGAAATGTATCGCCTCCCAGTCCTGGAGGCTGGAGGCCGAGATCAGGGTGCTGGCAGGTCTCTCTCGGAGGTCTCCCTCCTCGTCCGGTAAATGGCTGTCTTCTCATCTTGTCGTTCAGCGCGGTCTCCCCTCTGTGTTGATCTGTGTCCTAATCTCCTCTTCCTGTGAGGACACCAGTCGTGTTGGATTGGGTCCGCCCTGATGACCTCGTTTTAAGTTATGGCCTCTGTAAGGCCCTGTCTCCAAGGACAGGCACAGTCTGAGATGCGGAGGGGTTAGGACTCTAACATGGATTTTTGGACACAGCTCACACCGTACTGTGGGGTAATGCCACTTCCTGCCACAGTTGTATTGCGGGGATGGCACACTTCCCGGCTCAGCCCTGACAGAGTGTCCCCTCTGGGGGAGGAAGAGTCCTGGATGCATCTTGTCTGAGCAGAGGTGCCCAGGCCCTTCAGGATGGCCTGGCTCTCCAGGTGCCACTCTCCCACCCTCCTGCTCACCCTAATGGCTGGGCTGGCCACACCCTGGGCTAGGGGTGCAGCTCTGCCCTGGGCTTCCAGAATGTGCCATGCACCTGACCATTCTCTGCTGTGCCCTCTGCCTGGACATCTTGCCACCTTCTCCTGATAATATCCTGTCGCCTTGAAGACTGGGCTCCCTCCTCGG
>NW_006293957.1:1092344-1096594 GCF_000327345.1 Myotis davidii
AGGCTGGTGCTGCTAAGGGGGCGGGGTCCCAGAGAGAGCGTCTGGGGCGCCAGCTCTGTGGCTGGCCTGGCTAAGGTTCTCCTCCGCACTGGGCCCCACACTGGGCGCCTCAAGTCACAGGCAAGGACCAGACCTGGATTTCCGGAGCAGCGTCGATGGTGGTGGTGGTGGCTCCCCCGGCCTCCTTTATCAAGGTATTTTTTTATTTATTCCTTGATCTCATTGTTAATCTAGTTGTTGTTAGTAGAATGTTATTTAGCTTTCGTTAGGACCAGCTCCAGCTCACAGCTGGAGACATGGAGAGGGAGAAGCTGAAACATG
Organism: Myotis davidii; assembly: GCF_000327345.1. Taxonomy (NCBI): domain Eukaryota; kingdom Metazoa; phylum Chordata; class Mammalia; order Chiroptera; family Vespertilionidae; genus Myotis; species Myotis davidii. The sequence continues at coordinate 1,092,666 of NW_006293957.1, forward strand.
GCCTCAGAGGAAATATTTGCAAGTCACATCTGGCACTGGAGTTGTATCTGGACTACACAGAGGACTCTTACAACTCAGTAAGAAGACAAGTCTAATGCAGAAAGGGCGAAAGATTTGAGTAAATACTTCACCAAAGAAGACATACCGATGGCACATCAGTGCAGGAAAAGGAGCGCACCATGGTTGGTCACCAGGGACCTGCAAGCGGAGCACGAGCTGCACATCGCGCTCCTGGGCCGGCCGGAAGCGGACGGACGGCGCCGAGGTGCCAGCTTGTGGGCCCCCAGCCCCGCGGGGGATGTAGGATGAGCAGCTGCTGGAAACCAGTTGGGCAGTTTCTTAAAAACATGAGCATGTCCTTACCCCTGTTAGTCAGCAGTTCACATGAGAAGCCGGGACAGGAATGCTTGCAGCCGTGTCGTGATGACCCCCGGCCTGGGAGCCAGCAGGAGCCCGTCCGTCAGGAGCGGGCAGTCGGGCACCTCCCCTCGGGGCACTCCCGCTCGGCCACAGAAGGAGCAGACCACAGGCGTGGCGGCATGGATAGTCGCCCGCGCAAAAGGCGTCATGTTGCATGGTGCCGTTCATGTGACATTTCTGGAAAAGGCAAGACTGTAGAAAGCAGCTTACCGGCTCCTGGGGCTGGAGGTGGAAGCAAGGATTGGCTGTGCCGAGGCGTGGGGGTCGTCTGGGGTGAGGGGAGCCTCCTCCAGCTGGAGAGTGTGATGGTTGTACAACTGTATAAATCTGATAAAACCAAACAAGTGCACAGTTACAGTCGGTGAAGTTCATGGAATGTAAGTGATGCCTCAGTGCAGCTGTTTAAACAACCTTGCTGGAGACCATGCAACTTTCCAGTGGCCGCCACAGACAGCATTTACACCAAGGCACGCCTTCTCCGGGCCAGGGAGGGCCAGAGTCAGCCCCCAGGAGCTGAGAGACCCCTGCCCTCCCCAGAGCCAGGCCTGGGTGAGGTTACCATTACATCTGGCAGTGGGTAGAGGACTGGGAAGCCGGGAAGTGCCTTCTGGAGGGCCCAGATTTTCGGGAGGGTCTGTGTGCATGTGTAGGGGTGTGCGAGGGTCTGGACTCAGGGACGCAGGGGTGGGGAGGCTGAGCAGGCCTGCCCGAAGCTCCCGCTTCTTCTGCACAGGCTGTTTGTGTGCCCGCCCCTTGTGCTGTCTCCTCTCCACGGCCCCCTCCCTTCAGCTTCCTCTGCGGCTATTGATTGGGCTGGTGCTTCTGCTGTCAGGGAGCCTGCAGGTAGCGAGGCAGAGATTTTCCCAGAACGCATCTGGGCTCATTAAGGAAGCCGCTCCCTGGGCCTCCAGAACCCCGCCTGTGGTATTTTGCTGAAGGGCGGAGAGCTGGCAGGACCACGGAGTCCTCTCTTCCCCCCTCCCCCCCATCGTTAGCATTCCAAAGTGTGAAACAGCCTGGTGTTTGCTGCCTAAATATTTATGGGTACTGCTGGGGTCAGAGCAAATTAAATTAGATTTACCCCAAAATGCCAGCCAGGGAAGGGCTTGGGGCAGGGCGTGCTTTCCCTGTGCTTGGAGAAAAGGGCTTTCTTTTTCTTCCAAAAAACATCATTTTTATAGATTTTTGAAGCAAAAAGCATGAAATTTTAATCTGCTGCCTTACACCACATCCTCAGTGGCTGTTCCTGAGGGGCAGGCACTGAGGGTGTCTGGATGCACACTTGGGGTTTTGGAAAGCCCGTTCCTTTGCTTGGTTTTCCTTCTCACGCACCGCTGGGCAGGAGGGCCCACTACGGGGTGTGGGGAGCTGTGCTCTGTGTGAGGTAGATTAGCGGGGAGCAGCAGCCGGATTTGGGGCGTCTCAGTAGCCCTGACAGCGCATGCTCTGATTTATGGGCGCCTTTGATGAGGCATCCATTTCCCGTGCTGTGGGCGCCGGAGGCTGGAGCCTCGCGTCCGGGCTGCTCCGGGCCGCGCAGGGCTGGCAGGAAAGGCGGGCATGCTCAAAGCGTGATCGGAGCGAGGGTAACGAGCTTGTGACCGACAACCAAGCGTCCGGGCCTGTCCTACTTGAGCCAATTCGGCAGAGGCCGGACCATATGAGTGTTTAGTCCAGTCCTGCCAGCAGCTGGGAGAGCAGCAGGTCGCCCATGAAAATCCTCTCTGCCCCCACCCTCAGCCGCTGCTTACACTGGGGAGAAGGATGGGATTACGTGGGGAAACAGGCATCGCGGGCATGGGCAGGTGGGCAGGGATGATCACTACAGGCGACTAGTCATGCGGGCTCGGGGGCGTCACAGAGGGCAGGTGCCTCCGGGCGCCCAGGGCACCCCATCGGATCACAGGCGATAGGGGCTGGGGGGTAAAGAGCAGGTGCCTCCAGGACTAGATTTTCTCAGCCATGAGGTTGTAAATCTGTCCATAACGGTGGGCGGATGGGGAAAGGAACATTCTAGACTCTAGAGCACTCTGATGTCAGCTCCCATGTACAGCTCTCAGCGCGGATAGAACATGCTTTCTCTAATCGGAACAGAACCAGCATGGTTCACAGAGCATGATCAATATTTCTTATAATTATAACTAGTTTCCAATATCCTATTTCTGCCCGTAACAAGCTGACTCTACCAAAGTGTGGGCAGGGTGAGGACACCAAGTGAACGGGCCCTGCCGGGCTGCTGCTGTGCTGTCTCTAGGGGGCACCCCTCGTCTTTCCCCTCTCTCCCTCTTTCCTGCCTGGGTTCTCCTTGGCCAAGTCTGAAAGGAAGGGGGCAGGATGTGCTGGCCTTCCTGGGCACCCAGGTGGGCCGGAGGGGGGCGTGCACTGAGGGAAGCGGGTAGAGGAAGGGAAGGAGCCACGCAAGGACGCAGTGTCATGGGAGGCTAGCCTGTCCCGATCTGGGACTCTGGGGCACAGGATCGTCCCCGGGGCGGGAGGTAGGGAGGAGGCAGCCTTCTGCACCCCATGCCAGGGCGTGAGCTGCCCTGGGTGAGGCGGCTCCCACAGGTGAGGACAGTTTGCTGAAGGAGGGGGCAGCTGTGACTCTCAGTGCCTGACACTTGGAGCAAGTGGAAGTGGGGGCACGGGTCCCTCAGAGAAAGGCCGCCTCACCTCAGGGGACTTCGAGGGAGGACCGATGTCAATTCGCAAATGCTCCAGATCGGATCTTCCAGAAGCAGCACTGGGCCCGATTTGCTGTGGCCCAGAGGCAGGTCTGCTCCAGGCTGCCCTTCCTCTCGGGGCGGGGCCAGGGCCGAGCAGCATCCGCAGGCCCCGCCCGCCCTCCGTGGTCTGGCTGCCAGTTCTCCCCTCAGTGGCCTGTGCGAAGGGCCAGCTGTGGCCTGGTCATCCTGGGAATTACACCGAAGGGTTCCTTCAGTGAAGACTGTTGATGAGGATGTTTATCAGAGCCAAGCATCAATAATAAACGCTGCATGATTTTTTTTATTAGAAGAGCCACAAAAATGTGGTCCCTTCAAGCTTTTAACTCTCCGGAAATCTTAAAGGTGCAGGCAACTTGGCTGTGGGGGAGCACGCTCATCAGTTCCCATTCATATGCAAAGCACTTGCTTAGCTGAGTCCATCAGAATTCAGTGGATTCTTAAAAACATATTTATAGATTCTCTCCCTGCGGAGGACCTTGGGGAGGGCGGCGTGTGAACGTCCAGGCTGTGGACACGCTGGGAAGGAAGCCTGGCTCCGAGCCCTGCCAAGCCTCCCCTGTGCTCTGAGAAAAACCTAGAAATGGGCATTTGTACTTTCGCCTCCTCTACTTGTCTTTCCGGAACGCCCGCTCTGCGCTTATTTCAACTGATTCTCAGCGTTTGTCTCCTTTGGGGCCTGGTCCGCCCTGCCCTGGGGTGCGCGGGGCACGGGCAGGGGGGAAGCTGCCTGTATCGGGCAGGACGTGCCTTGGCCATGCTGGCATGTGCAGGCCCTGCTCTTGGGGA
>NW_006293957.1:1096660-1111582 GCF_000327345.1 Myotis davidii
CATCACCTCTTCCCATTGGCCAGACTGGAAGAGCGAGGCTCCGAGACGCGCAGTGACTCCGGGCTCAGGGTGCTAGGTCCGGAGGGAGCAGCAGGCCTGGCGCTGCTCAGCTCTCTTTTCCCTGGCCCCCTTGTGGCTGCTTGGGGGCCGCCCTGGCCTCCAGCTGTGGCATTTTTATGGGGATGGGATGTAGATGTAGGGCTCCCACGACCCCTTTCACTATCCTTTCTCGCCCTCTCTAATCACCAAGAACAGTGAGAAGAGGCATCCTCGTCCTTGGGAGGGAGACGGAAATGCCAGCACAGGTGGGGCCTGCAGTGTGGGCCGAGCCCGCTCACCCCGCTCCACAGGCACTTGTGAATGTGTGTGTGCCAGCCATGGGCACCATGGCAACAGGGCCTGGCTGCCGGCCTTCCCGGGGAGACAGACTGCAAATGTGGATTCTGTGGAGGTCTTTGTGATGAGTGCACGAAGGCACAGTACCGACCTGTAAATTCAAGCGCGGTGGATAGGCACAGCTCGGGAACCGGGCCAGCAGGAGGCCCAGGGACCGTGCGCTCGCCCTCTGCTGCCCCCGGGGTAGCAGGTACCTTTTGAGACAGAGTTGGAAAGGTCATTCTTTTCATCTGTCAAGAGCGGACACTAGGTCCTTAAAGCCACTTGGCCCAACTGTGCGTTTCATACGAAACTTCGGGTGTGAATTTGCTTGGACCCCTGCCTGGCCCGTGGGGTGAAGTGATGGTGGGGCAGTAGACCCTTGTGCCCACCTAGGCCGAGCCCGCTCCTGGCTCAGGGCATGGAGTGTGCAGAGTGAGGCTGGGGTAAGGTTACAGGTGGCCTGCGCACTCGGAGATGGTGGGGGGAGAGCAAGAGGGCCGCTCTGGCCTTCCAGGAACAAGCTCTGGGCCCTTCTGTGACCCTTCTTTTCAGATTTCCTGGCAGATTAACAGGGACTTCAGCAAACCAAGCATTTCCATTTGGAGTTTCAAATTGATTGTGGATAATTTTTTGACATGCATGTCTCCTGCCTTTTGCTAAATGTGTATCACAGGCCTCCTGGACGCCTGGCCAGCAGGCGGCATTTCCTCTTTTCTAGCCTCAGCACAGGTCCCAGGCTCGCTGGGCCAGCCTTGGGTTCAGAGACCGTGCTGGAGCCCAGTGCTGAGAGGCTCTGTCCTCAGGGAGCCTGGATGGCAGCTGGGACAGATGCAGGGCCACCTGGGGCCCATCACTGTCCGCATTACAGGGCAGAGGTGAGTGTGCGTCATTCTTGTACCCCTCTGTGGAAGGAGCCCATCTGGCGGACTCCTTGCCAGCCCTGGGCAGGGGATAAATAGTTGGCTTGGATATGGCCCTGCCTGGAGGAGCTCACGGACCAGAGGGGAAGTCAGTTCTGGGAATATACAGAAGGGACCTGAGAGAAATCAGGGAAGACCTTCTGGAGGAGGTGACAGCTGATTCTTGAAGGCTGAAGTCTGAGTTTATCATGGCCAGGGGAGAGTTTTGCAGATGGAGGGAAAGGGCGTGCAGAAGTACAAAATCCTGAAAGGTGAGGTGGTTGAGGGAACAGTGCGATGTTCAGGGTGAGACAGACGTTTCCTTGCTCTGGGCTTGGTCCTGAGGTGGCTCACTCAGAAGTGACCAGGAGAACCCTATGGGCTCTGTTGCTGCATCACATGACCAGTGGGCTTCTGGGAGGGTGAGGCTCCTGGAGCGGTGGCGGCGACCTGGCTTTCTTGTGCACACTCGGAGCTCATTCCCATCTGTGACGTGGAGATCATGGTAAAACTCCCCCAGGTGACGGTGAGCATCGTCAGAGACCAGTGGCAGCAGGAGGTGCTGTCGCTCTGGTTGTTATTTCCCAGCCCTGGGGGCAGGAGGCGATTGGAGGCTCGGGGACGGGGCAGGAAGTGAAGGGCCAGGCCACGCGGCGGCTGGAGCCAGGGTCAGGAAACCGGCACAGGCTGAGCCGTGTTCAGGGGTATGTGGGAGTGACAGGAGGAGGAGCCTCTTTCATGAAATGGCCCCAGGAGCCCAGGATGCCTGGACTGACGGTCATTTTTTCAGTCGACAGACACCTGTGGGGGTCTGCTGTGTGCCAGGCTGCGGCAGGGATTCCCGGCGAGCCAGACAGGTGTGGCCACATGCTGGGAGAGTGCCTCGGGGGGACCGGACAGGCCAGGGAAGGCCCCCAGAGGAGCGAGCCAGGCTGGACTCAGTGCGGGGGAGGGTGCAAGGAGGCTGCAGCAGGTGCGGGGTCTGAGCAGGAGGATGGCCTGGCATCGGTGCTGCCCCATCCCAGGCAGCCCTCCAGGGATGGGGAAAGGGGGGATGAGCCGCACTCACTCAGCGGAGCAGGCCTTGGAGCCCTCGGGAACCCACAGCAGAGCAGAATCCAGAACATTCCACGGCTGAGCAGCGACAGGCCAGGTGTTGTGGAGACATCCTGGGTGACTGCTCCGGGCGGCCCGGGCAGTGACACCTCAGCATTAAGCTTCCAGGGCCCTGGGATGACGGGCGTCCATGCCCTCCCAGCAGTGCCCACCACCCCGGGTCCCGCTGCGGTGCGTGGGGCACCGAGGAGCCGGGCTGACCCGGCGGCATGCGCCCCACTCAGCCTGCGGCTGGCTCTTGTGGCCCCTCTGCTGTGGGGAAGGAGGCACACTCCTCATCAAGTCAGAGCTTGGCTTTGGGCTTGGCAGCCTGCTGCCATTTCTTACTCTGTCTTTACTGGTGCCTGGTGCCTGGTGCCTGGTGACTCGGGGCCTCTCTTCTGCCCAGGGAGGAAGGGCACTGGCCATGTCACCCCCGCACACTGCCTGGCTGGGTGACTGGGGTTACCAGGGCGGCTGGGAGGTTACATGACCGGAGGGCTAGAGGGGCCAGAGTGCTGGGAGGGGCCCCAAAGTAGGAGGCCCAGCGGACGTCCCCTGGCCCTTTTCTGAGCTTCACATAGTCTCTATTTTGAGGGCACAGAACCCCTCTCTGGACCAGTTGCCTTCACACTGCCCACCTTATCTGGGGCAGCCCTGGGCAAGTAGAGGGTCTGGAGGGGAGGGACCCCCTCCCTCTCTCCCTCACATAATGATCGAGGTGCCATTTTCATTTTTCTGTGCTGGAGAGACTCCTTATTTCAATGCATGAAGCCCTTTAACGTCCCTTCTCAAGGTACCAGCTCTTCAGAGCCACGAACTGTGTCAGGCGAGCGTGGGGAAGTGTGGCCAGGGCGAAGGGGACCCAGTCTTCATTTCCTGAGGTCGGCCCAGCTCCCTCAAGGCGTACGGTCCCCTGGGTCTCCCCGCTCTGCTCTGGGCTGCTGCTCATGGGTGCTGATGTCCCTCGCGGGCATCGGGGACTCAGAGGGTGGCTCTGCCCAGCCTCTGTGATCCCGTGTATGGGGCCAGCACCCGGCAGCTCCTGTTCCCTGGCCTGGGTGTCAGGTGGGATTAACTGGCAGCAGGGGCAGGTGGGTGCTGATTGAGGCTGATTGCTGGCAGGGCGGCTGCGGGCTGCACAGAGCTATTTCCAGCAGCTCCAATTGTATCAAAGAGGCTTAATCCTTCTAAGTGCCTGTGTGTTCGGGCAGCATTGAGTGAGGGCCAGGGCCAAGGCCAGAGCAAGGTCAGACTTCCCCTGGTTGCCTGCATTTCCTCTTCCTTCTACCCATTGGCTGGCTCATCTATTCACCCGTCCAACCATCCACCCGTCTGTCCATCCCTCCTCCCTCCCCTCACCCATCCAGCCATCCAATCATTTACCCATCCAGCCACTTGTCTATCCATCCACCATCCATCCTCCTGTTGTCATCATTCCTCCCTCCCTCCCTCCCTCAGTGTTCACTGTTTATCTACCACATGCCAGACACATGCTGGGACCCTAAGATCCTAGCCCCCGGGGCTCACAGTCCAGTGGGGGCTGCACCAAGGCCCCATGACGGAGGGAGCCCTGCTTGCCTTGGGAGGGGACCTGTGCTTGAGCTGTCTTAGGGGCCAAGCAAGGGCTTTCCGGGGGGGCCTTGGGCTGTTGGTCCTCCAGAGAGGGTCAAGCGTAGGTGAGGGCGCGGAGGCAGGGCGGAGGGCAGCAGGGGTAGGAAGCCATCTGTGATGCCATGTGAGCGGGGCAGGTGTTGGGGAGGGAGTGGAGAGCTGGATGAGGCTGAGCTCATCAGGTGCTGGGCCAGGCCTAGGAGCGCCTGGTCCCATAGGGGTGGGGGCCTTGGAGAGTCTTCAGCAGGGGAGGGTTTTGGACAGTGCTGGGGTGAGGAACGTGCCAGGGGCCCGGCTGGAGGACGAAGATGCGAGAAGGATCCTGAGCTCTGCTTAGAGCCCCACTCCCTGCTCTGTGCCCGGGTCTCCTCTCCCGCTCCCCCTTCCCGGCTGCAGGCCCTGCTGCTGTCCAGCTGGCTCTGTGGGAGTTCTTAGGGTGGCCCCTGGGGCCACCCCTTCCAGTGGATGGGTGGCTTCAGCTGCCACTGTCCTGTGACGTCTTTTCCTTGACACAGTGCCCCCAGCTTCTCCCTCCCTCAAGCCCAGGCCCGGGCCCATCCTGGAGATGTTCAGGTGTGTGGGGCGCGGACTGTTTCCATGAGCTGCATCCAGGAGCTCAGGGAGCTCCTGCCCGGGCATTTGTTAATGAAGCAGGACCCGGGTCTGACGTCTGAGCGCGTGGGATGTACAGCATCAACTCAGAGAAATGGCGAGGCCCGGGCAGCCGTTCTCTGTTCTTGTCTCCCAGTGGCCTTTGGAGGCGCCTTTTCCTGATCAGTGCTGCTGGCTGGCTGAGCTCGGGGCTTTGTCTGGTCAAGGGGGCTGCGGGAGAGGGAGGGGCCCCGTGTTTCTGCTAGGACTGCTCCGGAGCTGCCCCTGGGGGCTGCAGAGGAGGGGCCAGGACCAGGGCTCCAGGCCAGGGTGGCTCCTGCTGCTGCAGGTGCCCCCACGGCTCTGGGGAGCACAGAGGGTGGGGCGCCAGGGGTGTCAGCTCAGGAAGGTGACTCTTCCCTTAGATTCGCGTGAGTGAATAGTGCACACCTGTGTGCATGTGCATCAGTGTGTTGTGTGTATGGCATGTTTGTGGTGTGTGAATTACATGCAGTGTGTGTTGTGTGGGTGGGGGAGTGTCAGTGTGTTGCATGAATGATGCGTAGTGTGCTTGTGTGTGTGGTGTGTATTACATGCAGTGTGTTGTATGTGTGTGTGTCTGTTGTGTGTATGGCATGTTTGTGGTATGTGAATTACATGCAGTGTGTGTGGGGGAGTGTCTGTGTTGCATGAATGATGCGTAATGTGCTCGTGCGTGTATGGTGTGGTACATGCAGTGTGTTGTGTGTGTGTGTATCTGTGTTGTGTGTATGGCATGTGTGTGTGGTGTGTGTTACATGCAGTGTGTTGTATGTGTGTTGTGTGTGTGTATCTGTGTTGTGTGTATGGCATGTGTGTGTGGTGTGTGTTACATGCAGTGTGTTGTGTGTTGTATGCATGTGTATCTGTGTTGTGTGTATGGCATGTGTGTGTGGTGTGTGTTACATGCAGTGTGTTGTATGTGTGTTGTGTGTTGTGTGCATGTGTATCTGTGTTGTGTGTATGGCATGTGTGTGTGGTGTGTGTTGCATGCAGTGTGTTGTATGTGTGTTGTGTGTTGTATGTGGTGGCAGGTAGGAGCAGATGGTCCCTCTTTTCAGGTGCATGGCCCTGAGAGTCCTCCGGGGGACACCTGTCATGTGGTTCTGCTCTTTCATCCTTGCCGTCTTCTTGCTCCTCATGTCTCTGCCCTGTGCCCCATTGGCCCACCTTCCCACCTGCAGGTCTTGACACCTTCATCAGGCCACTGTTCATGGAACCAGGCGCCTTTCAGGGGTCCCCCTGGGTCCCAGCTCTAGAGTGAGGGTCGTGAGTCCCAGTGCTCCCAGCTGACCCCGGCTGACCTAAAACATGCAAGTTCACCTGCTGACGGCTCCGGTGCTCATTATGAAGTTCTCAGTGAATGGGCGAGAAGTACAACTGCCTCAGGTTGGAGCCATTGATGAACTTTATTTATTTTTTGTTGAACTTATGGGATGATGTTGGTTAATTAAATTATATAGGTTTCAAGTGTACAGCTCTAGGATACATCATCTGTATGTTACAGTGTGTTCACCACCCAGGGTCCAATCTCTTTCCATCACCATTTATCCCCCTTTCACCTCTTCTAGCTCCCGCTCCTCTCCCCTGCTCATCAGTGTACTGTTGTCTATGTCTATGAGTTTTATTTTGCTTGATCCCTTCACCTTTTCACCCAGTCCCCAACCCCCTCCCCTCTGACAGCTGTCAGTCTCTTCTCTAAATCTATGAGTCTGTTTCTATTTTTGTTCTGTAGATTCCACATATAAGTGAAATCATATGGTACTTGTCTTTCTCTGATTGGCTTATTTCACTTAGCATAATGCTCTCCAGGCCCATCCAAGCTGTCACAAAGGGTAAGATTTTGTTTCTATGGCCAAGTAGTATCCAATCATGTAAAATGTACCACAGTTTTTAATCCACTCATCTATTGATGGACATTTGGGTTGTTTCCAAATCTTGGCTATTGTAAATAACACTGCACTAAATACAGGGGTGCATATATTCTTTCCAATTAGTGTTTTGGGTTTCTTTCAATATATTCTCAGAAGTGGAGTCACTGGGTCATAAGGCAGTTACATTTTTAATTTTTTGAGGTAACTCCATACTGCTTTCCACAGTGGCTGCACCAGTCTGCATTCCCACCAGCAGTGCACTAGGGTTCCCTTTTCTCCGCATTCTTGTCAGCACTTGTTTGTTGATGTATTGAGGGTAGCCGTTCTGACAGCTGTGAGGAGATATTTCATTGTGGTTTTAATTTGCTTTTCTCTAATGCTTAGTGATGTTGAGCATTTTTTCATATGTCTATTGCACATCTGTATGTCCTCTTTGGAGAAGTGTCTATAATGATCCTTTGCCCATTTTAAAACTGGATTTTTTTTTGTGTGTTGAGCTTTATAAATGCTACATAAATTTTGGATATTAACCACTGATGAATATGTACTCCCATTCAAATTCTGCACCCCTATATTTATTGCAGTGGGTTGTCTTTTCATTTTGTTGATGGTTTCCTGTCCAAAAGCTTTTTAATTGGATGTAGTCCTATTTGTTTATTCTTTCTTTTGTTTCCCTTACCTGAGATGATATATCAGAAAAAATGTTGCTACAGAAAATGTCCAAGATTTTAATGCCTATGTTTTTTTTGAATATATTTTATTGATTTTTTACAGAGAGGAAGGGAGAGAGATAGAGAGTTAGAAACATCGATGGGAGAGAAACATCGATCAGCCGCCTCCCGCACATCTCCCACTGGGGATGTGCCTGCAACCCAGGTACATGCCCTTGACCGAAATTGAACCCGGGACCCTTCAGTCCGCAGGCCGACGCTCTATCCACTGAGCCAAACCAGTTTCTCCAATTTTTCCCAACACTATTTATTGAACAGACGGTCTTTACCCCACTGTATTTTCTTGCCTCACTTGTTGAATATTAATTGACCATATAGGCATGGGTTTATTTCTGAGCTCTGTTCTGTTCCATTGACCTATCTGCCTGTTCGTATGCCAATACCATACTGTTTTAATTACTATGGCCTTGTAGGATAGTTTGGTATTGGGTAGTATGTTTCCTCCAACACTGTCCTTCTTTCTCAAGATTGCTGTGACTATTTGAGGTCTTTTGTGGTTCCATATAAATTTTTGGAATATTTGTTCTAGTTCTGTGAAATACGTCATTGGTATCTTTATAGAAATTGTGTTGAATCTGTAGATTGCTTTGGGTAGTATAAACATTTTAACAATGTTAATTCTTCCTATCTATGGACATGGTATATGCTTCCACTTATTTCTATCTTCTTCTGTCTTACAATTTTCTGAATACAGGTCTTTTGCATTATTGCTTAAACGTTTTCTCAGGGATTCTCTCTCTCTCTCTATCTCTCTATACATAAATTTATCTTTATTGTTGAAAGTATTACAGATGTCTCCCTTTCTTTCTATTGACCCCTTCCAGCCTGCCTCCACTCCCCACCCCAGGCCTTACCACACTATGGATTTCATATTTTTTATGCAACTGTAAATGGGATTGTTTTCTTAGTTTCCCTTTCGGATAGTTCATTATTGGTGTATAGAAATGCAACTGGTTTATGGATATTTATTTCATATCTTGCTACTTTACTGAATCCACTTATCAGTTCTAGTAGCTTTTGGTGATATCTTTATGGTTCTATGGACAGCATCATGTCATCTGCAGATAATGACGGTTTTACTTCTTCCTTTCCAATCTGGATGACTTTTATTTCTTTTTCTTGTCTGATTGTTTTGACTAAGACTTCCAGTACTATGTTGAATAAGAGTGGTGATAGCAGACGTCCCTGTCTTGTTCCCGATCTTAAGGGAAACCCTTTAGTTTTTGTCCATTGAGTATGATGTTGTTGACTGTGGGTTTGTCATATATGGTCTTTATTATGTTGAGGTATATTTCCTCTTGGCTGAGAATTTTTTTTTAATCATAACTGGGTGCTGGATTTTATCAAATGCCCTTTCTGCATCTATTGATATGATCATGTGATTTTTATCCTTCATTTTGTTTATGTGGTGTATCACATTTATTGATTTGCGGATCTTGTACCAAACTTGTATCTCCAGAGTAAATCCCACTCACTTGTTTATGGTGTATGATCTTTTTAATATATTGCTGGATCCAATTTGTTAATATTTCTTGATGATTTTAGTATCTATATTCATCAGGGATATTGGCCTATAGTTTTTTTTCTTTTTCATGTCTTTATCTGGTTTTGGAATTAGGATAATGCTGGCCTTGTAAAATGAGCTTGGGAGTCTTCCCTCTTCTTAATTTTTTTGGGATAGTTTGAGAAGGATAAGTGTTAGTTCTTTTTTGAATATTTGGTAAAGTTCACCTGTGACGTTATCAGGTCCAGGGCTTTTGTTTGTTAGGAGTTTATTTATTTATTTATTTATTTATTTATTTTATTACTGCTTCAGCTTTACTAGTTGTAATCTGTCTATTCCAATTCTCTGGTTCTTCCTAATTCACTTTTGGAAGATTGTATGTGTCTAGGAATTTATCCATTTCTTTCAGATTGTCTAATTTGTTTGCATATAGGTGTTCATAATATTTTATTGCAATTCCTTGTATTTCTGTGGAGTCATTTTAACAACTGACTTTTCCTCTTTCATTTCTTGTCTCACTTATTTGGGTTCTCTCTCTTTTTTCTTGATTAATACAGTTAAAATTTTGTCAATATTGTTTCTCTTTTCAAAGAACCAGCTCTTGGTTTCATTGAACTTTTGTATTTTTTTTTTATTTTTTTAATATATATTTCATTCCATTCCCTTCTGGCCTGATATGTTTCTGTTGAGAAATCAGTCCCTAGTCTGATGGGGAATCCTCTGTAGGTAACTTTCTGTTCTCTCTCTGGCTGCTTTTAAGATTCTTACTTTGTTGTTGGTGTTTGCCAATTTAATTATAATGTGCCTTGGTGTCAGTCTTTTGGGGTTCATTTTGTTTGGGATTCTGTGAGCTTCTTGGATTTGTGTGAGTTTTTTCTTCCCTATATTGGGGAGGTTTTCTGTCATTATTTCTTCAAACAGGTTTTCTATTCCTTGCTCAGTTTCCTCTCCTTCTGGCACCCCTATTATGTAGATGTTGTTTTGTTCTGTGTTGTCCCAAAGTTCCCTTAGGCTCTCCTCCTGTTTTTTAATTTTTTTTTCAAGATGCTGCTCTGCTTGCATATTTTTTCCTACCTTGTCTTCTAGCTCACTGATGTGGTCCTCTGCTTCTTCTAGTCTACTGTTCATGCTTTCTATTGAGTTCTTTATAGCAGCGATATCATTTTTCATTTCTCCTTGATTCTTCTTCATTTCTTCTTGGTTCTTACACATATTGTTGAATTTGTCTTCCATTCTTTTCAGCCACCTTATGACCATTTCTCTGAATTCTTTCTCTGACAGGTTTCTTGCCTCCATTTCATTTACTGCCTTTTCTGGTGATGCCTCCTTTTCTTTCATATGTGGGCTGTTTCTTTGTCTCCCCATGATCTCTCTTCTCTGGTGTTTGATTATGTAGTTCTCTCTCTCCTTTCCGTGAGAAGGTGCAGAGCTCCTCCGAGTCCGCATATTCGTGCTGCTTGGGGTCCGGTGTTCCTGGGTTCGCAGCTGTTCCCTGGGTGTTGTTGTTGTTGTAGATTCCTGGGATTTTTAGTGTATTGTTTTTTTAGACTCTAGTTTGTTTATTTCTGCTCTGATTTTTAGTATTTCTTTGCTTCTACTCACTCTGGGATTTGTTAGTTGTTCTTCTTTTAGTTCCTTTAAGTGTAAAGTTAGGTGGTTTAAATGAGATATTTTTTTGAGGTTGGCCTGTATTGCTATGAATTTCCCTCTCAGGACTGCTTTTGCTGTGTCTCATATATTTTGGGATGTTGTGTTCTCATTTTTATTTGTTTCAAGGTATCTTTTGATTTCCTCCTTGATCTCATTGTTAACCCATTCATTGTTTAGTAACTTGTTTAGCCTCCATATGTTTCAGTTTTTTTTACAGTGTTTAATTTTTAGTTTCAGACCATTATGGTCAGAGAAGATGCTTGATATGATTTCAGTCTTCTTACATCTATTGAGACTTGTTTTATGTCTTAACATGTGGTCTATTCTAGAAAATGTTCCACATGCACTTGAAAGGAATGTATATTCTGCTGCTTTGGGGTGAAAGGGTCTGAAGATATCAGTTGAACCCACCTGATCTAGTGTGTCATTTAAGTGTTCTGTTTCCTTGTTGATTTTCTGTTGGGAAGATCTATTCATTGGTGTCAATTGGGTGTTAAAGTCCACTACTTTGACTGTATTACTGCCAATCTCTCCCTTTATGTCCATCAAGATTTGCTTTCTATACTTTGGTGCACTTATGTTAGGTACATAAATGTTTATAAGGGTTATATCCTCTTGTTGGAATGCTCCCTTTATCATTATGTAATGTTCTTCTTTGTCTCCTATTATAGCCTTTGTTTTAAAGTGTATTTTGTCAGATATAAGTATTCATATTCCAGTTTTTTAAAAAAATTTTCATTTGCATAAAATATCTTTTTTTCATCTTTTTACTTGTAGTCTGTGGGTATTCTTTGTTCTGAGGTGAGTCTCTTGTAGACAGCATATATATTGCTCTTTTTTTTTTTAAAGCCATCCAACTACCCTATGTCTTTTGATTGGAGCATTATGCCATTTACATTTTAAGAAA
Source organism: Myotis davidii (assembly GCF_000327345.1). Classification (NCBI taxonomy): domain Eukaryota; kingdom Metazoa; phylum Chordata; class Mammalia; order Chiroptera; family Vespertilionidae; genus Myotis; species Myotis davidii. Next base: position 1,107,943 of record NW_006293957.1, read on the forward strand.
AAATATATTTCTTTGTTGACTTCAGAGGGGAAGGGAGAGGGGGAGAGAGAGAGATAGAAACATCAATGATGAGAGAGAATCATCGATCAGCTACCTCCTGCATGCCCCCTACTGGGGATCGAGCCCACAACCAGGCATATTCCCTTGGCTGGAATCAACCTGGGACCCTTCTGTCCACAGGCCAATGCTCTATCCATTGAGCCAAACCGATTAGGACATGCCATTTACATTTAAAGTAATTATTGATAGGTACATGTTTATTGCCATTTTACTCTTTTAACTATATACTCTTTTTTCCCCCTTTCTTTTTAAAGAGGACCCTTTAATATTTCTTGTAATACTAGTTTGGTGGTAACAAACTCCCTTAGCTTTTCCTTGTCTGGGAAGCTCTTTATTTCTCCTTCAATTTTAAATGATAGCCTTGCTGGGTAAAGTAGTCTTGGTTCTAGGTCCTTGTTTTTCATCACTTTGACTATTTCATGCCAACCCCTTCTGTCCTGAAATGTTAGAAATCAGCTGACAGTCTTATGGGAGTTCCCTTGTTGGAAACTGACTGTCTTTCTCTTGTGGATTTTAAGATTCTCTCTTTGTCTTTAACCTTTACCATGTTATTATGCTGTGTCTTCATGTGGACCTCTTTGTCCCATCTTTTTTGGGACTCTCTGTGCTTCCTGGACTTGTACATATTTTTCCTTCACCAGGTTAGGGAAATTTTCCATTATTATTTCTTCAAATAGATTCTTGATCCCTTGCTCTATCTTTTCTCCTTCTGGTACCCTTATGATACGGATGTTGTTTCACTTCATGTTGTCCCAAAGGTTTCTTAAACTATTCTTATTTTTAAAAAATCTTGTTTCTTTTTGCTGCTCTGATTGGGTGTTTTTCCTACTTTGTCTTTCAAATTGCTGATTTGACTCTGTGCTTCATCCAACTTACTGTTCATTCCTTCTAGTGTATTCTTCATTTCAGATATTATATTGTTTTTATTTCTGACTGGTTCTTTTCTTATAGTTTTTATGTCCTTTTTCATGCTTACTATATATCTGTTTTAGTTATCTTATTTCTCCTATTCTTCGCCTAAGTTTCTTGAGCATCCTTATAACCATTGTTTTGAACTCTATATTTGGTAAATTGCTTGCCTCTGTTTCATTTAGCTCTTTTTCTGGACCTTTATACTTCTCTTTCATTTGCAGCATGTTTCTTTGTCTCCCCATTTTGGCTGCATCTTTGGTATTACATAGATCTGCTATGACTCCCTGTCTTGGTAGGGTGGCCTTAGGTAGTAGGTGTCTTATTGGGACCCTTTGGCATAGTCTCCTTGATCATCTTTGCTGGGTGCTCCAGGAATGTCCCTTGTGTCTGTTATGTGGGCCTCCTGTGGTAATTGAGTCTTGATTGCTATTGGTTTATTCATGCATGGGAACAGCCCTCAGTCTGGTTGATTGTGAGGATCAACCTTGACCACAGAGTATGAGCTGCTGTGCAGGTGGTGACCACATAGAGCAGATTTTGCCTCAGCAGGGTCTGGTGTCTGTTGAGGTCTCCCTTTGGGTATGCTGCTTGTAGAGCTCTTGGATCCTGCTCTGATGTTGTCTGAATGTAGCCACTGAGTGTGTTGTGTCTGGGGCCTCTTGGGAGGGACTCAGGTGCAGGCTAATGTCAGATGCTGCCTGTGACTGGCCCTGGCAGTCTGTTTGGAGCTACAAAATGATCCACAGTTTGTGGCTGTCTCTGCTGGGCTTGGGTGTGTGCAGGAAGGATCGAGCTATGCACGAAGGCCAGTGTTTGCCAGCACTGGGCTCCCTTGGAATCCCGAGGCCCGCCTCTGCCTGCCTCTGCCTGCTGGCTCCTGATAGGCTGTTACTGACAGAGCCTCTGCCTGTAATCTAGTTGCGTGAGACAGGTTCTCAGTGAGTCACCAGGTAGGGGTGAGAGTTGTTCACCAGATTTATAGAGATTCAAACTTGGTGTCATTGCTGAGTCTGAGACCACTCAACAAATGTCCCCAGGTATACCAAGTCCAGCTGCCACCTGCTGGATGATGGGGTGGCGTCTCAGGGCATCCTCAGGGTGAGGTTGACAGAGTTTATCAGGCCCAAGTAGACCAAGATTTGGCCATGTGAAGGGAAGGTGCTGCCCTGGTCAGGTGTACGGGGGAAAAGTTTCCCCCATCCTAGAGCCACAGCTCAGTCTGTCCAGATTCTGCCAGGAGCCTGCTCTCAGCAGGCAGGGCTGCTGGGATTCAGGAGATGTTGGTCAGCCTTGGGGGAAGTTGGGAGGTGTGACTCCCACCCGAGAGCCACACAACTCAGTCTGTCCGAGATTCTTCCCAGACCTCGGCAGTGCAGAGCCACAAGAGTTGAGGGGTGGGGCTGCCTGGAGCCGGGAGAGTGGGGCTGGTGGGTCTCCTGTGAGGGGTGGCGCCAGTCAGGCTTATGGGAATGTGAGGGGAATGGCCCCACTCCTAAGCCACACAGCCCTGTCACTGACACCACCTGAGCCTGCCTGCACCTCTGCACCCCAGCCCAGGCAGCTGACTCCTCAGCAGGGTGGAAGCTCTGCAGGGGCGTGAACAGGAGACCAGAGCGGAGGTTACTGCATTTCCCTGGCTGATGCCACAGGGAGCAGCACGCCCCACCCAAGAAGGTGGTGTCTGTGGGGTGGCGCTAGCCGCTGGCTCCTCAGCTCTCTCAGAGCCACAGTCCCCAGTCTCTCCTCATATGACTGAGTCTGCTCTGCCTCCCTCCCCCGGAGCCCAGGGGAGTGGCTGCGAATGAGTTTGTCTTTGCCCTTTGAGAGGACGCCTGTCTCTCCCTGGCAGACAGAGCCCTGCTGATGCTCACAGCCAGTGCTGTGTGGGTGCCTCTGCCTGGCTCTGTGCTCTGGGCTGGGGAGTTGGCTTGAGGGTGAGACCCACGCTCCTCTGGGGGAACCTTTGCAGCTGAGATGTCCTCCAGAATCTCATCCGCCACCCAGGGAGCAGGGCCAGCCCTTTTTGCACCCGCACTTCCTCCCCGTCTCCACGTGGCTCTTGCTGGAAGTCCCTGGTTATAGGACTTCTCCTCAGGTAGTCTCCAGACGGATATGATATGCTGGTTGACTGTTCTGCATTTAGTTGTAATTCCAGTGTGGCCCTGGGAGGAGGTAGGTGTACCTTCCACCTACTCTACCTGCCATCTTGGATCCAAAATCCATTTTTGAACTTTAAAAAAGGATCCTGTCATTTAAAGAAGGGACCTCTAACTTGTGAGGCTAGATTCTTAGCAGATCTTTCTGCTCCTCTGCTTACAACCTGGGGCCCCTTGGCCTTCGCTTTTTAAATAAATCTTTATTGTTCAGTTTATTATAGATGTTCCTCTTTTTTCCCCCCATAGCTCCCCTCCACCTTGTTCCCACCCCACCCCAATGCCCTTACCCCCTGCCACTGTTGTCCATAGGTACTGCATACATACATATAAGATCTTTGTCCCATCTCATCCCGCAACCCCCTCTCTCCCTTCCCCCCGAGAATTGTTAGTCCGCTCCATTTCCATGCCCCTGATTCTAATACATTCACTAGTTTATTCTGATCATCAGACTTTTTATTCATTTGATTTTTAGATTCACTTGTTGATAAATATGTAATTGTTATCACTTTGTT
>NW_006293957.1:1111601-1118514 GCF_000327345.1 Myotis davidii
TGCTCCTTGCACTATCTTCATATTTTTGTATTCTTTTTTCCTTTTGCTTTTCCGGTTGGGTGTTTTTTGCTTCTTCGTATTTCAAATCTTTGACTTGATTCTTGGGATTCTCTAGTCTGCTGTTGGATTGCTGTATATTATTCTTTATTTCAGTGAGTGTATGCTTAATTTCTTACAGGCCCTTTTCCATTTTTTTGGTATTCTCATTAAGATCCTAGGAGGTCTCACTAAGTTCCTCAGAGGTTTGTAGAAGATTCTTGAGTAACCTTATAACTGTGGTTTTGGACTCTAAATCCAGTAATTTGCTTTACTCCATTTCTTTCATTTGTGACATGTTTCTTTGTCTCCGCATTTTGGCTGCTTCCCTGAGTTGATAGAGTGGCTTTGTGTGGTACATGTCTTATTGGGCCCAGTGGCTCAGCCTCCCCAATCACCTAAGGTGGACACTCTTGGTGCACCCATTTGTGGGCTGGGTGCACAGTCTTGTTGTAGTTAAGCCTTGATTGCTGTTGGTATCCCTGGGAGGAAATGACCTCCAGGCCAATTGACTGCAAGGACCCGCTGTATCTATAGTGGAAGAACTGCCGTGCAGGAGACACCCTTATGAGGCAGGACTTGCTTCAGTGGGGCTTTGGTGCTCACTGAGTCTGCCCCTTGAGTGTCTCTTATAGATGTGAGGAGTTGTAATCTGGTATGGTCTCACACTGACCACTGGGTACACTGGCTCTTGGATTTCCAAGGAGGTGCAAGGTCAGACACTGTCTGGGGCCACCCAGCAGGAGCTACAGAGACCACTGGGTACACTGGCTTCTGGATCTCCAAGGAGGTGCAAATTCAACCACTGTGTGAGTCCACCCAGCAGGAGCTACCATGAGATCTGCAGATTTCTCCTCTTTGTTTGGGGTTTGGAAATTTTGGAGCTCTCTGACCCAGCTGCAGTTTGTTACGTTAGGCTGCAAAAGGGCAGGTGATTCCTTTGCACCGCTGCGCACACAGCTTGGGTGGGGCAGGGTCTCAGAGAATCACTGGGGCGGAGCAAACAGCGATGGCTGTCGTCTCTGTGCGTCTCTGTGTCCCTAAGTCCCCGAGTCGCGCACCCCCACAGTAAGAATGATCCCTGTGAGCAGCTCTGTGAGAAAGTCACCCTTGCTTTCCGACCCGCCACCAGACAGTCCAGTTTCTCCCTGTAGGAGTCTGGGTCCCTAGAGTCTCGCAGGGAATGAGTTCAGTGCCGTCGGGAGCTTGTATCTCCCTTCCAATTGAAAAAAACGGCGCACCCAGGTGCAGCCCGGTTTGTGCACCTCCGTACCTCTGCGCTTGGCGCCTCCGCACCTCCTACCCAGCCTCAATGCGCTTTTTTCTTTCCTTCTAGTTGTAGAACTTCCACTCGGCCAGCTTTCCCATGGTTCTGGATGATCGCCGTTTTGTCTTTTAGTTGTAGTTTTAATGTGGTTGTGGGGGGCAGCATGTACAGGTATATACCTTATGCCGCCATCTTGGTTGTCCCCTTGGCCTTCTTGACCCCACTCCAGGGCAGGCCTGTCTTGCATATCCAGGGTGGGGCTGGGGCTGGGACACCAGCACCTCTGGGCCCTGCCAGGTCCAGACCACTTGCTGGCATCGGTCCTCTCCTGCGCAGAGATGTGCTTGGAGGGCAGGAAATTGCCATGAGCAATATATAGTCCTCATCTGAATATGAGAATGCTGAAACACTATAAATATTGGTTATTCTCAGTCACGAGTAGTGCCTCCCTTGTGTTATATTCTTTTAAAAGTCACCATTTAAGGCAAAAATGTGTTGCGCTCACACTGGTGCCAGGGCTGCAGAAATGCAGGAGTGAATGGAATTAGAGCAGCCACGTGGGTCTCGGTTCTGGGCTCTACCTGAGGCCCTGGGCCCCTGGGCCCTGAGAGGGACTGGGGAATGTCATACGCCCTCTCTCGGGACTCTCCTCTGACTTCACACCAGGGTTCTCAGCTGGAACACTGGAGCCACAGGCCTGTAGAGCAGGATCACTAGGTCCTGGGTGACAGTTGTCCTCAATACTCAACAGTTCATTCACTTCTTCAGTACACATCCCCGGCACCTGTGCCTTGGGGCCCTGACCTCCAATAGCTTGCAGGCTGTGGCAGAGACAGAGGATGGTCATTCCGAGTGACACCTGGCAGGCTGAGCTGAGCTCTGCGAATCTGGGTGGGAAGGGCCCAGGATGCTTTCTGGAGGCAGGCAGGTGTGAGCTGAGCTTTGCGGGGGGGGGAGCGGGGGGGAGCTTGGGTGTTGGTGTGACAGTGGCCAGTGCTCTGGTGGCTGTGTGGAGGGTGCAGCCGAGTGTACCAAGGGTCAGCTGGTTGTTTCCCCCGTGGGGTCAATGCCCCTGGGGCACAGTGGAGGTGCAGTGTGGTGGTGGGGCGCTGCCTGGAGGTCTTTGGGAGGAATGGGCTGCATCTGTCCTCTTTGTGTGTCTCCCTACATCCCATCATGCCTAGTCTCCATGTGGCTCCATCAGAACATGCTGGGAGGACCTAGGCAGGCTAGTGGGGCAGGGCAGCCAGGGATCTGACCAGAAATGGCGCTGCAGCCTCCCGGTGCCCACACCTCCTGCGTCTCCCTCCGCACATCCCTGTGCCCTGAGGCGTCCGGTCCTCTCCCCATTAACTGGGCCGGAGTGCGGGAGGCTGTTGGAGAAGACAGCGGGAGGCGTGAGCGGTGGGGAGTGATGCTCCTCTTTGGTAAGGCTCTGCCGGGGGAGGAGCCAACGCCTGGCACCCAGCCGGCGGCCCGCTCCTCCCAGCAGTGCACGTGCTTTCAGGCGATGAGGGAATGGATCGTGAGTGTGCGTGTTGGGGAAGCTGAGAGGGTGTTGAGAAAGTGGGAGTTCTGGGGCTCCGTGGGGTGGGGGGAGAAATAGAGTCCAGGTAGTGGGGCGTGTGCTTGGAATGAGAACAGGAGGGTTCCCTTCTCTCCTCTTTTCATGTGACTTGGAACGTCCGTCTGTTGCCTCTGGTTCTTGCTCTTTGCCTGCTGCCTCTTGGTTTCACCTGGCGGCCCTGCTCCTTCCCTGCCCACGTGGGAGAGGGACTAGCAGGGTCTGCCAGCTCAGAGTGACTTGGGTTTGAATTCAGGCTCCTTTGCCTTCTTGCTGTGTGACCTTGGGCAGGTGACTTCCTCCTGAGCCTCAGTGTCTAGACCAGACGTGGGCTAACTACGGCCCGCGGGCCGGATGCGGCCCGTTTGAAATGAATAAAACTATTGAAATAAAAGACCGTACCCTTTTATGTAATGATGGTTACTTTGAATTTATATTAGTTCACACAAACACTCCATCCATGCTTTTGTTCCGGCCCACCGGTCCAGTTTAAGAACCCATTGTGGCCCTCGAGTCAAAAAGTTTGCCCACCCCTGGTATAGACTGAAAACAGGGTGACAGTCCTTCCCTCAGAACTGTCAGGCTGGTCAGATGAGAGGGGGAAGGGGAGCTGCCGTGCGCGGAGCAGCTCGCGGGGCCTCTCCCTCGGCCTGTTTCCCACAGTGTGAGACACAGCGTGGGGTGGCCACTCGCTGCCCATGCTGCCTCCGCCACGTCGTGGGGAGCAGACTCGGGCCTGGTTGAGGGCTGCCGACTCACGGGGGCCCAGGGAGGGTGCATACCTACCCAAGGGCTGAGCGGGCCCCCCTTGTGGGGTGTATGTCCCTGCAGAGAGGCGAGGTGGCGCTGAGGCAGGACAGACTCAGGATACTGTCCCGAGTCCCCTGCCAAGCCCTGCTAGGTGGCATGGGCAGCCAGGGGCTTGGGGGGTGGTCAGGGCAGCTGCGCAGGTTCTCACGGCCTCCGCGGTGCAGAGCAGTCCGTGTGCGCATGTGTGGGGCTGGGGGCTGGGGGCGCAGGCTTGCTTGTGGGAGGGACATCAGAGGGACCCAGCCCCACAGCTTCCTCATCCTCCTCTGATGTGGACACTGGCAGCTGTGTCCTGCTGTCCTGGTCCCTTTGCCTGTCTTCAGGGAAGAGAATCGAGATGGGCACTGCCTTCCTTGTTCAGGGACGGCCTGGAGTTGGGCACCACTCGAGCTGCTGGCGCCTCTGAGGCCTAGCCTTCCCGTGGAGCCTCTCCCACAGCCAGGAAACCACAGTGAGCGGCCTCGTGGCTCTTTGCGAGGGCAGGGGGTGAGTGGCCTGAGGCGCCACACTGCCGCCCAGGAGCAGGCCTGTCAAAACGCGTCCAGCCCGAGATCCAGGGCCTGGCCCCGCGGCACTGCCACCCCTGGAGCCTGATGGTGAGAACGGCTCCAGGCCAGGCCTCACGTGCGTGTGCCCCTGGGACTTGAGCTCTGAGACACACCTCAGCTCGCGCTCTGCCCTCCGACCCTGTGGAGGTCTTGGCTACGATCAATCCCAGTGACAGCCCCCTGCCCTTGGTGTCCCCGCAGCACCTGCCCTGCGCTGCCAGGCGGCTCTCCACCCCTGCGGCCACAGGCCTGGTGGCGGTGTGCGCTGTGTCTGCGCCCCCAGGAGAGGCAGGGCTGGGTGAGGCCGCTTTTCCTGCTCACCTGGTCCACCGCCGCCGCCTGCTCCTTCCCTGCCAGCAGGCCTCCCGGAGCTCTCAAGCCTCCAGGGCACTCCAGGTGCTGACTGGGGGGCTGGCCTCACTCCCCCCGGGCTGGCAGCATCGGCTCCTGCCTGCTCACCCTTTGGTCCCTTGGCCCAGGCTTGGGGGGCCGCTTGTGCCTCTTGGAAGGTCAGTTCTCGCCTGCTCAGTAGCTGCCGGTGGCTCAGACCTGGTGAGAGACCTCTGGCCTCCAGGCCTTGGCTGTCGCCTTGGTAAAGGCGGGAACGGCGACTCCCTCCTAGGCCTGTGGAGGGCGCCAGGTGATGCTGTGTAAGGCTAGTGCATGCCACTGGATGGTCAGTTCCCCTCCATCCTGTTGGCTCAGGGGTGGGGCCTGGGCTCCCAGACCACCCACCTGCTTGCCCTAACTTCGTGCTTTTAGCCAACTCTGTCTTCTGACTGTCCTCGCCGCCTCCTGCCCGGCACTCCGGCTCCAGGTCCTCCCAGGGCGGAGGCAGGAGGCAGCTTGGCCTCTGGCCGTGTCCTCACTGGGCCGCCTTCCCAAAGGCCAGCTCTGAGTAGACCCCAATGCTCAGTGACCCCCAGCCTCTGAGGTGCTCATGGGATCAAATCAAAGCCCTCAGCATGTCCCACCCACCCCAGCTTGTGTGGCCACTTGGTTGCCCTTTATTCATGGTCCCCCTTTTATATATGGTCTCCCCCAGCGTCAGCATCAGCTGCTCTGGCGCCCCCTGGCACCCAGGCCACATGACCGTCTGCCTGACATCCCTCCGTGGGCGTGAACCCACCCTGACCATGGGAGCCCCTCTCCAGCTGGCGCGCCTGGGACCTGGGGCCAGACTTGCATCCTCTCGGTGTCCTCAGCAGGGCCGGGCCAGGTGCTTGCAGAGATTGGTGGGGGGCTCTGGGAGGGGGACAGTTTGTTTACCTGGGGGGGGAGGACCTGGCTCCCCATCCTTTCTGGTGGTTGGAAAGGTGCTAAGGGCAAAATGGAGCCCCACCCTCAGGTTCCCTTCTGGTTTGTGAATTTCGTTGTCTTGTTCAGTTTTCTCCAGGCACCTGCTCCTGTGAACATTGTCATTGTCACGGCAGGGCCCCTTCTTCGCATTCCTCCAGGTTGCTCCCCCATCTGCCCCAGAGCACCTGGAGCTGGGAGGGGGGTGCCGGGCCAGCAGGGCTCCCGGAAGCTCTGGGGCACCTCTGAGTGGGCTCAGCAGGGCTGGCCCAGGTGGTCGGGCTGTGCTGTGTGGCCACACCTATGTCCCGAGGGCTTTGCCTCCACATCCTGGGGATGAGGGGCTGGCCCGGCTGGGAGAGCTGCCTTTGGGGGTCGGCCAGCACCTGCACCATCCCCTCTTCTGCCTTGACAGACCCTCCAGCAGTGGCTGCGGGGCAGGGCGGCCGCTTCCCCTGGAAGAAGAGCCGTCTCTACCATTTTGGAGGCCGGTGCTGTGGTGACGGCTGTAGGATGATCATGTGCTGGGAATCAGGGTGAGGGAGAAAAGCCACTGCGGCCTTCGGCGGGTGGAATCCACTGGGTGTCGCCCCACGGCCCCTCTCCAGCAGAGCTGCTCCTGGGCACCCTGCGGGGACGTGCACACGGGCCGGCGGCTGGCCTTGGCGTCGGCACTGACCGCCAGCCCAGCCTCGCTGCCCGGCAGGTTCTGGGAATCCTGTGTGTTTGAGGCTGGGCTGCATTTTGCTCTGGGCTTAGCTCGTTCCTTGCGTAGTAGATGGTCAGTGAGCTGCACGCGCTGGTGGTGGCGGTGCTGCCGAGTCTGACTTATTTTTAAAAATATATATTTTATTGATCCTCCACAGAGAGGAAGGGAGAGGGATAGTTAGAAACATCGATGAGATCTGACTTATTTGATTCTTGCTAATGTCCTGTGAGGTTGGGACTATGGTCCCCTCCTACTCTCCTTTTTCTTGGTTAAATGTCCAGTTGACTCCTGAACAACACGGCGTTTAGGGCCACCAACCCCTGGGCAGTTGAAAATCTGCGTATAGCTTGACTCCCCCCAAAACTTGGTAGTTCTCTGGCGGACTCGTCCCAGGTTCTCCTGTGGGCCACCAGATGAGGATTCTCAGGTCCCCCGTGTACCGTGTAGACCAGTGTATGCAGCTGGCCCCCAGCGCTCAGGAACTCCCAGCTGCCGGCCGGACACAGGACAGGTGTTTATGGGAAAACTTCACGTGTAAGTGGACCCGTGCTGTTCAAAGCTGTGTTTGGGGTCAGCTGTGCGTACTGCATTTGGAGTCCCCGGGGTAAGCCCGTTCCTGGGGAGGCAGGAGCAGGTGTGGCTGCCGGAGCCACGTGCAGCGCAGGATGAGCTGGGCCTGTTCA
>NW_006293957.1:1118619-1123902 GCF_000327345.1 Myotis davidii
TCTCCGCGGGGGACATAGCATGTGGGCTTCAGTTTACAGGAGGCTGGAAGGCCAGTGCTGAGCTCTTGCTGAGGGGACGGATGATGAATGAATGGACACTTCCCCCGGGGAAGGGGTTCGCATCGTAGAATGGATTCACTATGTATTTTGCGCCAGATGCTTTATTCTCACATCCTGTGTGCATGGGTGCTGACCTGTTCCTCCCGCCCTCCTCCCACTTAAATAAACAAGACGCCGATGTTCCGATGAGTGAGCAGCCCTGGCTCCTGGGTGCCAAGTGACAAGACGGGGCTTGGGCTTCATGGCTGCCCCCTCGCAGGAGGAGCACCAGTGGCTGGCTGGCTGCAAGTGTGTGAGACACGCCAGGAATTGGTGGGGCCACTTCTGCCGGGTGCTGTTCAGTCAGCTGTGGGAGTGGATCACAGCTGCGTGGGCACCAGCCTGCTTGGACTGCTCACGCAGGACCACGGCCAGGACGTGAAGAACACACGGGACCCGGGTGGGTGACTGGTCTGCTGGCCACTACCCTCCCTAGCGTCTCCCAGCTTCCCCTCCTGCCCTCAGGGCCTCGGGCTGTGGGACCTGGTGTGCAGAGCAATGAGGGAGTGTGGAGTGGCTGCCCTCTCTGGCCATCTCTCTGGACTTGGCTGCAAGGCATGAGGTGAGATGGCAGCAAGAGGGTGGGCAAGTGGGCTGGGCAGAGTGAGGAGAGGGGCTGAGCTAGGGATGGGGGGCACCAGAACAGAGGTTGGCAGCCCAGAGGCCTCACTTGAGGAGCGTGGTGCAGCTGGCAGTGCTGAGGGGAAGGCTCACATCTGGAAGGATCTCCAGCCACAGGATCAGGGCAGGGGGCAGGGTGGAGTGGGCAGAACCCAGAAGCTGGGGGTCAGTGGTGGCTCCTCAGCCCTGAGCGTAATCTCTCCCTGCCCAATGGGAGAGCTCCTGGTCAGTGCTCCAGGCCTGGTCCTCTCCAGCTGACAGGGCGTGGCATGGAGGGGTGGAGCTGCTCACGCTCCATCTCCCCAGGCTGCTGGAGGGGGATGAGGTGTCTGTGGGTGTCCCTGTGGATTCTCCTCCCAGAGACGGACCCCACAGGGTGGCATGGTAACTGCTGCCTCAGGTTTGCCTGAGGAGAGCACCCTTTTGGGCTGGTTGTCATCCAGGGGGAGGCTTTGGCCCTGCTGCCATGAGCATCCGGCCGGGCTGACCGAGGCCAATGGGGTGGGAGCTCCCAGCCAGAGCTGTGCCTCCCAGGCCTGCCTGGCCAGGCCTTGGGCCCACTCTCTCCCTGGCATCCTCTAACCAGCGGTTCTCAACCTGTGGGTCGCGACCCCTTTGGCGGTCGAACGACCCTTTCACAGGGGTCGCCTAAGACCATCCTGCATATCAGATATTTACATTACGATTCATAACAGTAGCAACATTACAGTTAGGAAGTAGCAACAAAAATAATTTTATGGTTGGGTCACAACATGAGGAACTGTATTAAAGGGCCAGAAGGTTGAGAACCATTGCGCAGCTTAGAGTCTAAACTCTTGTGAATCCTTTTGAGAGTGGAGGTTGGCTTTACGAAACTCCCCTTCTTCAAATTGTGGGATGTGGCTCCACTTTTGGGGATGAGCATCTGGGGACCTTGGCAAGTTTGACAACTCCGTGTCTCCCCTGAAGCATGGACAGCAGCGTGCGCCGCCTGCAGAGCCGTGAGGTGTGGGCAGTGTGCTGTGCAGCGTGGAGCCGCGGGCCGGGCTGGGCGGGTGAGCCGTACACAGCTGGCTGGCAGGCTCCGCTCCAGGGAATGAGACGGCTGGAGGCAGCGACCACAGTTCCCGATCCCTCACACGGGGCATGAATGGGAAGAGAGGGAAGAGGGGGCTGTGGAGTTCTCGCAGGGAGTGACGGTTACCCTCAAAGGTCCAGGATGGTGGGAGTTAGCCAGAAGGGTCAGGTGGGGGGCGGCATTGCAGGCCAAGAGGGAGTGTGTGGCGAGACCCAGACATGGCAAGAGCTGGAGGTCTGCGTCCCTGCAGAGGCCAGCCTCCTGGGGCACGGTGACCACAGGCCTGTGGGCGCTGCTGAGGGTGTGGTTTATCCAGCACAGTGGGGGCTGGGCAGGAGCTGGAGCAGGGACCGCACAGTCCGGCTGATGTCTCATGAGGGCGCTCCCTATGGCGTGTGTGGGACGGGCGGCCTGTGTATTGGGGCGGCAGTGGCTTAGACCAGTAGATGGCAGTGGGGATGGAGGAAGATTGGCAGATAAAAGAGATATTTTGAAGATAAAATACCCAGGACTTGGTGATCACTCGGGACGGGTGGCCTGTGTATTGGGTGTCCTTTGCTGAGATTGGCGGACGAGGAGGGACAGGATCACACCCCGGATGTGCCAAGTTTGAGTTGCTAGTGGACTCAGGAGGGGAGACCCTGACAGGGTTGGGAGCCCAGGGGAGGGTTGTGGGCCCGTCCGCGGGCTGGGTCTAACTCTTAAAGGGATGGCCAGGTGTACAGGACGGCTGTGATCTCACTGAGCCAGGACCTGAGTGAGGGCCTGGAGAGGCAAGAAGGGGAGCCCCGGCCAGGGGTGTGCCTTCCTCCTTTTCCCACGATGCAGAGGTGAGGGTCTGTGGCAGGAGGCGGGGCGAACCCCTGAGGGTGCTGGCGTCCATTTTATCCATGAAGAAGGAGCAAGGGCATTCGTTGGACATGGGGAGAAGCCAGGAGGGAGAGGAGAACAGCAGGGGCAGAGGGTGGAGGCCCCCTGAGGCTGGCCACACACCTTGCAAGTCACACGCTGCAGCCATGTGGCTGTCCCGGCCTCTCCTCCGATGCTCGGACAGGAGACGTGGCTGGCAGGCTGCCCACCGCAGGCTGACCGGGCGGTTTCAGCAGCTGCTGCACAGGAGCGAGCAGCGAGGGGTCAGAGAGGGACTGTGACCACCAAGAGGCACAACGAAACTGACAGCTGACGAAACTGACAGCTGATGAGGGCGGGAGGGAGGCGGACGAGGCTGTGGGATGCGCTTGCCAGGAGGTCCTGGCTCCAGAGCAGAGCGAGGTCCTGCCAGGCAAGCGGGGAAGGGAGTGCCAGGGAGGTGGCAGCTCTAGGCCGGCCTCACTCAGAGACTGCCACTCATTTCCCCTCCTCATGGTTTTGTTTATCTTTCAAACGTCTTAATAAAACATGAGAAAACATTTATTCTCTATAGATCAATAATTTATTCTGAGTTATGACAATACTAAGCTTGGTCAATTATTCATTGACTATGAAGTATTTATAAATGCTACCTTAATCTAAAGCATTAGCCATTAGGATTCCAATATGAATAGAGCTGCTGACTTGGAGGAGAGGAAGGGCACAGTGGGAGGGTGTCAGCAGCGGGTGGGGGGGGAGGACTGTGGCTGCTAAGATTGTTTGAAGTAACGAGGTGGCACTGGGAGTCCCACTTGGGGGGCAGGTGGAGGTGCTGCAGTGCCCGGGGCTGGCCTACTGGACCCTCAGAGAGCCCATTCCTGTGAAGCGAGGCTGAGCCTGGGCTGCCCACCTGCCTAGGCCAGCGGCACCTCGCCAGGCTCCTTTGGGTTGAGGCATCTCTCCTGGGCTGCTTCTACCCAAGAGGAGCGCCCCGTCCTGTCCATGCGGAAAGGTCCTGTCCTCTGACCACCCACAGGCTGCTTAGCACATGAGGCTGGGGGCTCTGGCGTTAGAGGAGCAGAGGCTGCAGGGGTGGGCTGCACCTGTGCAGGGACCACATGGGGTCCCGGGAGGAGCAGAAGGGATGTGCCCTGGGGCATGATGCCTTCTGGGCACAGGGCGGAGGGGAGGGCTGGGTTGGCGGTAACCAGCACCATCCCCAGGCGGTGGCACCAGAGATTGTGCGTCTCCTCTAGCACAAGCCATCCAGGTGTATTCCCAGCCTTGGTCCTAGACTTCTCCAGGAATCCCCCTGGGGCTCAAGAAGCCTGGGCTGGGTCAGCAGTGGTGCCAGGGTGCCCTCATGTCTGGGCACTGAGCTGGGCCGTGAGCTGGATGTGCCCCTGCCCAGGGAGGCTTTGCTCTGCATGCGGGCTCCTTCCCGGCCCATGCTGGGTGCGGAGCTCCTCCAGGAGGATCCCCAGAGAAGGGCTGGGTAGGTTCCCACCGGATCCTGGGCCCTGTCCTGCTCGGTCTGTGCTGCGGCTCTGTGCCACAGGCTCTCTGGCTGCGTGGCCTGGCCTCTCTGTGCTTCAGTTTTGTCACCAGAGGAGCAGAAAGCTCACCTGGGGTGAAGGTTCCAGAGATCCCGTCTGACCCGTGCCGTGGCCCTGGCGTCTGCAGAGGCCTGGGTGCCGACGCCGCAGGGCAGCCGTGCGAATATTGATCATGCGGCAGTCCGGGATGCTGGCTGAGCCCAGGAGCCTCTCGTTGGCCCCGCCCTGAGCTCTGAGCGGCTTCTTTCTTCCCAATTCCTGGGCCACTGAGCTCAGGTAAGGGCTCGAAGCTGCTCATTAGTCCTCTCTGCTCCTGACTGTCCCCGCTGATGAGCCATTCTCAGGGAGCCTTTATCAACCCATCTGCCTGCATTGTTACAATCAAGAGAGATCAGTGTGATGGCCATATTCTATCGCAGACAAAGAATTATGACAAAGGCGGCTATCTTCTGGTGAGGTGCAGAGACACCACCAGGTGGAGAGGTGAGTAGCAGTGGTGGCTTCTACCCTCCACTTCGCGCCAGGCTTGGGGAGGCTCTTCACACACAGACCTTTCACAGGGTGCGTGCAGCAGCCGTGAGGTGGCGCCTCATCTACCAGACAGGAAACCACAGAGGCCAGCCCAGGGGTGGGCAAACTTTTTGACTCGAGGGCCACAATGGGTTCTTAAACTGGACCGGAGGGCCGGAACAAAAGCATGGATGGAGTGTTTGTGTGAACTCGCCAAGCCCTGTGGAGTGTCTGCGGCAGGGCCAGATTCAGACCCAGGCCGCGGGACCCCACTGGGGTTTAGACACAGAGGCCAGGCCCTCTCCAAGGCCCCCGGAGTGTCTGCGGCAGGGCCGGCCTCTCCCTCAGGGCCTGGGAAGGCTTCCAGCCCTGATTCCTGCCCCATTCGCTGGGGCGCGTGGAGCTGCAGGAGGCCACAGGAGGCCGGGCCAGTGGAGCCATCTCCGTGGGGAGGGCTGTCGGCTTTGGGGGTGAGGTCACCTGCTGGGGTCCAGCCTCATCAGGTCCAGGGGTCACAAAGGTGTGGACGGAGTCGGCGAAGAAGGAATGACATGGAGGAAGCGTTCAGTTGATCAGCAGCCTTGGCAGGGT
>NW_006293957.1:1124199-1158986 GCF_000327345.1 Myotis davidii
TTGTAGTTAAAGTGATTAACTACCCGCCTGGCACTTAGTTAAGGAGTTTCACCCCCTCCCTAACTTCAGGGGAAAATCTCTACCTGGGGAAACAACCTTTCTCAGAGAGGTGACCTTGGTTAAAACACATAGTGCCAAGAAGGTGAGCAAACATATTAAGAACAGTATGCCATATATGCCAGGTCCCTTGAAACAGCAAGGATGGACCGGCTCCCGGCAGTCACCCTCTGTTGTAACTACTGCTGTAACTTGGGATCCTGGGCATGACTTGGGTGGGGACGTAGAAACTGACATGCTTGTGCCCAGCACAGGTTGGCACTTGTGGTCCTCGTGAAGTCACTGCTCTCGTAGCTCTGCTGGTGCAAAGATACCAGAAGCCGGATGGTTTCATGCCCCCTGTCCAGTCATTGCAATCAAATAGAAACGGGTGGCTCAGAAAGGAGATGTGCCCATGGCCACAGGCTGCTGCTGACCCCAGAGCCGCCAGAGCCAGGAGACTCCGGAGCTGTGTCTGCTGCCCGAGCCCACGCCGCCCGAGCTGGCATCTGTGGCTGCCGCGGGGCCAGGCAGGGCGACCAGCAGACTCTTGTCTGCCCCCCGAGCATGTTCCTGCTACCGGGCCGGTGCCGTTGTCCCACACCCATTACACTGCTCCCCTGTCTCTGTTGGTCTGAATCTCTCTCTCCTTGAGGTTCTGATGCCAACCCCACAGGAGTTCACCATCCTCAGGCCCCAGGGAGCTTCCTCTCTCCTTCCTCACAGGCTGAGCTGCGGGCTGTGTCTCCTTGGTAGATCAAAGGGGGCCCTGCTTATCCTGCTCTTTGTCCTCCCCCACCAGTGCTTGGTGCCCAGGCTTGCAAATGGGGGGGGAGGCAGGAGGGAGGGGCAGTCCTGGAGGAGTGAGCAGAGCCCAGGTTGGGGCAGGGACTTTAGAACCAGGGTATTGAGTGGGGGCAGGGCTTGCCATCCGATGTCAGACACTGACCCAGGAGGGAGCCGGGCAGGGGGGCGGCACACAGCTGGCACCCAATGAGGCCACAGTGAGGGCGTGCTCTTTGGTGCTCTGGGCTGGGACAGGGGCTCGAGTGCTGGCTCACTTGATGCCCCAGTGGCGTGCGGTTTATTTTGCAAGTTTTCTGGTTTAAAGTTATGGATGCAATGCCCTGCCATTAAAGAGAGCACGGGCAGGAGGAGATGAGAAAGCCATCATCGCAGCACCCGCCTCTCAGGGATTCTCTGGCCTTTCCTGTGGCTCTTCACCTCGCTGTAATCCTGGTGAGCGGACACGGCTGAGCCCTGCTTTTGCACGTAGTCCTGTCTCAGGAGCGTTTAGATCGCATGCCATCTCGGTTGTGTGGCCTCATGACTTCATAGCTGGAAAGTGGATGCAGTGACGCTTCCTGCACACGGGTGCCGTGAGAGCAGCGTGAACCCTGCATACAGTGCGCGCCAGGATGCTTGGCCCAGAGAACATGCTCACAGAACGGTCCCTCCTCTTCCAGCGCGCCCCACGCATCCATTACCGGAGCCTTTTTTTCCTCTGGTAGAGGAATTCTCTGTTCACGGCATGGAATTTTAGCAACTTACAGAAAAGCAGGGAAACCACGTCTAGGCCTCTTCTAACATGCCACACGTTTACCATTTTGGTCTTTCATGCCTGCTGTTATTTACTGGGTGTTGTGAAATACATACAATCGTGTGTCATTTCCCCGTGGCTGTTATGACGCGCACTTCCCTACCAGTATGTTCATGTATCTGTGAGTAGTTTTAAAGGCTGCATATGTTTTCAGCAAATGGAGCCATTTCATTCACTCACCGATTTGTCTCTTAGGTTGTTGGCAATAGTTCACGAGTGCGGAGAAGTGGCCTTCGAGCGTGTTGGGCCTGAAGCCATGTCTGCGGTTCACATAGGGGCCTGGGTGCCATCACTGGGCAGAGGCGTGACCCGTCCGGCTCGTGGTATTTTGCAGCCTTTACTCGCTGCCACCTGCCGAGCCCGGTGTGTGCAGGAGGGCGGTGAGCAGAACGGCTTGGCCCTTGTCCCCGGAGCTTGAGGTCAAGCAGGAGAGAAGGGCAGGGGAATTGTGGGGTGAGGGGAGTGCTGGACCAGGGGTCCGTAGCCAGCCTGGGGGTGAAGAGTCTGACTCTCGACACGCGGGAGGCAATAGAAAGCAGGGCGGGTGCAGGGCCAAGACTTGGGCAGTTGGTTGGGGTATAGTGAGCGGGGCCTGTGACAGGCCGCACAGCGTCGGGCGCCTGCAAGGCGCTCTGAGGGCTTTGACTCTGTGCCCAAGGCTCTGTGGGAGCCACCGAAGGGCTTTACACAGGAGCAGCCACGGTTGGGTTTCTGTTCGGGAGAGAAAGCTGGGTGAGAGGGGCAGGCACTGGGGTGGCTGCATGACTCCCCGAGAGACTTCCGGGGTCTCTTGTTCAGCCGCCCCGCCCCGCCTCGCGCTTGGAGGCCGAGGGGTCCACCGGGAGAGCTGTGGCGTTTGAATGATTGTCCTGAGTGGGGAGCAGGATGCCTCCCACGCCTGCTCCAGGGTGCTCCCTGCTCTCGGGCTCCTTCTCCCCGGGCTCTCGGCCGAAAGAACCGCTTTGTCCAGTTGTTCAAAGCCGGCCATCAGCCGCAGACGGCCTGCTGACACTCACAGGCTGTTTCTTTCCCACACTCCTGCGTCACAAAAGTGTTGTTGGTAAATGTAGCTCAGAAATGTTCAGAACGAGGGCCCACATGCAAGGTGTATCTCTCTGCTGCTGGCCTGATGCCCAGGGGTGTGGGTGTGTGGCTGACAGGGGCGTCCCTCGTGCTGACGGGTGGCTCCAGAAGGCCAGTGCCGCCTCCAGCCTGGCCCGCGGCCCGCCCTCACCTGGGAGCCTCTCCCTTCGCTCCTGGCAAGTGGCTGAGTCACCCGGGGCCCCTGGAGCCAGCGCTGGGCAGGGTCTGACCCAGGCTTTAGGATATGAACCAAGTGGATTTGGCCAGAAGACTTAGGGTTCTGTCTCTTTTTTTACCGACAACCTGGGTCCTCTGGGGAAGTGTCTCGCTGACTTTGTGATGTGATTCATTCCCTTTCCCAATCAGCCAGTCCGGCCAACTATTGAAGAGCATACAGTATTGTTCTGGTCTGGGCTTGGCTTAGGGAAACACAGATGAAAACAAAAACGAGTTCTCGGCTGTCAGGGGCTCTCGCCAGGCAGGAGACAGGACGGCCCATGGAGCAGCACCAACGGCCTCTGGAGCAGACGTGGGCTGCATCCCTATTCTGCCATCCCTGCTCGAGCAGCCTGTGGCAAATAATTTTGCCTTTCCTGATCTTTGTTTTCTTATCTGTTGAATGGGCACAAGAACGTCTAGAGAGCATCAGTGGGACTGTGTGTGAGAGCTGCTTGCCTGGCCCGGCATGGTCTCTTGGTCCCTGGAAGGAGGCAGCACTTCTTGGGGCCCCAGGCATGAGCTGCCAGGTGCGGCTGGGTGGGTGCGGCCGGTGCAGCATCACCCTGTGCTGACCCCTGCCTCTCTCACCTCTCTTTCCAGCCTGTGACCTCATGACCCAGGGCATTTTGGCTTTGGTCACATCCACTGGCTGTGCGTCCGCCAACGCCCTGCAGTCCCTCACCGACGCGATGCACATCCCACACCTCTTTGTGCAGCGCAACCCAGGAGGGTCACCACGCACTGCCTGCCACCTGAACCCCAGCCCCGAAGGGGAGGCCTACACACTGGCCTCGAGGCCGCCCGTGCGCCTCAACGACGTCACGCTCAGGCTGGTGACCGAGCTGCGCTGGCAGAAGTTCGTCATGTTCTACGACAGCGAGTACGGTGAGTCCAAGGGGCAGGGGCCGCTCTGGGCTCCGATGGGCACACAGCTGGGAGCGGGAGGCCTGCACGCTGGCCTTGGCATGGCAGGCAGCTGCCTGCCTCCGAGCAGGTGTGGGAGGCGTGGAAGGTGGGGGTGGTCTGAGCCCAGTGGGTCTCGGCGGCAGGCCCAGCCTTGAGCTTCACAAGTGGGGGAAGAGCTGTGCAAACAGATCCATAGACAGGCACTAAAGTTGCCTAGCAACACCACCTTACCATGACAGCTGAAATTCGAATCATCTTCAATAAAATATTAATAACCTGCTGGCAGGGACCCGAAGGGCTGCACGCAGGCGGCGGCGGAGGCCGCCAGCATGGGCCTCCCAGAAGCCTCCTCTCCAAAGATTGCCCCTCACCAGCCCTTCCCAGCTCCTTCCTGCCTCTCTCATTTGCCCTTAGTTCCAGGGTCTTGGGCAAATGTCGGGGAAGGACACCTGAGTGGCACACCGGGCGTGGCGGACATGACCTCTTTGAATATCGGCCGTAAGGAAAGAACCATCATTTGCTTCTTAGAAAACCAGAAAGATGGGTTTGGAGAAGCAGCTCGGGTTTTCTTATGGCTGCCCTGTAAAAACAAAACCCTCGTTCCACGATATGCTGGTTTCTGTGTTACATGTTGTTTTTTTAAATCCCGTTATTTTGAAATGATTGAGATTCGCATACAATTCTGAGAAATAATACGGAGAGACCCAGTGGCCTCAGCAGGTCCCCAGCAGCAGCTGCGCCAGAGCTGTGTGCAGCTCGTAGGCGGGAAGGGACACCCGTGCCCTTGCTCACACCCTCCAGTGCGCATGCGGGCGGCGTGCGCTCACGGCTGTGCGATTTACCTCGCGTGGATTCGTGTGACCCTGTCATCAGGATCAGAGCAGTTTCCTCATGAGAATCCTCATGCTACAGCAACGGCCACCTACGTTCTATGTCTAAGGGTGTGAAAACGGTGAGGCCGGCAGCCTCATAGCTCGGGCCCGTGGGGCCCTCGAGAGTCCTGCCGTCCCTGGCGGGCTCAGTCCTTTGCCAGGAATGGAACTGCGAAGAGGAGTCAGTGTGTGTTTGCATTTGCCCGACACTCTCTGCTCTGAGACTGGGTGTCGTCCTCAGCACTTGAGCAAATATGCTGCCCGAGACTGGGGAAGGAGTGGGGCACGTGGGTACTGAGCTGATGTGAAGGTGAGGCAGTGAGGGGACAGGGCAGCCCAAGACTCCGTGCACTTGAGCTGGACTCTGTCCAGGACTGGCCTCTCCCCTCACCCTCTCAATTTCTGGCCCTGGGAGCAGGGGGAGACCAGGCCACCTCTGAGGAGCCATAGGGCGCTCTAGGGGGGCCAGCCTTCCTCTGAGAACCCTTGTGTTGGTGACTCAGCCTCGTGCCTTCGGGTCTGCTCTGAGGCTGGGTGAGGGCAGGTGTGCACGTGCCCTGGGCTGGAGGGTGCTGTGTCCTCTGTTCCCACCCCACTTCTCCTGGCACCTTTACTCTCCTGCTCTGACCTATAGACACTCTTCACGCCCTGGTTATCGCAGACTGAATGACACCCCATGGCACCTTCTCAAACTCTCTTTTCTTCTTATTATTCCCCTTCCCCCCACTCGGCCCTGGCGGTTCTCAGTGATTCCACACAGGGGAGGGGACCAAGCGCTCCTCTGGCGAGCACCGCAGCCGTGGTGAGCCTTGAATGCTGTGCTGGGAAGAACTCTGAGGCTGCATGTGGGAGTGATAGAAAGCGCTGTGGTTGCTCTGTGATGCCCCCGGTGCTCTGGGGGCTGGGCTGGGGAAGAGGGACTGGCAGCCATCTGCCCTGTTTGCTGATTCTGATCTGCAAGGTGGCTGGCCTGGGAAGCACTGCAGAGCTGCCATATACGTGGGGACGTCGCTGTCCAGGGTGCTGACCCGTTGGCTTCAGACTTTCCGGAGGCCAGAGCCCTTCCCCTGGCTTCGGTGCTGGGCCTCCTGCCTTTGCCTGCCTTGGTCATTGGCCCCCTGATTAGATGACCTTGGAAGTCAAGCTTTTTCCTCAAGATGTTCTCCACACATTTAAGCCTGACTTCTGCTTGTCTTGGCTATGTCTCGCACGCACAACCCAGCCTCTAACCCGCTTTCCAACACCCTTGTGTTGGGGAGCCCAGGAGGGAAACCCCGTGCTCTGAGATGCAGCACATCCAGCCAGGAGTGGAGGGTGAGGGGCTCCCTTGGCAGGGCCGGCATTGGTCTGTCTGAGGGCCTTGGAGGTTTTATGTGGCTGTTATGCCCAAGACAAACGGGGCCTCCAGAGCTCCTCGGGCTTCCAGCACCCCCCACTGCAGCCCTAGCTGCAGATCAGCCCAATTCAAGTCAAATGGCCTTAAAGGCTGTTTTATTCCTTCCAAAGTTAAACAGAAGTGCTGATGTGCAAGTGTCTTTGCATGTATTGTCTTGCTTAAGCCTATAATGATGGCACTCTGAGGTTCTTGCTGCGTTTACAGATGAGGAATGCAAGTCCGAGAGAGGCATTCTGATTGTTATGCCCTTGCGCTTAGTCAGGCTGTTTCTGTCATCTGGGGTGGCTGAGTCCATCTTCCCAGCCAGGCAGGGTTGATGCTAAGAAGGAGGTGGTGGTGTGGAATGGACTGGCATGCCTCGGATGGGGAGGTGTAAGGCCCCAACCTGTTGGGCGAGGCCTGAATCTTCCTTACTTGCCCCTCAGTCTTTCTTTAAACCCAGGAATGTGCTGCCCTGGGTAGAGCTTGAGGACTGCGCATTTGAGTCAGGAATCAAGGGCCAGGGAAGCAAAAGCCTTGGGCCCCGAGAGAGAACTTGGCAGAGAGCAAGAGAGGAGTTTTTATGTATATGGTTTACAAAATGCAAGATGTGCCATTTGGTAAAATTCCATAGAAAACACTTGTATGCTTGTTGTGACAGTGAAAGGAAAAATAAAAGAGAAGCTGACATTTGGGAGAGAAAATCTGTAACATTAAAATACCAAAAGTTTGGATCGAACAGAACAGAGAGCTTTGGCGTGCCACTTCACATTCTGGAACACTCATTAGTGTGGGGGGGCCGTGCTCGGGACTGTGGCCTCACTCTCTTCCGAGCGAATACATGTGGGTGAGCCGTGGAGTTGTGATGGGACTTTAGGAATCATTGACTCATTCATTCAACAAATATTCACCAAGTTCCTACCACGTGCTGTTTTTCTACCAACTCACAGATGAAGATACAGGTGGTGGAGTAGCTTGGCTGAAGCTGAAGCTGGGCTCCAGCCGTCCCTCCGCAGCTCTCCCGCCTCTGGGCAGCTGGCAGGCCGGGCCGTCGGCCGCTGGAATCCACAGAAACAAACACTCAGGCTCTGTATGAATGGACGCTGCCTATTGCACTAGTTTTTAAATTATTTTAAAAACTTGAAAGTTGCCCACGATAACAATGTACATGTTGAGCTAAAAGAATGGAAATAAAGTAAACTTCCATGAACTCATACCAACTGGACAATGCGAAGGAGCCCTCCAGGGGACAGCGCCGTCCTGAGTGTGCTCGCCGGCCCTGCTTTTCTTTAAAATATATTTTATTGATTTTTACAGAGAGGAAGGGAGAGGGATAGAGAGTTAGAAACATCGATGAGAGAGAAACATCAATCAGCTGCCTCCTGCACCTCCTTCTGGGGATGTGCCCGCAACCAAGGTACATGCCCTTAACCGGAATCGAACCTGGGACCATTCAGTCCCCAGGCTGACGCTCTATCCACTGAGCCACACCAGTCAGGGCATCTTTATAGGCGGTCATTTACCGAAATACCAAAGTATACATTGCTGAGAGCGGCCTGGTGTGAGCGGGGATGGGGAGGGTTTCCATTGGCTGTCCGGAGGATGGGGAGGGTTTCGATTGGCTGTCAGGAGGAAGTGTAGTGAGGGGCAGGGCAGGGCCAGACTGCTCCTGGCCAGAAACCCCCATAAAAGACCCCTGGCCTCCCTATCCTCTCCAGTCCATGGAGAGGCTCCTCTGTATGCTTTTGTGGTTGCTTTTTTCCACTCATTATTAGGATTTTGAGACCCACTCGTGTGATGAGGTGGGTATATCCAGTCCTTTTTACTGCTGCATACTTTCATGCGACATTATGTATTTTATTGTTATGGGCATTTGGGCTGTTTCCAGATATTTGCTATTGCAAGTAATGGTAATGAGGACATTCGCGTACCTGTCTCCGGGCCGGTGAGGGCTCTGTGAGGCTCTCCTGAGGGCAGACTTGCTGGGCCTTGGTCTGTGCCTGCTGCACCTGGTTAAGTCATTCCAGACTGTGCTCCACTCCGCTGTTGGCACTGCCGCCTGCAGCGGGCCAGAGTGCTCGGAGCTCCCAACCTCACCCACCACTGGCAGCACTTTAATTCTGAGATTTTCATGTGAAGATGGTATATTATTATGATTTTAAAATACATTTTTCTGATAACAGATGGATTGAGGATCCTTTTATGTCTTTATGGGCTATTTTTTGTTTTCTCTTCTATGAAATGCCTCTTCATTGTTTTTAATATTTTACCGATGTTTAAAATTGAGCCTTTTCTTTTGTAAGTTAGGTGTGGCAAATATCTTCTTTCAGTTACCTGTCTCTTTTATTTTTAAGAATGACTTTTTATTTATATTCAGAGAGAGGTGAGAGCGAAACATTGATTGGCTGCCTCTCCCACTCATCTTTCATGTGTGTAACTTCTTCATGTCTTATTAAGAAGCTCTTCCCCACCCAAATGCCATAAAGGTATTTCCTATGGCTGGGTGCCCACGGCGTGTCCGCAGTGTGTTCCATGGGGGCGCCCCTGGCTGTGATGCTGGGCCGCCTCTCCCTGCAGCTGTGGCCAGCGTTCCTCCCCAGCACCGCTCTGTGAGACGAGCCTTGGGGCCAATCTTTTCTAGGTGGTGACTGCACAGCTTGTGGCAGGTCCTTGGGGAGAACTTCCTGGAGGTGGTGACAGGTTAGCAGGGAACACGAGTAGGAGGTGCTCAGGCAAAGGGCTCTGGAGGGGAGGGGTCCTGGAAGAGCAGCCCTGGCAAAGGGAAGAACTTGCTGGAAGGCTGGGTCGGGGTGATGGGAAGAGGCACAGATCACGTGGTGGCACTGTGGGTAGTGGCCGGGGTGAGGCCGGAGCTATAGGCTGGGCAGGCCTTAGGGCCTCACCAATGGGTTAGGGACCCCCGGGTATTTGGGGAGCCGCCCCTGGCTGCCTCCGATGGTGCCTGTAGACCCCGTCTATCAGGCCCCGTCCAGACTCCTGAGGGCAGACCCAGGCCTGGAGGTCTCCTCTCCAGAGGCCTGGTCCTTCCATGGCGTCCAGGCTCACCGGCTGCATGTGAGGGTGAAGAAACAAACGCACGTGCAGGATCGGATCTGACTCAGGACAAACCCCAGGCCCAGGGCCCCAGCGGAGGCAGGGCCTGAATGTGCCAGATGACCCCGGTGACGAGGAGACTCAGGCCGCGAGTGGGTCCTGTCCAGGCCTCTGTCCGTGGGGCCCTGCGCGGTCTTCAGGGCACCGACTCACCCTCCTCAAGACGCCTTCCCGGCTGCAGCAGGGTCCCTGCTTACAGGTGGGGAAACGGGCTCAGAGCCGTGACGGGATCTGCTCCAGGTCATGCGGCTGGATGGTCGAGGGCCGCCAGGTCTGATTCCCGAAGCGAGTCCCACAGCTCTGCTCCTGCCAGGCCCTCGTGGCACAGCCTTAGAGCAGATACTGTGGACTCCCTGCATCACAGGGTTTGCTGGCGCAGGGATGGCAGCAGCAGAAGTTCCATATGTCCATCTTCAGCCAATTGGCTAAGTATGTTATGTTACATACATTTAATGGGAAACTGTAGGATTTGTTTGTTTTAGTCAAATACCACAGTGGAATTTATTGTTTTAAGAAAGGCTACAGAAAGGTGGAACCATTTCGCACACGAGACTACCACGTTTCACTGACCGGAGGGGAGGCCCGGGGGTGGAGGGGAGAGGGCGGCCACCCCAAAGCTTGCAGCGCGGTGCAGTACACAAAATGGTGATTTTTTTATACAGGCTTTTTTTTTGGTTTTGCCATAAACATCTACCTCACAGGTTAAAAACACTGAGAAAACCGAAACAGGTAAGGCCATGATGGTTGGAAAAACCCCAGTTGCCCACTCCGCCTGGGCGGCACTCACAAATCGCACAGTGGTCACACGGGGCTCAGGGCTGGGGAAGCAGGCGGTTCCCCTACTCACCAGCGGCGGGTGTGGGGTCTTGGGTCTGAATGTGTGGAGCCCAGGCCTTGGTGGGCAGGCCCCTCGGGGCTCTGGGGCTCTGGCCCCAGGCCCAGCACTGCCCTTTGGAAGCTGGAGGTGGTGCCCCTGCCGCCCTCCCCAGAGCAGTGCCCCTCTAGTGCTGGGGGCAAGGGAGGACCCCACTGTGGAGAAGGTGGGACACCCACAGGCCTCATTGCACTTACACCAGGGAGGAGGGGGCGGTAGGGTTGCTGGAGGAGGGTCCTGGGGCTGCTGCTGGCAGTACCCATCTGGGCTCAGGGCTGGGCCCAGGGCAGGCTGTGCAAAGCCAGTGAACTGAATATGTTAACAGGGAGGGGGCCTGCCTGCCCCTGAGGCTAAGGCCGGGGAGGGAGAGGCTGCTGTCTTCTGGGTCAAGGGGTCAGGCTGCTGCCCCAAAGGGCACGTCTTTGTGCCAGAGGTTGGAGCTGTGGCTTCCCCCATCTGGGATTGTGCAGGCCCCATTGGGTGTGGGGACCCCTTTGCCTCCTCTCTGTCGGAGATCCCCCCCCGGCTGGAGTGAGGACATGGAAGCCACAGCAACTGTGGGGGAGTCTGGTGTGGAGGGCAGAGGGGTGGAAGGCAGGCTGCACGTAGAGGGTCCTGCAAGCTTGGCCAGTGGCCCCAGGGCCTTGGGCCAGTGCAGTGACTCGCCAGCGACGTCCCCTGACAGCTCCTTCTTGCTCTACCTCTTTTCCTCCTCTTCCTTCTCCTCGACCTTGTCTGGGTCTAGGGGGTTCGGCGAGGTGGCCAGGTTGGGAAACTCGCCCATGACGGCGATGGGGGTCTGGCGCTTGGCCTGCCTCGAGGTGCTGGGTGAGGTAGTGCGTGCACTCACCCTAGAGCTTGGGTGAGGTCAAAGGAGCTGAAGCTGGCGGCTGCGCAGGGTCAGGTTCCTGACCCCCATGTTGCTGGGCAGCAGCCAGTTGCGCCTGGAGCCCCACCCCCAGCCAGGGCTTCCCTGGGTTGTGCAGTGAGAGCTGCGGGCCCTCGAGCCCCACCCCCTCTGCCAGTCCCAACTGTAGTTCTTTCTGTGCAAAGAGGCAGTGGTCCGGCACATGGCACTGCTGGCTGGCAATTGCCCCGCAAGGATGGTGTGTGGTGCTGCTCTGTGCAGAGCACGCGGACACGTGTGTGCACCTGAGCACACACAGGCCATAAGGAAATGTTGGGTGGGGATGGAGACGGAATGGCAGATACATCTTTTCACGGTGTTGTTATACCTCTTGAGTTTTGTATTAAGTGCAAAAATTAATATAATAAGAGGCTGCCTCCTCTCCCCACTTATGCCCGTGGTGACTTCTCTGAGCTCCAGCTTCCTCATTGAGAGGCAGGGCTGGGGGTTTCTGAGCTGTGAGAGGAAAGGGGCCTGCAGAGTGAGTGCCTGGCACACGGCCAGCGTCTGCATGATGACAACAAGCCCCGTTTGGGAGCTGGAGCGCAGCGTTATTCCTTACAGGGCTGGGTGGGCACAGGACCCACGAGCGCCCCGCACAGAGCTCTGGTCGCTGGCCTCTGTGCCCTGGCCCAGGATCGCCCTGGAGGAGTGGGGCGGGGCACGGCCTCAGGAGCAGTCTGCCAGGGTTGAGTCCAGCTCCGCCTCTCCAGCGGTGTGACCTTGGGCAAGCCACTCAGCCCCCGTGCCGCCGCCTCCGCGCTGTGTAATGGGGGTAGAATAACCTTCCCGCCCGCGTGGTCTCTCTGGATTACATGAGTTACACGTGCGAAGGGCTTTGCTGGTCCCGGCACAGGCTAAGCGCTCAGTAGACTTTTTGCTTAGGCACTGCGCCCGGCGGCAGCCCGTTGCTGCCCTTCCACCCGGGTGCGTCTCTGCTGGGGCGTGTTCCGTGGCCGTACTTCCTCTTGGTTCTTGGGGAAGCAGCGCCAGGGCCAGCTCTCCTCCTGCTGGGACCCGCCAGGCCTCCCCGCAGCCTCCCTCCTGTGGCCGGGGCCCTGTGGCAGCACACCTTCCCCGCCTGCCCGACAGCCCACTGTTCCCAGGGCCAGTAGCCGCCAGCTGTGGGCCTCACTCCCCGAATCAGAGAATCATTAGGACAAATGCTGTTTTAATCAACGCTCCGTGTGACAACGCCTAGTCTCCGGCCCCTGGCAAAGCAGGCCAGACAACTGAACCTCAGTGGTGAGCGATCTCATTAATAACTCACATCGTATAATTATGGCGTTAGTTTAAATGGAAGGAATACCTACTTTTTCAAGAACAAATGAATAAATGAGTTTAATTGCTAAGAAACCTAATAAGAAATTTGACAATAACTTTGTGGGGGCCAGTGTTTTAGGTTTTGTTCTTCAATCTAATTACAAAGCAATGGTACTTTGGGGCATGTTAATTGTGGTGTTTGCTAGCAGATTAAAGTTTATTAACTCCGAGTTGCCTCGCCCCCGTCGGATTCCGGAGCCACCTAGGGATGCGAGGTCTCTGATGCCCGCGTGGGGGGCAGGGAGGTGGGCTGCCCTGGCCCAGGGCCCTGTGCGGCTGTGCCCCAGGGAGCTGTCTCTGCTCTCCTCCCCCGATGCCACAGTGTGGCCCCTGCCGCTGACCCTGGCTCCCTCGGCCCCTCGGCCCCTGCACACAAGACAGAACAGGTTTGTGGTTAAATACCAGGATTCCGGCAACGACAGCATCTGGGAGGCCCCATCTGGGAGGACCATGGGCCCAAATGGGATCCTCTTTGTGGTCTCGGTTGACCCGTCTCCTACCCTCCTTTCGGGAGAGCGTGGCTCTTTCCCGATGGGGGCCGGGGTGCCAGTCCAGTCCTCACTCTTCACTGCGGTGCACTTGGCAGGGAATAAAACGCCCTCCGTAGACGTGCACTGTTGGTGATGAGACGAGTGTACGGACCAGCAGAAACACCACTGCTGTCGAGGTGCGGAGCCTTACAGGCAGAAACGTTTGTTTTGAGGAGAGAAAACTGTAGTCACTTGCCCTGGGCCCAGTCACTGGGGCGCTGGTCGATGGCACAGGCTCTGTGCCCGAGCCCACCTGCAGCATCTCTGGAGCCTCCTGTCTGCTCCTACGAGGATTCTCAGGACCCGAGGTGTCCCTGCGGCTGGTCAGGGAGCAGGAGCGGGACAGGGCTTTGTGGAAGGCAGGGAGGGGGCGGGGCAGGTAGCGCCTGGACAGAGCCATCTCCAGCCGGGAAGAGAGCCTTGGTGGCCTGCTCGTGGGCAGGGTGGCTCCTGGGCCCTGGCCAGGCGATGCCCAGCCCCTCCTTGGGAGGTGGCATTGGGTAGTTAGGAGCCAGGTTTCAGTGTCAGAAGTGCGCTCCCTGCTCGCTGCTCGCAGCCTCCTGGGGGTCCGGCGTGCCTGGAGCCCAGCCTGGAGCCTGTGAGGTGGGCGGCATGGCCTCCTGGGCTGCTGCAGAGCCAGGTTACACAGGGCACAGGACACAGCGCAGGGCAGAGCTTACGCTTTACAAGCTTCCCTTGGCCTCTTGCCCAGGACCCACCTGGTGCCACCCAGCTCTGAGGAAGCCTTTATGGAGGCCCGGGAAGCAGGTTCCTCTTGCCAGCTGTTCAGCACGACGTGCCTGGCAGGGCCCGTGAAGGGGAGGCCTGTGGGTCTTGCTGGGTCCAGAGAGCGTCTCCGAAACAGCTGCAGGGATGTGCTGCCCCTTGGGCGTCCCAGGAGGAGGAAGGCTCGGGCCCTACGGTGTCTCCGTGTGAGGTCCTGTGAAGCTTGCAGTGGGCCTCACCCGCCCACATCACCCTTCTCCTTCTCCCCCTGCACTCCCCTCCGGCCCTGCTGCTCCACCAGCCTCTGTGCGGCTGCCTCCCCCGCCCCCCTTCCAGGGTGCCCAGGGGCCGCCTGCCCAGGCCTCTCTCACCAACACATGAAGATGGAACTCCTCCTCTTCTGACCCCTCCCCCTTCCCTGCCACGTTTTTTCCTTGAATTTACGGCCATTTGTTTTTCTCCATTTGTTTTTCTCGGTGTCTTCCCCTCACTGGGCTGTGAGTCCCGCAGAGGCAGGGCCTTGCCGGGCTGTTGAGTGATGCTGCACCCAGCATCGCCATCAGCTCCTGGAACAGTCTGTGCTCCAGCCGATTGGAGAGCGAGTGAGCGAGTCTACACGTTGGGCGTTTTGTTGCCATGTATGCTTCCAGGCAGCATTTGTTCCTTTATCTGAGGTTTCTAATTACAGCCATAGTGCGTGCTTAGCGTGGAGTCCCACAGCGTTCCAGGCGCAGCTCTGCCCCCACCCCCTGCCATGGGCCTTGTGCTGCGGCCCTGTTCCCAGGCACCCTCCTCCCGGGCAGGTGGTCATTGGGTTTGCACCGTTGGAGGAATAAATGCTCTTGCTATCACAGGGAACACATGGGTGAGGGAAATGAATAAGTAGAGTTGTCATGGTGTGAATTACTTTCTTTAAATCACCATTTCTCTCTCTCTCTCTCTCTTTCTCTCTCTCTCTCTTCTAATTACAGCCATAGTGCGTGCTTAGCGTGGAGTCCCACAGCGTTCCAGGCGCAGCTCTGCCCCCACCCCCTGCCATGGGCCTTGTGCTGCGGCCCTGTTCCCAGGCACCCTCCTCCCGGGCAGGTGGGGGGCAGCGCCTGTGCCCAGGGGCCGGGCCTGAGGAGAGTGCGGACAGCTCTCACAGTTTCACAGGACAAACTAAATGTTTACTCAGTGGGATGGCATGAGTGGCCCCCAGGGTTTTGTCGGGGGAGGCCTTCTGGGGGTTGGGTTCCATTCCTGCCTCAGCCTTTTTCTGACTTATCTCTGGGCACAGTGACAGCTTTCTCCTCCTTGGTTTTCTCATTTTGATAGTGGGGTGTCACAACGCCTGCCTGGGGGGGGGGGGGTCTGGGCGGCCTAAATGAAATGAAATGAAATGGTGGATCTGAGCGAAGGCGCTCCCGTGGCCCCAGAACAGCCGCATTTTCTCGAGCTGAGTGCTGGACACAGCCCTGCGGGCCTGGAGCGGGAGCCCACCTGCCCACCAGGCGGTGGATTTGAATGACCTTTGGGAGCAAGGGGAGCTTTGTCTAGTGGAGGAGGGGAAGGAAGTTCCAGGGGGGGCGCCTGTGTAAAGCCTGGGCGTGAGCTAGTGTGGCCTGTTCAGAAGCCACCCTGTAGGAGCAAGGAAGTGAAGGCAGGTGACAGTGGATGGGCGGGGGAGGCTTAGTCACCAGACCTGGGGCATCCGAGGCCGACTGTCCTGTACGTGACCAGGCCAGGCGGCCCCGTTTGCCGTGCAGGTGTGTGCTGTGAGGGCAGGCTCCTTCCCGCAGGAACTCCTGTCTGGCTGATGCCCCCCTGTCTGCAGCTCCGCCCCCTGGCTGCCCCCTGTATGCAGCCCCGCCCCCTGGCTGCCCCCTGTCCGCAGCCCCGCCCGGGCATGGGCATGCCGAGGGTGAGCCTGCTTGCATGGGGTGTGGCCAGCTCTCCGTGTAGGAGGCTCGGGGGTGGGTTTCCAGTGGAGGCCCTGGGAGCGGTGAGGACGCCCCCACAGCCACTTCTCCCCAAGGTGGCCTGTGTCTCCTCTCCCAGCCTCTGTTTATCCGATTCCCTCAGGCCCTCGGAGGGCTTGCCCGCTGCCACCCCACCCCCACAGTGGGCGCCGGGGGTGGGCCTGGCACACTGTCTCCAGACTGGGGGTGAATTGTTTGGGTGGCTGGTCTGTTTGTTTACTTCCTGCACCCATCCAGAGGGGTTCTCCAAGGCTCCTAATGAGATGGAGAGGGATGAGGAGGCTCAGACCACGGCATCAGAAAATGAAGACGGCTGCAGTGGCTGCGCTGGCTGAGGCGACAGGGGCTGCGGGGCCAGGCTTTCCTGGTGGCCACAGTGAAGGGAGGAAGCTGCGGCCGCCAGGCCTCCTGCCAGGCCTCCCACCCGGTCTCCTGGTCCTGGGGAAGGATGAGCAGGAACTTGCCCCCGAGGGTGGCTCCTCCAGCCCTCAAAGAGGCTGCCCTGTGCAGGAAGACAGCACAGGTGGGCACTGGCTGCTGTTTAGGTGAGAGCAGGTGCCCAGGCTTTGGTGTGGCTGTTTCTCAGCTGAGCACCGTCCACGGCCTGCAGAGCATGGACCTTGGGGGGCCTAGCCCACCCTGGTGGAGCCCACCGTTCCTGCAGCAGGGAGGCCTGTGAGCTTCCTTGGAAACAGGATGGGGTCCGTGCGTCCTGTTCTGGGTTCTTTGTGGCCCATGGAGTGAGGCCTGTGGCCCTTGAGGTTCAGGTGCATTCCTCCCAGGTGTGTATCTCCCAGTTGTGTATCTCCCAGGTGTGTATCTCCCAGGTGTGTGCCTCCGGGTGTGTATCTCCCGGGTGTGTGTCTCCCGGGTGTGTGTCTCCCGGGTGTGTACCTCCCGGGTGTGTGTCTCCCGGGTGTGTGCCTCCCGAGTGTGTGCCTCCCGGGTGTGTGCCTCCCGGGTGTGTATCTCCCGGGTGTGTATCTCCCGGGTGTGTATCTCCCGGGTGTATTCCTCCCAGGTGTGTATCTCCCGGGTGTGTGCAAGGCCTGGAGCCTTAAGTGAGCAAGGCAGAAGTGGTTGCACTGGGGCCCCCACTGTAACTGCTGTGGGCCGGGGACAAGGGTCGGGTTGCAGGCTGTCCCAAGCGGGCCCAGCCTGCAACCGGTCGGGTTGCAGGCTGTCTCCAAGCGGGAGCTGGGGGCTGCCTGAGAGCTGTGGAGGAGTCCTGGTGGAGGGAGGGCGGCTGGCGGAGGGAGGCGATGAGAGGCTCAGGCTGGTCAGAGCTGGAGGAGATGGTGCCTGGCTGGAGTCCAGAGTCTGGGACCAGGGACTGAGCCCAGGGTGGCCGAGTGGGCGACGCCCTGCCAGTTCTAGGGCGATGGGGAAGCGTTGAAGGGTAGGACACTTTGCCTTTTTCCTTGTGAGTTTTTTAAAATTATTTTTTCTTGTGTAAAATAGGAAAGGAATATGTTCTTGTTTAAAAAATGTAAAAAACATGGACCTTTACGGTGAAAACTATAAGCGCCTTCGAGGCACCACGCCCTCCACAATGGCACCCTTAGAGGCCGTAGCGTGGCCTGGCCCTGCCCCACTCGCCCATCCCAGCGCTTCTTAAAGGCGGGAGGGCCATGCCCACGCGTAGCTCTGTGCGGTGCTTTCTGCTTGGAGTGGTTGGGCCTTTCACCCACACTGGCCCCTGGTCCGACCTCAGTTCCCGGCCTGCGGCCAGCCCTGCAGGCAGCTGTGGGCTGCGGGTGTTTTCCCACGCAGGTGGTCCGGTTATTTGCCCTGTGAGTGCGCTGTGACCACACCCTCACATACAGCTCTGCGCGTGTCTCAGCGTGTCTGCACCGGGATTGCTGGAAAGTGGGGGTGCTGAGTTGTAGGGGACTCTGTTCCCGTGAGGAAGCTGGAAAGACAGTGGGGAGGTGTCAGGCACTAGGGCCAGTGATGGCGAACCTATGACACGTGTGTCAGAGGTGACATGCGAACTCATTTTTTTGGTTGATTTTTCTTTGTTAAATGGCATTTAAATATATAAAATAAATATCAAAAATATGTCTTTGTTTTACTATGGTTGCAAAGATCAAAAAATTTCTATATGTGACAGGGCCCCAGAGTTAAGTTAGGGTTTTTCAAAATGCTGACACGGCAAGCTCAAAAGGTTCGCCATCACTGCACCAGGCCGTGGAAGAGGTGCCTGTGGTGAACAGACCGCCCTGGCCCTGTCTCTGGCCTGGAGGAAGAGAGGCCCTTGGATGTCATATTGTGAAAAGACGTGTGATGAGGCAGAACATCAGGAACAAAGTCCGCAATAAGAGAACCAGATGCAACGAGCAGGGCCCTCTCGGTTAGCACAGCTCTGAGAACGGAGTCAGCGGGAGTGAGGGAGGGGCGAGGAAGGAGACGGCGGGCATGTCCTGCTCTGACGAGGTCATGTCTGTCTGTGGGACTGATCCAAGCTGACAGGGTGCAGAGAGAAGGGCCCCGAGTCTTGGGAGGAGTGGCTGAGGGGCCAGGGGGCTGGGAGAGGGGCTGGTGTGAGCTGAGGGGACCCGCTTGCTCTGAGTGGCCCATGGAAGGCAGTACAGGAAATCTGGAACTTACCAGTGGCCAGCGCTGGTTTGAGCTAGAAGAGGCTGCTTCCATCTCCCAGGGGGGCCCTGGGTATGGTGTCAGAAAGGGTCCTTGTTCCTGCT
Source organism: Myotis davidii (assembly GCF_000327345.1). Lineage (NCBI taxonomy): Eukaryota > Metazoa > Chordata > Mammalia > Chiroptera > Vespertilionidae > Myotis > Myotis davidii. The sequence goes on from NW_006293957.1 coordinate 1,142,428, forward strand.
CCTCCTCAGTACGGAGGCACCTTTGAGTGACAAGTCACTGTTAACCAGAGGTCCCCCTGCAGACTCGGCGTGCTCTCCCAGGCCTGGAGGCTGAGTAAAGGCCATTGGGTGAGGAGGCAGGAATCGAGTGCTCACTGAGGGGTTACCCGGTGCTGGCACCCTCAGGCCCGCATCTCAGACCCCCAGCCCCCGACTAGTCTAGGAGCGGAGGCTGGAGAGTGTCAGCTGCAGGTGGCCACTGAACTCAGACATCCTCCTCCTGTCTCCCCGCTGCTGTGGGCAACAGGTGCCTGTGTTCCAGGTACAGTGCCCCTGGCATGAGGAGAGAGCTGGGGGGGGCGGGGGGGAGGCAGAATCCGAGGGCCCTGAGTCAGGAGACTCTGCAGTGTGGCGCGCCCCGGGGACCAGAGTATTTCCAGCTGCTCTGCCACCTCTCCCTGCCCTCCCTGCCCTCCTGCTCCAGGCCTCCTGCCACACACGCCCTTCACGCACTGTCCATGGAGGCACACAGCTCAGCCAGGGGCTGGAACTGGGCGTCCTAGGAGGTGGCTCCCTCGTGCGTGGTCTGTAAGGCTTTTGTGGAGACCCTGTGGCCTCGAGGCATTGTCACAGATGTCGGTGTCCCCGCTGGTGCTTGTGACGTGTCCTGGAGTCTGCCTGTGTGCCGGGAACTTGCCACTTTGCTCTTTCCTTCTTGTTATTTTTTATTGTGGTGAATGTGTACACCATACAAGTTACCATTCAGCACCTGTGAGTGGAGCTCGCGGCACGGAGCACGCTCCCGTGGTGCCGTTCGCCGCCACCGGCTCCGGAGCCCTTCCTACAAAGCCCAGACTCTGACCCGCCAGACAGCGATCTTCCCCAGCCCTGGCGCCCACCAGGCCCTTCCTGTCGCTATGAGTTTGGCTGTTCAGTTGCCTCCTGCATGTGCCTCGACTGAGGCCAGGATGGAACCTGCAACCCCCAGAGTGGCCCAGTGATCAGGATGTCACCTGTTCTGCCTGGGGTGTCCCAGCCCCTGGCTGCTCCCAGGGATCTCACATGTCCTGGCTCAGTTCAGTGCTGGCCCTTTGGATATATTTGTTAATTCTCACACAAAGCTGGTAGGATAGTCTAAGTAGGGGGCTTAGTTAACAGTAAGTAGGAGACGAGTCTGCAGTGGGGACCTCTGGTTAACAGTGACTTGTGACCCAAAGGTCCTCCATACTGAGGAGGAGCAGGGACAAGGACCCTTTCTGCCACCGTGCCCGGGGGCTCCCTGGGGGTTAGAAGCAGCCTCTTCTAGCTCAAACCAGCTCTGACCACTGGAAAGTTCCAGGTGGCTTGGCTAGCACTCATTCTCTGGTGCATACTGTCCGAGTTCAAACCCCACGCCCACCTTTCCAGCAAATGTGACCCTGGGTGAGGTGCTCAGTCTGGAAGTCTGGTTTCCCAGAGGTTTCCACAGCACAGCATTCGAGTGAGGCTTGGAAGAGTGGGCATGTAGTGCCGGACACATTTGCCAGCGATGACGTCCAGCCTCAGGGCGGTTAAGTAACTTGTCTGAGGTCACAGATCCAGTGAGTGGCAGACCAGGCCTGTCTGACCCCAAAGACCATACTTTTCTGTTACAGCCCCTTTGAGTCTGGATCCTCCGAGGGTTTGTTAACTGAAGGGTCAGACGCTGAAGTAAAATTCAAAAGGACCCGGGAAGCCTTGGGAAGCTTTTCTTGATTATTCCCTCAGTGTCCACCAAGACCAGGGATGACGCGGAAATGTTGTATCTGGGTTTCTGGTTTATCCTCTATAGCCAGTGCTGTAACAATGGGAAATTGTAACCCACCCCACCATTCCTTTGATGTGGTTTCTGTAAATGCTGAGTCTGACTAATGTGTAGCTTGTAGATAAACAGCTTCCTATATAATAAAACCCTAATATGCAAATTGACCAAATGGCAGAATGACCTGTTGCAATGACCAGTCGCTATGACATGCACTGACCACCAGGGGACAGACAGTCGTAGGAGCTGCCCCCTAGTGGTCAGTGCATTCCCACAGTGGGAGAACTACTCAGCCAGAAGCCAGGCTCACAGCTGGCTAGTGCAGCGGCGGAGGCTGGAGCCTCTCCTGCCTCCGCTGCAGGCGGGCAGTAAGGAGCGAGGGGTCCCGGACTGCAAGAGCCCTGGACTGCGAGAGGGATGTCTGAAGCTGGCAGGCGGACACCCCCTGGGGCGTCCCAGACTGCGAGAGGGTGCAAGCCAGACTGAGGGCTACCGCACCCCCCCCCCCCCCCCGTGCATGAATTTTGTGCACCGGGCCTCTAGTGTTTGTATAAAAATCCTAGGAACTAACTTCAGAAGCTACAGATTCCAACCTTAAGCCATCCCAGTTCCAGGAGATGTGCTGACCTTCAACCATAGAACCAGGATGACACACACCAGACTCTCACTTGACCAGTTTTAGGACCCTTGTCGGAGTGGACGGTGCTGGTCTGTGTGCCGGGACAGAGACCCGCAGAGGTCTGTGTGTAGACAGCTTTTCAACCTCCTCCTCTTGATCTCTGTGTTCTGCTTTCCCTCTCCCTCCTTATAAAAACCTCTGCCGGCCCTGAGGTGTTGAGATGGGCTTTGCGATAAGAGTTTCCCATCTCCTGAGGTGACTAGCACTTGAATAAACCACTTTCAGTTTTCATCAGCATCTGTCCCAGGAGTTTAGTCTTGGTGGTGGTAGGCAGCTGAACTTGGGTTCCAGTTACAACGCAGAGGAAGAGGTGGTTCTGCTTAGGTCCTAGCCTCTGCATCTCAGCTTGCTTGTTTCTGCACCTGTTTGCAGATGAATAGATCAGACCTGGTGAGTTTGTGGTGGCATAAGTTTTTATATCTTGTGACTGTGGGGTACTTATGTGCCCTTGTGTGTCACTCAGGAGATGATGGGGTGATTGCTTATCATAGGGAGGGAAGAAACACTTCATGAGCAATTATTGTGTGCTAGCATTGGGCTTGGTGCTTAAAATTTGATGTCATTGAATTGTCATAGCAGCCTTGAAAGGTAGGTATGTTTGGTCCTGTTTTCCAGATGGTAAAACTGAGGGTAGGATAAGCTATTTAATTAAACTAAGGTCATGCAGCCAGAAGGTTATAAAAACTGAAGGCTCTGGGACTTCAAGTTCCATTGCCTCTTAGAAAGGCAATCAAATTAATTACCTCAGCTTCCACTTAAACTAGGAATAGAAGAGAAAACGAAATCCAAAATAAGTAAAAGAAAAATAAATAATATAGTTAAGAGTGGAAAATAAAGAAAATAGTCTGGGACCCCTCGGGAGATAACGCCCTGCTGGCTTAGGCCTGCTCCCGGGTGGCAGAGGGCAGGGCCAATCCCTAGGTGCAGCCCCTGGTCGGGCTCAGAGCAGGGCCTATTGGGGGGTTGGGGCACCGTCCCCTGTCACGCACAGAGCAGGGCCAATCCGGGGGTTGGGGATCTCCCCCTGTCACTCAAAGAGCAGGGCCCATCAGGGGTGTTGGGGAGCTCCCCCCTGTCATGCACAGAGCAGGGCCCATCAGGGGGGTTGGGGAGCTCCCCCTGTCACGCACCGAGCAGGGCCCATCAGGGGGTTGACCCCCTGTCACGCTGATCCCGGTGCTGGGAGGCATATTACCCTTTTACTATATAGGGTAGAGGCCTGGTGTATGGATGGGGCTGGCTGGTTTGCCCTGAAGGGTGTCCTGGATCAGGGTGGGGGTCCCCACTGGGGTGCCTGGCCAGCCTGGGTGAGGGGATGATGGCTTCTGTATTCCTATCTGAATGGTTAAATTAGGGGATTGAGGATATCAGACCCTTAGGAGGTTTCGAAACGACTGGCGCTCTGGCACACTGCTGGTGGGAACGTGACACGGCACAACCATTTTGGGGAACAGTTTGGTAGTTTCTTAAACGGTTAAACACACTGTGATATTAGCCACTCCAGCGCTCAGTACTTATGCAGGAGAAATGGAGGCGCACGTCCCCACGGAGGGATCCCATGGCAGTGCAGTCTGTAATAGCCCCACACGGAGGACAGCGGGATGCCGTCACAGTGGCGGGCCGACAGCGTGGCTGCATTCCAAAATGATGAGGCTGAGGGGGGAAGACAGACAGGGAAGAGTACACGCTGGACAGTTACCTTTATGTGAGACTGGCGCAGGCGGATCACGGAGGTGACCGCAGCTCAGTGGTTGCCTGGGCGGTGTTTGTGGCGGGGCCATAAAGGGCATCAGGAAACTCGGGGAGGGGGATCATGAATGTGCTCGCCGCCCTGATCGTGTGGTGATGTGGTGGCACATACATTAAAAACGTATTAAATTGAGCACTGTAATATTTGCAGTTTATTGCATGTCAACTATATCTCAGTTAAGCTGTTAAACCATTCCACTGCCTTCCCAGACCCGTGTTCCCAAGCTGCAGGAACCACAGGCCTGAGTGCATGCAAACAACCGCAGGTTCCGCACGTCTCCAAACGCGTTAGAGCAAGAGGCGGCTGTGTGACATCGCGTGAGTGAGTCTCGCTGGCTCGCCGGGATCTGTCTCCCATGGAGAGAAAGGGTGGCGCAGTCAGGACTATATCAGCCCCGCCCCCCACCAGAACAGTGAGCGATCTCAGCTAATAGTCCTTGCAATGCATGACCACGGAGCTAACTGAATCGAGATCTTCTCCAAGCCAACATCACGGGTCTTCATCTCAATGTCATACATCTCCTCCTTTATCGGCTGTCTGCATTAGGTTGATTGGTCAGCCTCGGGCCTGCTCAGAAGCCATCGGGGGAGATCAGGGTGTGGAGACCGATCCGATGGAGTCAGACAGCTCGGGGATTAGCATGCCCGACATCGGGCTGCCGCACGGACTGCCTTGGCCAGCCCACCGTGGAGAAGTTTGTTCCTTCCCACAGAGAAATTCATTAGTGGAGATCAATGGTGAGCAGTGCGGAGGCCCCGCCCCCACCCCACTGCTGCCTGGCATCTCTGTGGCCTGAGGCAGAGGTACCTGTGGTTTGCTGCCTGCTCTCCAGGGCCCGTGGGCAGGCTCCTCAGGGCAGGGCAAACCCTGGAATTCTGCAGGCCCCGTGGTGTCACCCCATTGGGAGGGCTGAGCACTCAGCGCTGGGCTCGCTGCTTCGTGCGGACTGGTGTGGAGCTGACACCAAGGGCTGGTTCTGGTGGTGGTGGTGTGGGCTGAGCTGGCAGGTCAGGCTGTTAAAGAAGTCCACCTCTTTTCTGTGGTTTGATCCATGCCAATTTGCAGACCACTGGGAGCAAGGCCATAGCAGCTGCTAAGTATTGAAGCACAAAATAGTAAATCTATTTATTCATCCAACAAGTCATTAATAATACTTGTTATTACTTAATACACAGAATACATGACTTCCTTTCATCCAGAGGCTCTCTTCTGAGGTTCATAGACTCCAAAAGCTCCTTGAAAGTGTGTGGAAAAGTGCGTGTGCCTGTGTGCATGTGCGTGCGCGCGCGCGTGTGTGTACGTATGCGTATGTGTATGCATGTATGTGTGCACACGTGTGCACGTGTGTATACATGTTTCTACTTTTTTTTTCTGGGAAAAGTCCATAGTTTTCACCAGATACTTAAAATGTTCATGCTCTAAGGAAGATGGTCCATGACTGTAGGTCGCCAGCACCCCTCACGTCCCTGGCGTGGGCGGGACCCCACGGCCCCTCCCTATCTCACTGAGGCAGCCCACCCTTCTCACAACTGAGTGCAGAACTGTTGCCATGCACTCTGGGATCGAGTCTGGCTTCTGAGTGTCAGGGCCCAGCACCAAGTCTGCAGGCGTGAGGACGGGTCTCTGTTTGCTGCAGGATGTCAGGTCCGGGGCCAGGGCTTCAGTGGCAGCTAGACAAGGGACTGTTCAGCTCTCCCTCCCCCACAGCTTGTGGCACACCAGACTCTGGGGCTCTATAGTTGCATCGCTAATGCCATCTCCTCCCTCCTCTCCCCACCACCAGGCAGCCTGGGCCGAGTGGTGCCACGTGCAGAGAGCTGGGAGCTCAGTGCCGAGTCTCCTGCCACCCGGGCACATTTCTGAGAGCTGCAGGGCAGATGCCCATGGCCGTTGGTGAGGATGACCTCGATGCACCAGAGTTTCCATGCCTCCAATCAGGCAGCCCCGTCAGCTTCACCTGGAAGGCCCTTAGGCGTCGGGTCGCAGTCCAGACACGTCTCCTGTGTGGTCACACCCAGGGAGCATGGATGCCTGCTGCCCAGGGTCTCAGGGAGTTGTTTTAGAACAAACTGCTCACCTGAGACATGTTGAGGGCATTTTTTTGTTTTGACAAGACACTGTGCTGCTGGCCTTGGTTGGAGCCAGGGTGTGGTCCTGGTGCTCAGAGACCCTGGCTCCCCCCATCCGCTACAGGTCAACGAAGGCTGGTCAGGAGCCCACTGGGCACCAAGTCTGAGCTGTTAACGTTGTCCAGCATCTCAGAGAGGACCCCACCTACCGGCCCAGGTCCTCGTGGTACCGCGGACCCTCCAGGTGGCTTATCGTGAGCGGGCCAGGTCCCTGCCCCGGCCGGTGGCCTCTCTGGTCTGGCCCTGTTCGCCCGGCTTCATCTCAGGAAGTGCTGCAGGGCCTTGGGAGCCCCTGTTGCTCTGTGTCCCGCCTCAGAGGACTGTCCTGGCCCCAGTGCAGGGCTGCCCACTGCCTGTCCTGCCTGCAGCCCCCTTGGACGGGCCGCAGCGCGTGGGCGGCCTGGGAGTGAACGCTGCACCTGGGCTCCAGCCCTGAGGGTCCCTGGGGCCCAGGCCTTTGCTCGGCCCAGCTTGGAGCAGGGGGCACCTGGGGTGTCCCCTCTGGCCCCTCCCTTGACCACAGAAAGTTTACTGAGGCTCCCTGGTCATGACACTGATTTGGGGAGGGAGGTCTCTGGAATAGGTGGTCCCACTTAGAATTAACAGAGGGTACTGGAAAGGAATCATCTGCTGGGAGGAGAGTGGGTGGGGGCCGGGGAGAGAAAACCACCTCTCAAAGTCAGAAAGGCCTGGAAGTCTCGCCGCGGTGCCTGGGCTCGGAGAGTGGGCCTGGGCTGCTGGATGTGGAGCGCCCGGCTCACCGCACAGAACCCGGTTCTGAGGAGCGAGCATGTGGTCACGGGGCGGCGTGTGGGAGCGTGGCCTGTCCTCTGGGGCAGACACACACCCTCCCTGGGCCCAGCAGCAGCGATGGCCATGGGCACGGTTCTGGGCAGGGATGGTAACAGCCCGGATGACCTCACCAAGGCCCTGTGCTGATTTGCCAGCAATCAGGCTGTGGGGCGAACGTCAGACAGAGATGCAATGGCATGTGCTCTGGGCCTGGACTGCTGCCCGACGCAGTGTCTGAACCCACTGCCTCTCCCCCAGATTGGGTCCCTCTGTCTTGGTGGCACTGTCCCCTGAGTGGCAGTCCTCCTCTTTCTCACAGCTCAGAGCCTCCTGAGCTCGCTTCGCCCTTCCCACCCCTCCGCTGCAGACCCTCTTCACTGCTCACCTGGCCACCATTGCAGCCTGCCCCCCTTTCCTCCACCAGCCTCCTCTCCGATCCAGGCCGCCAGAGGGGACTGGGACACGACCTGACCAGTCCAATCTGCCTGAAAACCTTCGGTGGCTGTACTGACTCAGGGTCCAGTTCAGCGCTGCAGGACGACTCTACGATCCTCCTGGCCCTGGCAGCGCTCCCCCTGTGTATTCGTCTCCGCAGCGGGGTGGCTTTAGTTCTCAGAACGTGTGTGGACTGCTCCCTGCTGGTGCCCCACCTTCCCAGCCCCAGTGGCTCTGACGCGCGCGGGCCTCCCTGCCTGGAATGCCTTCGTTCGTGACCGGCACAGGCCTTCCAGCCCCAGCTCGGCAGCCTCCGCTCCCTCCTGCTCTGCCGCGTCCTCCCTGCGCCATTTGTTCTCCGTCTCTCGATGACTGCTGTGCTTCTAACTCCGTGCTTCAGTGTTCCTTGGTTTCCATGCCTTCCTGTCCTCTCAGCCCTGCCGAGGCTGTGACATTTGAGGGCAAGAGCCATGCTCGGTCCACCTGTGCATCCCCAGCATCTGGCCCAACCTGGCCCACGCTGGTCCTCAAGAATGGTGGTCCATCCCCCGCAGTGAGCTCACGCAGCCAGTGTTTTATCCAGCACCCACTGTGTGCCAGGCATAGCTCTGGGCACCGAGGACATGGCAGTGAACCTGACCTCATGGGTGGGTGAGGTGGGTAATAAACACATAAGTGAATACGCCACACGATGCCACCGGGAGCCAGCAAAGGGGATTGAGAAGGAGCAGCCTACAGAGCAGGAGGCAAGTCAGGGGGAGGGGCAGAGAGAAGGCCGCGATGCAGGGCCAGGCGCACCTCCGCCATGGTGTGGGTGGTCCAGGAAGGGAAGGGTTTACAGCAGGGAGGCCCTGCGGTCCTTGACAAGGGCCCTGCTGCGGTGCTGGGTCCCACGCTGAAGGGAGTGCGTTCAGGGAGAAGGGGAGGGGACGTGGAACCAGCAGGCATTGGCGCCTCTTAGAGAAGCTTCATTGCAAAGGGAGCAAAGCCATGAGGGGTGGTGTCAGGGAGGGTGGTCTCGTGAAGACGGGAGCGATGGCAGCGTGTGTGTCCTAACGGAAGGGATTCCCGTGCAAGAGCATGCTGCCTGCCAGAGAGAAGGGACAGAGGTGGCCCATGTCCTTGAGGCTGCGAGAGGGGCGTGGTCTGGTTCTCCCTAACCAGCTGCTCTGCTGGCTCCACGGTGAGGGCTCCACGCTGAGGGCTGCACGCTGAGGGCTGCACAGCGCTGGGCTTCCCGCACTCTGAGTGCCGGGGTCCGGACCAGGGTGCCTGGCGCGGCCAGTGTGTGTGGAGCAGCACACAGGTGGAAGCCCGGCCCTGGTCAGGTGTGACTGCTTTGCTTGAGGAGAAATTGTGAGCATGGCATGTGAGTGATGGTGCCAGGGGTGCGGAGTTCACACATGGCAGGCTGGTGGGGACACCAGCAGAGAGCCGAGGCCAAGGCCACATTCAGGCTCGTGTCCGGGACAAGTCAGAGCCAGCCCAGGCGCTGGGCAGCAAGCGGGTGTGGGCCAGGTGAGAGCAGAGGGGACCAGGCGGAACCCCGTCACGGAGGGGTACCAGGCCGGAGCTCCCCAGGCAGCGTCGGCACACAGCTATGCCAGTCATCTGGGGCGGGGACTCACAGGCACTACTCACGTATGCCAGGCAAGATCTTGGGTTGCTTGTTTACTTATCCGCCTGTTCTTTCTAGTCTGTTCTTCATCAAGACAGAAATTATTGGTCATCTTAGAGAGGAGGGGTGGAGGCTCAGAGGGGTTACAGAACATTCTTGGGTCCCACGTTAGTGGTGAACACGCAGGCCCAGCCACACCAGCCAGACGTGGTGCTGCTTGTCCGATGGGCTGAGGCCCTTGAGTCCCCACAGGGCAGGTCTGGGTCCTATGGAGGGATGTGTGTGTTGGGGCCAAGGCTGCATCACTGTGGTGTCTGCTCGGGTCATGCGGGTCCAGGTTCGGGCGGGGATGGGTGACGGCACTACCGGTGGGTCCTGGAGGCCGCAGGAGCCCTCCCTGCTCCTGCCCAACTTGTGGGCCTCTCAGGGGCTCACCCTGCTGGGAGCCCCGTCAGGAGCCCCTGAGCCTGCACCGAGGGCCGTGGCCCCGCCTGGCGGCCTTTGCTGCTGAGTGAGAGCTCCAGGGCCGGGCCGGCCAGCTCTGCGCTCTCGGACGCTGCTTCTCCGGCTCGGCTGCTGGGGAGCCCTGGTGGACGGCATGCTGGCCGGACCTGGGAGACACTGAGCACCTGCTCCCTGGGAAATGTGAGGACGGGAGCCTTGCATTCTTGTTGTTTCTCCTCACAGCAGCAGCACCTTATCTTATAGGTGAGGAAACTGAGGCACCGGACAGCTGAGCGTAGGACCCAGGTCTGACTGATCCCAAAGCCTGGAGAATTTCCAGAACCTTCCCTGCGTTAAGCCCTCAGCCCCTGTTAGGTACCCTGGATGGACACGGCTCAAGTCATTCATGTGTTCGTTGTGGACAGGTTTTATAACTGAGTGTTGGAGAGCTCCTCTGAATGCCAAGCCTGGCAGTGGGATGCAGCTGGCTGATGGGGGGAGGGGGAGCTGGAGTGAATTGGGAATCCAGGCCCAGAGTCATGGGCGTGGGGTGGGTGTCCGTGACGGGAAATGGCTCTGGGCACATGTCCTGGCCTGGAGTGCTCAGCCTCCGCCTCCAGTTCCGTTAGAGGCAGCTAGTTTGTGTGTGTGCCAGCCCACGTGTGTGTATGCATGTGCATGTGTGGACAGCAACCAGGAAAGTGTGCGTCCCTCCATCCGTCTGCCTCTGTTGGTGTATTGATTGCGCATCCAGGTCCGTCCTTTGCTTCTCTGTGGACTGCAGGGCGTGGCAGAGGAGGCACTGAGTCAGTGTTGGTTCAGACGATGTCCGACATGCGCGATGTCCGACATGTGCGACGGGGTGTCTGTCCTGCCAACAGTTCACTCTGTCTTGGGCTCCCTGGGTCCGCCTGGAGTGCTCAGCCTCCGCCTCCAGTTCCGTTAGAGGCAGCTAGTTTGTGTGTGTGCCAGCCCACGTGTGTGTATGCATGTGCATGTGTGGACAGCAACCAGGAAAGTGTGCGTCCCTCCATCCGTCTGCCTCTGTTGGTGTATTGATTTCTCATCCAGGTCCGTCCTTTGCTTCTCTGTGGACTGCAGGGCGTGGCAGAGGAGGCACTGAGTCAGTGTTGGTTCAGACGATGTCCGACACCATGCGCGTGTCACCTGTGCGACGGGGTGTCTGTCCTGCCAACAGTTCACTCTGTCTTGGGCTCCCTGGGTCCGCCCCTCCCCCCCCCGACACAGGGTCCCTCAGACCCCTTTCCTCCCAGTTGGGCATCTTTTGAGTGTGAAGATGGCTGAAGGATGGCTGGCCCCGGGTGGGCGCCCAGTCCATGGGGAGGGATTACACCTGATCCCTTCCTCTCTCCTGCCCGCTCACAGACAGTTTGCCTGATTTTCTACCTTCTCTGCACCATTTGCTTTGCTAATTTTACCGGCCTTTGCTCACACCTCCCCCAGGCTGGGCCTCTTTAGAGTCTCAGAAGTGGGAAAATGAAAACCCAGCTCGGAATTTTCCCAAGCTTAGGGCAACACTTATTTCCTGGTTTGTTTCCTGCTTCAGTGAGTTTAGGGAAGTAGAGGAAATGTCCCCTGGGGAGTAAGAGAATGAGAAAAGGGGAGAGAAACACAGAGAGAATGGCCAGGGCGACACTTGGAGACATTATACCTATGACTAGAGGCTCGGTGCATGAAATTTGTGCACTTGGGGGGTTTTCTCAGCCTGGCCTGCGCCCTCTAGCAGTCTGGGAACCCTTGGTAGTTGTCTGACTGATGGCTTAGGCCTGTTCCCCATAGCATAGAGACCAAAGGATAAACAGTTGGACATCCTTAGCGCTGCCGCGGAGGTGGGAGAGGCTCCCGCCACCACTGCTGCGCTCACCAGCCATGAGCCCAGTTTTTGGCTGAGCTGTGCTCCCCCTGTGGGAGCACATTGATCGCCAAGGGGCAGCTCCTGTGTTGAGTGGAATCAGGATGAAACCAGCTCTCTGACATCCCCTTAGAGGTCCTGGATTGCGAGAGGGCGCAGGCCAGGCTGAGGGACCCCACTGGTGCATGATCGGGGCTGGGGAGGGATATGGGAGGTTGGCCAGCCAGAGAGGGACCGCGGGAGGGTTCCAGGGAATGTCCAGCCCGTCTCGCTCAGTCCTGATCGACTAGACCCCAGCAGCAAGCTAACCTACCGCAGTCATAGCGAGCGGTTGAGCGGCCTTAGCGTATCATGCTTTGATTGGTTGAACAAACAGCCAGGTGACTGGACACTTAGCATATTAGGCTTTTATTATATAGGATATCTATATCTATCTTTGACTTAGGATGAGGTTCTGTTCCAATAAACCCATTATAAGTTGAAAATATTAAGTTGAAAATGCATTTTATGCACCTAACCTGCTGTACATCGCAGCTTGGCTGAGCCCATCGTATGTGCTTGGAACACTTACCGTAGCAGCAGCTGGGAGAAACATCCCACGAAGCTCATTCTCTGACCAGTGTCGGATGGCTCCTCTGACTGGGTATGCATGTCGCTCTGCACCATCACGAAGTTAAAACGTCTTCAAACCCTCCTGAGGGCGGCTGGTCTTTACTCATATCTGCGTCGATGCAGACCCCCACCCCCTGCACCACTTCCATGCCCATTGTAGGCAACTGATCATCTCACAAAGCTCCGTGGAAGATGGGAGCTGCCTAGTGCATAGACACCTAAAACAGCTGCTGTGTGAGGGCCTTTATTAGGACCCTGATTGGAAAAACTGTGAAAAAAACATTGAGAGACCCTTGCAAAGTTTGAATACTGACTGGATATTGGAAGTTATTAGGGATGGTTCAATTTTTAGGTGTAGTCATGATATTGTGTTTATCTGTAGTGTAAACAATCTATAATAATAAAAACATAATATGCTAATTAGACCGGACATCCTTCTGGATGTCTTTCCTGGATGAAGCCGGGGCTGCCGCCACGGCTGAGAGGGAGGGATCCAGGCAGCCGTGGCTGCAAAGGCCTACTCTTGCATGAATTTCGTGCATTGGGCCTCTAGTAAAAAACGAAATAAAATAAAACCTTGTCTTTTAGAGATACAACTGAAATGTTGACATAGGAAAGATATGATGTTGGAGATTTCTCAAAATAACTTCAAAGTAATTTGGGGGGTATGGTATTGGTGACGAGAGTTGAGACCAAGTGATGGGTACATGGGGGTTCATTTCACTTTTTTGAATGTTTGAAATTTTCCATAGTAAAAAGGAAAATCAAATAAGATATTAGCCATTTTCTCTAGTTGTGCAAGTTTAGTGTTTGTTCTTCACTTTAGGTTTTATGCATGAGCTGCTCTGGAAGCTCAGGTGCTGTCATCACCTGTGGCTGGAGAGCAGCAGACGGCAGGATGGAGGATAGGAGCCAATACTAATGTGAACAGGAGGCTGTCGGTCGTGTGTCCTGGGTACTTCGTAAAATGACATGGCGGAACAAGTCATACGTGTTTTCTACCGGGAGATTCTTCCTACGCAGGATCAAGGAGGCCAGGGCTGCAGGAGGTGGGAGGTGCGTGGGGGCGCGAGGGTAAACCGGCAGGCGGCCTGGCTCCGCACAGGCCTCTTATGACTGTGGGTAGTGACTCCCCACCTGCGAGGTGAGGATCAGGAGGCCACTGCTGCGTGCCGTGCAGCGGAATGTGACCTCACCAAGAGGAGCGCAGCACTGAGAGCGGCTGCAGGTGGAGGAGGCCTGTGGGCCTCGTGCACAGTGAGGAAGGCGGCCATTAGAGGCCACGTCCTGTGGGTCATCGGTGTGAAATGTCCAGACAGCAGACTCGTTGAGACTGCATTGGTTGCCCGGGCCTGGAGGTGGTTGGTGAGGGTCAGGCGTAGCAGTCTGTTGGGGCTGCTGTAACCACACATCACCCACTGGGTGGCCTTGTAAACAGCGAGCATTCACTTGCCGCAGTGGAGGCTGGGAAGCCCTGGGCCGGGCCAGCAGGTGCGGGTCTGGTGAGAGCCTTCCTCGTTGCGGACTGCCCACCCCCGGCTGCATCTCCCGTGGCAGGAGGGCGTGGAGCTCTGCGGGGCCTCTTTTACAAGGAGCCCCATCTCATTATGAGGGCTCCACCCTCACCAACGAAGCATCTCCCAATACCATCACATCTGAATTCCAGCGTATGAATTCCCGGCGACACAGGCTTCTGGACTGTAGCCGGGCATGGCTCCGTGGACAGGCAGGCTCTTGGTGATGGGGCGTGGAGGTGCTCTAAGCTGGATTGTAGTAATGGCTCTGCAGCTGTGGACATATTAAAGCCACTGAATTGTACACTTAAATGGACAAATTTTGTGGCATGTAAATTATATCTCAATAAAACTGTTTGACAAAACCCACCGCTGTCGTTGCGTTAGTTAAGGATGAAGTGAGTGTGTGGAGAGGGCCTGGCGTGCCGCGCAGCCTGTAATCTGGGGCTTTGCTGGTGTCGCTGGGGGCTCCCTCCAGCATCCGCTGTCTGTGACGTGCCGTGCGGCAAGCAGTCAGTGGCTGGTAAATGACCATTTTAAAGCTTTAATGACCACACACTGGGCTGTAATCTAAAGTCTCTAAAATAGGTTATTTATATTTCTTTACATTTTTGGTCTTTAACAACATCTCTTTGGACAGTCTGCCAAGTGGCATGTTCCGCATGGTTCCTCCCACCGCATCTCACACCCGATCCTGAGCCCGTCCTCTTCGAATACCCACATTTCTCAGGTCATGGAAATGGTTGAATCTTGGTACAATGTCAACCTTTAGATTCTCACTTCCATTAACAGATTTAAAGCTAATGAGAAGCTAATCTAATTGACTCATCATCTCCTAATTGATCTCTCTTCCCTTAATAATCCCTTAATTAACTAAATTGTTGTGAGAGAGACAAAGAGATCAGACCCACAGAAGTAACGGAGAATCGGCCTTGAGGTGGGACTTGCTGTCCCCAATGTTCCACACAGGCAGGCTCCTCCCTGGCACCAGGCAGACCATGTCTGCTGCCCGCTATCCACTGCGCACTGCCCTCCCCACTTGCTCCTGGAGCAGGTGGTGAGGGAGAGAATCCAGTGGGGCTGGAAAGGCTGCCGCCCGCCTGCCCCTGGGTAACTCTGTGGCTGTGCAGGTAGAGTGCTCAGAAGCGTGGGAGGACAGTCCAGAAGCCCAGCCTGGATGCTGCTTGGAAACGTGGGAGGAATTTTGAGTCCCTCTGACTTGCCCAGCTCAGCGGGCCTGGCCAGCGCCTGTGGGCATTCTCTGAGATCTCTCTGGGGTCCTCTCCTTCTGTCCACACCTCCAACACGGAGGCACATGTGGGGCCCGGTGTGTGCTCCCACGAGCTGGCTCCCTCCCTCCGTGCTCAGTGATGCCCCTTTGGTGGCGTGAAGCCGACCTTTGTGGGAATGTCCACACTGAGCAGGGAGGGCTAGAGTTGTTTATTTAGGGCCTGTTAACCCTTTGCCAGCACACGCTGCCCCTGGGCTGCAGGGCGGCTCGTTCTTCCTCTGTCCACGCCAGTGTCCCTGCAGGACTGGGTGTGGAGCTCTCAGAACAACCTCTCCAGAGGCCACTGCAGCCCCTTTGGTCTGCTGTGACCGAACCCATGGGCCCGACGGAAGTCCTCCTCGTGGCCCCAGAGCCACCTCTCACGTCAGAGCCCATGCCCTGCAGCCCCCCTGCAGCCCTGCTGCGTGTCCCCATGTAGGAGGCATGTTAGGGTGGCGTGAGGGGCCAACTGGAGCTGTGGGCTGGTGCTCCCCCTCTAGCATGACCCCCTTTCCTATGGGCCTGTGGGTTCTGAGCGGTGCTGCCTCCCGTGTCCCCTCCCTCTGCACACCTTCCAGGTGCCCCCCGTCCGAAGGGGTGGGTGGAGGCAGGTTTTGTGGAGGGAGGTACTCCACGAGCCCACGTGTGTGTTTGGAGCCGGGACTTCGTGTCTGTGTGTTGGTTGCACTCACCCTGGGCCTCCTGGGCTTTGCTGGGGCTACTCGGGTGTGAGCGCGAGGAGGGGCAGCTGCAGGGGCCCGGCTGGCGCTGACCTGGCGCCTCCCACATGGCGGGCAGGGTCTGTTGCCTCACAGGGGTGTGAAAGCAGTTGTGTTGGGTGCTGCTGGTTATCCTGAGACTAAAGCTGAGGTATCCCAGTCCCCGAGGGGCTCCAGGCCTTGCGGGCAGCCAGGGGACAGGCCCCGCGAGGCCGGCCCGGCGTCTGGGTGGGTGTGAGGGCGGGGAGGGCGGCGTGCTTCTCTGGCTGGCGGTCTCACTGTGCACAGCCGCCTGCTGAGGACCTGCCACCGCACCCACTTTTCCGAGGAGGAAGCTGAGCCCCGGTCGGTTCAGTCCGTGCCCAAGGCCACACAGCCCATAAATGCCAGGGGAAAGATTTGTCTTGGACTCGAAGCCCATGTCTTTTCTCTCCACGTTGGCTGAGGCAGGGATGGAGGTCCACCGTGTGCAGGCTGACTGCCCTGTGCTGCCTCTGAACTTCTTTGAGCCTCACGCACGCCTGCGAGGGATTTCACAACACTGAGGCCCATTTGCCTCCTCCAGGCAGCCCGCTCTGACTGCTCCTTCTCCTGCCCTCACTGAACTGTGTGCTCAGGAGCTACGGGGCCCGCGTGGCTTCTGGTTGCTCCTCCCTTCCACGAGAACCCACTGTGGGCCGGGCCTGGCACTGCCTCCCATCCCGCAGCTCGGCCCTGGGGCTCCGCTCTGGCTCACGGTGTCCCTTCCCGTGCTCAGGCCAATGCGTGGGCTGTAGCTGCCCCAGCCAAGCCCAGGTCCAGTCAGCCCTCTTTTGTGTCCAAAAGCCAGAGGCTGAGGAGTAGGCTGCGCGGCCGCCCTGGAGCGGCCAGAGGCCGAGAAGTCAGCAGAGCCTCAGGTTCCTCGTCTGTGAAACGGGACGTGCTGCAGCCCTGCCTGCCGGTGAGGGTCCAGGCCAGCCCGTGGC
>NW_006293957.1:1159296-1160010 GCF_000327345.1 Myotis davidii
GCCCCCGCACGCCCCCGTCCCCCAGGCCCCCTCGCCCCGTGGGACCTGGGTCCATGGCCTGGCCTGGTGTCCGCAGGAAGAGGCGGCAGCAGTGTGTGTGAGCGCTGGGACCTGGTCTCCACGTTTCGAGGAGATGCGTGGTTCTCTTCCAGAGGGCAAGCACTCCGTCTGGGCTGGCTCTGCTTCTTTCTGGGAGGTAGGCGGTTTCGGGCCGGGCCTGTGGGAAAGGCCTGGAGGGGCCTCTGTGGCCCCCACCCCCCAACAGACCCCGGGAAGACAGAGCAGAGAAGACTGGCCAGGTCTGTCCAGTGGCTGGGCACCTTTCAGGGCCAGGCTTTGCTCTTCCTGTTGGAAGCCCAGGTTGGCGCCCCACACCCCTGCCAGCACTCGGACTGTGGGCTGGGTTTTGGGGAAGAGGCAGTGCCATGGGGGGCAGTGCTCTCCGTCTGCGCCGTGTGGCTGGCCTCCTGGGCTGTGAGGGCTCCTGTCTCTCAGCCTAGCTGGCAGCGGACCCCTGCCCTCCCTGCAGCGGGTGGGCGCGGACACCCAGGGCTCCTGGTTCTGAGCTTGGAAACTCGGGACATCGGGTTGGGTCCTGGCTCAGCTTAACTGTTTGGAAAGTAAGACGACTGGGCGAGGCAGCAGCCACCCTGCCACAGGCTGTGAAAGGAAGGAGAGACTGCCCTGCAGGAACTAGATTCCGGTCCCACGTCA
>NW_006293957.1:1160079-1166865 GCF_000327345.1 Myotis davidii
GCCAGGGCCACCGTGCTGCGGACCCTGCCCTGACGCTCCCCGTGTGGGAGGGACTGGCTGCTGCTGGCCCTCTGAGCCTCAGTGTGCCCCTCGCAGACCGGCAGTCATGCAGCCCTTCGGGAGTTCTCTGAGGACTCAGAAAACGCAGGGGCTGGGCCCCAGGCTCGGCAGAGGGTGCTGGTGCAGATGGCAGGCGGTGCTCAGAAAGCTGGTCCCCCTCTGGAGGCTGCTCCGTGGGGAGATTTACGCCACGGTTAGCGGAGGCCCCCGCGCCATGAAGGGAGCAAAGGCGCCCAGTGGAGCCCCAGGACGCAGAACTGCCTGTCTTTGTGTTGCACAGAGTGCAGGGCCGGGCCACGGTGGGGGCCGCTCTGTGGCTGTCAGCCCGCCGTCTGCCTCAGGGAACACACAATGGCCCCTGAGAGCAGCCCCGTGCGGCTGGGCCCCTGGATGTCCAGCTGCCACTGTGCATGTCTGTGGCTGCAGACCCCAGGCCTGCGTCCTGGCCTGCAAACATCCTCAGGGCCTCCCGTGCCGCCAGCGTGCAGGAGGGGTGCACCCCCATCTCACTCCCTTGAGGTCCCAAAGGGGGGCTGAGGAAGCTCAGGGCCCAGTGGGTTGGAGGAAGCGGCTTCTCGGGGCCCTTTGTTCCTTCAGGGGCTTGATGCAGGCCCTCCTCACGCCCCCGGCAAACTCCTCCTCATGCCCCTGCGTCCAGTCCTTTCTCCGCAGTCCTCCCTGGCCCTCCCGGTCAGCACGGAGCCCCGGTTCATGTAATCGAACTCTTCGGTTGTGCAACGGTCAGCTCACTGACACACTGCCTTGCCGTGCTGTGGGGCTGGGACTCCTGCAGCCGTGCCTGGAGCCGGGTGCACGCCGCACACATCTGTCCTGAGCTTGGGGTCCAGGGCTGGCCTCGCACCGGGCTTGCTGTTCTGTGTTCCCTGGTGGCAGCTCTGGCACGCTGGGAGTCTCCTGCGCCCGTCTGGGCCTGTCCTCCAGGCTCCTGGGCTGCTGTTCCAGGTCACTGGGCTGGAGCCTCCCCCAGATTTTGTCCTTTAAAACTCATTGATTTTTGTGCTGACTTTTACAGTACAAATGTCATTAGATAAAGTAATTGAAGCGGGGAATCATTTCACTGCGCTCGTACAGCCTCTCCCACTCGGCGTGGCCCAGTGTGTCCACAAAAGCGCTACTGGGTTGTCTCTATGACAGGCCCCACCTGGGCACTAGGGCTGGGCCAGCGGGTGTGCGAGGGCCGATGGTGTAGCGCATCAGGCCCGAGACCCGCTCCTGCCATACAGCCCCTTCCAAACAGCCCCTTCCACTCAGCCCCTTCCACACAGCGCCTTCCAAGAGGGACAGTATGTGTGGTGCAAGGGGATGGGTGAGGCTGTGCAGGCAGCCGCTCCCCAGCCAGGGTCTTGGGGCTACCCTCCATCTCTCACCCATTCAGTGGGGACAGTCACTCTTCCCTAGAAAGAAGATGAAATAACAGACCATAGACGAGCGCCTTCCACCAGCCCGGCCACTGTAGCTGGGACTCAGCAGGCAGGCTCCCCCTCCCCTTCCCCCTCCCTAGTGAGCCCTCCAGGTGTGGGAAGAGCCAGGCGACCAGCGAGCTGCTGTAGGTAAGGTGTACAGTGGCTCCATTTCCCAGTTCCATTCCCAGTTCTGCAAACCCATCTTCAGAAATGGGGTCTCCTGTGCATAAGGAGGGTCTTGCGGGCATCTTTTCCCCAAAAGCATGAAGGCCTGGAGCTGGCTGTGTGATGGGCAGGCAGGGGTTGGGTGGGGCTGTTTGTTCTGCTGGCACTAGCAGGCTGGGTGCCTGGGGCTATGGAGAAGGGAGCCCCCCCTGGGTTCTGGGGGAGAAGGGGGAGGGTGGTCTGGCGATGGCAGGAAAGGCCTTTTGCTTAGCTGCTGTTGGGCT
Organism: Myotis davidii; assembly: GCF_000327345.1. Lineage (NCBI taxonomy): Eukaryota > Metazoa > Chordata > Mammalia > Chiroptera > Vespertilionidae > Myotis > Myotis davidii. Next base: position 1,162,013 of record NW_006293957.1, read on the forward strand.
GTTTTATAGGAAGGCCCTGATGATGGGAGAAAGCTGGGATGGAGTGCCGGGTCCACAGGCAGCCCCTGGCTGGCAGGATTTCCCTGGGACCGGGCCCTGCACATGCAGTAGCGCTGCCCGCTGCATTGGGAAGCGCCATGTCAGGGCCTGCCTGCCTGAGCGTGAGTTCAGGTTCTGCCACAGCCCCAAGGTAGGGAGACTGGCAGATCAGGGCAGGCAGGAAGCTCCAGACCACGTGTGTTTTAGGCAGGCAGCAGTCCCTCCTTCCTAATCCCAAGGACATGGCAAATTTGCCCAGGGCCATCGGGGAGCCCAGAGAGGGCAGGCCTCAAACCTACACGCTGGAGGGCGAGTCCTTGTGCTCCCCTGCCCCACCCCTCCCGGAGCACCTGGCCTTCGGGCGCTCTGGGAGGTCCAGTCCACCCTGGATGGCCTGGGGCCCTCTGGCTACCCCTGCCCCTTGCAGGGCAGTGAGCGCTTCTTCAGGGTTATTAGCTCCCTGGAGTGGGGAGGGGGTGTGGCTCGCAGAGTCGGAGCGAGCAAGCGAGTGAGTGTATTTGTGCTGGATGTGATGGGATTGCAGGGCTGGTGGCCAGGAGTCTGGGAGAGTGAGGAGGGAGGAATGGAGAGCAGCCTGTGGCTCTCAGTGGGCCAGCACCCCGTTTTCCCATCCCAGGTCTGTAGGGGGCAGGCTGCAGCCACCCTGAGCAGCAGGGCTGGGAGCAGGGGAGCCAGCGGGCAGTTAGCTCTGAGCCCCAGGGGCTGCCCTGTCTCACCTTTGAGGCCAAGGCCCAGCCGGGGACTACAAGGGACAGCCGTTCCCTGAGCACAGGCCCCAGGACGGCACCTGGCAGCCTGTGTCTTAGGGACACGGTTTGACACGTCAGCTTTGAGCCAGTGCTGAGACTCGAGGCAGCTACTGGCCACTGGGACCTGGAGGAGGGTCAGAGGCCGAGGCTCCATGCCTGCCCACACTCTTCCCCGCTGCTGGACCCTGGTGGCTGGACGGAGCACAGGCTGAGGGCTGTGGAGGTGGTAGGGAGGATCCCCGGCTGGTGGATCGGCTGCTCCTCCCTGCCAAGCAGAGCTCAGCAGCCGCTTCCAGGGCCTTGGGAAAGCCTTCTCCCGGGAATCGCTGAGCGTGCAGGGCAGCCTCAGAGGAACTCCCAGGAGGACGCTGGGCAGTGCCACCGCCCAGCCACGGCCCAGCCCGCAGCGCCGCTGTCCTCACCCTCCTCAAAGGGCCACGCTGGGCTGGCTGAGCGCTCTCAGTGGCAGGCCACGGGCACACCGTGCCTCCTGCTGGGTCTGGGGAGGTGAGGGACCTGGGCCCTAGCCGGGACAGAGTGAAGGTGGCCATGATTTTGCCCATATCCAAGCTCTGGTCTAGGGCAGTTCCCGCGATGGCCATACCCCCTTCTCCTTCACCTCCCTGGCCTGCTGCCCAGGACTCCAGGGTTCCTCTCAATAAACGGCTAATGCCAGAACCTTCACCTGTTTAACATTTAATTTTCGTCAGGAGTATTAATCGTACCCTCAAAACCCACCTGGCCCCGCCCACTGTTGGTTCCGTGTCCTCCTGCTCACGAGAGCAGGCCCAGCTTCAAGTGCGAGCCCTTCCCGAGTGACCGCCAGCCCTTTCCTCTTGTGAACAAACTGTGACAATTGGAAGTTCGCAGAAAATAATACAGTTGTTTTTCTGCCTTTTCTATTGATTTGGTTTTAGCAGGAAGAAGCTAGATGCAATTTTTGTTGGATTTTCCTCTTGGTTTCCAAGGGAATAGAGATGTTGCTGTCAGTCCCTGCGCCCAGCCGCCCTGTGAGCCAGTTCCTCGCGGCCTCCGCCACCTGCGCACACACCTGTTGGGCAAGTTGGCCGGCAGGTCATCCCGCCTCCGTTGCTGAGTGCCTGGCCCAGGAGCAGGGCGACGCGGCGGACGGCCCTGCAGCACCTTTGGGAAGGGAATTCTGACTTCTGTGAAGAGCCCTCCTGGAGACCCACCAGCACACAGGCCCACAGGGCCCCTCTGGCCTGCCTCAGCTTGGGGACTGCTTCCCAGCTCCATGCGTGCGCTCAGGCCGTGTTCTCACTGTGAGCTGGGCTGGGCGTTTCCAACGGGGATGGACGTGCTCAGTGGCATCACCTGCCAACCACGTGCCCCAGTGCCTGGCACAGCGAGAGCTCACCAATGCTCTGACCTGCAGCTGCGTCTCCCACTCAGCGTCTAGGAGCAAGTCACTCCTCTAGGTCCGACTCCCCGCGTAGGCCACCACCCGACAAGGCTTCAGAAATCCCAACATATAAGTCCACTGGGTCCTGAGCCGCCGGGGCAGCCTGGGAGTCAGAGCATGGCTGGAACTTGTTTCCCCTCCTCCCACTCTGGTGTCAGCGTATTTCTCATGCCATCTCTCTCTCTGAAGGCTCTCTGGGCTGCGGGGTTGGTGGCCAGGTGAGGGGCTTGTGGGTGGCTGTGGCTCTTCCTCAGCTTCCACGTAGCCAGGCTGCCTGTCCTTCAGTGACAGTGAGAGGCGGGAGCTGGAACAGATGCCCAGCCTTCCTGAGAGCAGCTGGGCACACACTTCTCAACTAGCACTCACTGGGTCTCGAGAGCGAGAGGAACTGCCACAGATGCTGAGAGGTGATGAAGCTTCGGCTCCGCCGGTAGGAGGCTCTGGTTCCCAGAGTGCTGGACGGTCCTCTGCCGGTCCGGAGAGCACTGTGCCACCCTGTCTCTCTCTCTCAAGTAACAGAGTGCTGGACGGTCCCCTGCCGGTCCGGAGAGAACAGCTTCTGAGATGGGCTCCCCTAGTTTCCATTCCCTGCTTTCCCAGAGCTGCCCTGTGTGACCCCTGATCTTACAGTGAGGGTGCTCATTCCCACCCAGAAGGATTGTTGTGAGGCTAGAAGGGATAGAGCATGGTTCCTGGCACATAGTAGGCCCTCCATGCAGGCAGATGCCTTTTTTTCTGCTTGTAATGCGGGGCTTGCTACTGATAGCTCCTCTTTGCTCCGTGTGTGAGGAGCCGAGCTGTGGGCAGGTACTCGGGCTGGGCAGTGGAGACCACTAACTAACAGGTTGCTGGCTCCTGGCCACATAGCCTCAGAGCCTTTGTCGACCATGCCTCCTTGCCTTCCCCTGAACGCCAGAGGTCACGTCCAGGTTCCTTCCTGTTGATGTGGTTCTGTAAAATGTTGATGTCGTTGTTCCTAAAGAGTTACTTGAGAGTGGCAGTGCTAGGTTTGCCTGCAGGAGGCATGGGGCTGGGAGGAGAAGCAGAGGAGGTGAGCTACACTGACCTGGGGATTCCACGTGTTTGGGGTGGAATGTGTGGTTTGTGAAGGTATGCTTAGTGGGGAGGAAGGAAGACGCACAGTGGGCACTTCCAGGGTGACATCCTCAGCCAGGGACATCGGCAAGACTGGGCAGCGTGTGAATATATGGTAGTCCTTCTTTATGGAGACCAGAGCCAACCTGGCCCCATCTCCCAGCTTAGGAATTGGTGTCATGGAAATTTGAGATGAACTGTGTTTTGACCCACATGATGGTGATGATGATGATGGTAGTGATGGTGATTATGATGGTAGTGATGGTCATGACTAATGATGTTGGTGATGATGGTGATGATGATTATAATGATGTGGTGATGGTGGTGATTATGATGGTGGTGATGGTGGTGAGGATGGTGGTGATGATGATGGTGATTATGATGATAGTGATGATGATGGTGGTGGTGATAATGGTGGTGATGATGATGATGTGGTGATAAAGCCAATCCAGCCCTTATCGCATGCTAGGGACTAGTCTATCTGCATTGCATGGGTTAATTCATAAGAATCCTATAACCTTTGTACTATTATTATCTCCATTTTATAGATGAAGAACAGAGGCAAGGAGAGAAGTTTGGCAGTGTGCATTGTCAAGGGGTGGAGCCGATGTTGAGCTCTGCTTGGCTTAAGCACTGTGCCACCCTGTCTCTCTCTCTCAAGTATGCTGAGCAGCCATGCAGAGCAAGGCTGTGAGGCAGATAGGCTCTGGGCCAATGCTAACAGAAACATAACGTGAATCACGTGCATAATTTAAAACTTAAAAATAGCCCTGGCCGGTGTGGCTCAGTTGGTTGGGCATCATCCCGTGCACCAAAAGGTTGCAGGCTCAATCCCTGGTGGGGGTGTGTGTGCGGGAGCAGCCGATGCATGTTTCGCTGTCACATTGATGTTTCTCTCTTTCCCCCTCTACCTTCCTCTCTCTCTAAAAAAAAAATCATTTAAAAAACAAAAACAAAAAACACTTGATGGTTAGCAAAGAGGACAAACGGGACTTAAGAGAAGAGTAACCATAATTCCCAATATCTGTAGGCTTTCTGCAACTATGTACACTGGACTCTATCACCTTGAATCAGCTTCTCCTCTTCTGATTTCCCATATCTCCTGCCTAACATGACTTTCCTTCAGATAAAGTTTCTTCTTCCTTCCTCTTCCTTGGTCCATGTCTTTCTTTCAAACAGTTAGTTAACATTTACCACCACCACCACCCCCAAAAGCTTCTACACACATCCGAACTGCTTCCTTCTAGCCTTACAAATGTAGATGGTGGCTGGAACCCAAAGACAAACTTGTAGCTAAAACTGTGGCCTTGGGTCTAAGTTAGGAGTCGGAACTCCACGGCCTGCAGGCCAAACCCAGCCCATCACCTGCCTTTGAACAGCTCATGAGCTAAGAATGTTGTGTCATGTGAAAACTGTATGAAATTAAAATAGCAATACCCACTGGTGGAGGTTTATTGGAATACACATAAGCTCATTTGTTTGGTAATCTTGTCTGGCTCCTTTTACAATACAATGGCAGAGTTGGG
>NW_006293957.1:1167845-1178644 GCF_000327345.1 Myotis davidii
TTTCTTCCTTTTCCTTTCTTCAATTATCATAAAAAAATATTTAATAAATAAAAAAAAGCAGGGTAATTAGTTTAATATGTTTTATTTAGCCCAGTACATTTAATCCATTATTGTCATTCAGCATGTAGTCAACATAAAATATTATGTATGAAACACTGTGCATTCTTTGCTTTGTGCTAAGCCTTTGGAATTCAGCATCTGTTTTGCACTTTCGTGGGAAGTGACCAGTAACAGGTTGCTGGCTCCTGGCCTCCCTCAGTTGGCCTCGCCACTCCCACGTGCTCAGCGGCCACATGTGGCTGTGTCTGTGCAGGATTGCCCACCCTCTGTGTTCTCCTGGCTCACAGCCTGACTGGGAGCCAGATGGCCTCATGTTTTGCTTCACATTTCCACCAAAGCTCCTCATCTGTGTCTCCAGTCACACCTGACTCCCTGCCCCCTGGCCCATGGCTCTCCAGCGCACCCTCCAAATAGTCCCTGTCTTTTTCGAACCTGATGTCACCCAGGTGCTTCTTTCTGTCCGGAGCCCTTTAGGTGGTGCTGGAGCTGAGTCCCAGAGGACAGAAGCATTTGGAAGGTCAGGAGGTGGGTGCTAGGAAAGCCAGTGCAGGCAGGGGGTGTGTGGGGGTGTCACCGCCACTGCTCTCCCCGGAGTCCAGAGCAGAGGAGTCTGGTGTGGAGCATTTCTGATGACAGTCATTGTCGCTGCCACTTACTGGGCACCTGCACAATAGACCTGACATTGTTCCTTAAATTCTCACAATAACCCCACAATGCAAATATAACCCCCCTTTTATTGTAAGGAGTGGGTTTCCTGGTAGGGTAGGGGAACTGAGGCACAGAGAGGCCAGCAGTTTCTCAGCCGCTCGGTGGTCAGGGCTGTCTGACTCCCAGGCCTTTCCTAGGCCAGGCACTCATGAGGAGGGGGAATTACTCCTTGTAGGTCCGGGGTTCTGAGGTGTGTGCACAGGGGTGTGGCCGAGGAAGGGGTATGAGGCTGCATTGTGTTTATCTCTGTGGATAAATGGGGGTGTCATGAGAGGACGGGGTGGAAAATGGGAAGATGCACCCTGCTTTAGATGGGCTCCATGGGATGACTTTCACGATTTAGGCCCTTTGGTCCATGCTGCAGGGACAGCATCCTTTGGGGGAGCTCAGCCAGCCTGTGAGCCGGCTGGGGGTCACTGCGGGGCTGCGCTTGGTCTGCCATGACGGTTGGAACTGGGGGACCCCCAGCTCTGTTCAGGGGCCTTAGCCCTCAGATCGTTTCTGTCTTGCTGTTTCAGTCTCCCCTTTGCTTCAGTTCTTGCCCCCCAATCCTACCTGCGAGGAGGAGCCCAGCTGCTTCCCCTGCATCTGCTCTGCCAGCACCAGCCGGTCCCCGCCCGGGCCCGGGGACTCTTGGCACTCACCTCCCTTACCGCCTCCTCAACCACATCCTGATGTCTCCCGCAACGCCGCCAGGCCACAGTGCTCAGCTGGTCGACCAGACGCCCATCTAGGTGTTGCTTTGAAGGTGTTCGGTAGATGGAGTTGCCCTCTACAGCCAGTTGACCTAAAGTAAAAAAGATTGCCCTCCGTAATCCACTGGGCCCATTCAGTCAGAACACTCTCCCCAGGAAGGAATCTGTGCCAGTGCCCGGCCTCAGCCCCGGCCTCAGGTCGCCAGCCTGCGCCTGCCCTGCAGCTGTCAGACAAGCTGGTTCCCAAATACGAGGCCTAGGCTCCTTCCTTCTTCCCCTGAGTTTCTCCGCAGCTCTGCTCCCTCCTGGTGAGGACCAAGGCTGCTCCCTCCCGATGAGAACCAAGGCTGCTCCCTCCCGATGAGAACCAGGGCTCTGCTCCCTCCTGGTGAGACCCAAAGCTCTGCTCCCTCCTGGTGAGAACCGAGGCTGCTCCCTCCTGGTGAGAACCAGGGCTCTGCTCCCTCCTGGTGAGAACCAAGGCCGCTCCCTCCTGGTGAGAACCAAGGCTCTGCTCCCTCCTGGTGAGAACCAGGGCTCTGCTCTCTCCTGGTGAGAACCAAGGCCGCTCCCTCCTGATGAGAACCAAGGCTCTGCTCCCTCCTGGTGAGAACCAGGGCTCTGCTCTCTCCTGGTGAGAACCAAGGCCGCTCCCTCCTGATGAGAACCAAGGCTCTGCTCCCTCCTGGTGAGAACCAGGGCTCTGCTCTCTCCTGGTGAGAACCAAGGCCGCTCCCTCCTGATGAGAACCAAGGCTCTGCTCCCTCCTGGTGAGAACCAGGGCTCTGCTCTCTCCTGGTGAGAACCAAGGCCGCTCCCTCCTGATGAGAACCAAGGCTCTGCTCCCTCCTGGTGAGAACCAGGGCTCTGCTCTCTCCTGGTGAGAACCAAGGCCGCTCCCTCCTGATGAGAACCAAGGCTCTGCTCCCTCCTGGTGAGAACCAGGGCTCTGCTCTCTCCTGGTGAGAACCAAGGCCGCTCCCTCCTGATGAGAACCAAGGCTCTGCTCCCTCCTGGTGAGAACCAGGGCTCTGCTCTCTCCTGGTGAGAACCAAGGCCGCTCCCTCCTGATGAGAACCAAGGCTCTGCTCCCTCCTGGTGAGAACCAGGGCTCTGCTCTCTCCTGGTGAGAACCAAGGCCGCTCCCTCCTGATGAGAACCAAGGCTCTGCTCCCTCCTGGTGAGAACCAGGGCTCTGCTCTCTCCTGGTGAGAACCAAGGCCGCTCCCTCCTGATGAGGACCAAGGCTCTGCTCCCTCCTGGTGAGAACCAGGGCTCTGCTCCCTCCTGGTGAGAACCAAGGCCGCTCCCTCCCCAGCCGCATGTGCACACTGTGTCACTAGAGAGCTTACCCACTCCTCTCCGGTCCGTTGTGAAGTCAGGGGCTGGCCTTGTTGGCCTGACCTGGCTCCTGTGCCCTCTCCTGACCCAGGTGTGGGAGCAGAGGCACTGTAACCCTCTCCTGACCCAGTTGTGGGAGCAGGGGCACTGGGGGAACCCCCTGGAGCTGCAGGGACGTTCCTAGGAGTGGAGGGATATGTGTGGCAGGTCACAGGCTGTGCAGCTGCTCCCGCCGCCTCCCTTCCTCCATGTCTTCAGCAAAGGCAGGTGTCCCTCATGCTCTCATGGCAATTCCTTGCGCCCTAACCTAGTTCTTGGTTTTGCTGCTAACTCAGCATTACTGTGTCTCACTTCCCGCACGGCTGCGCCCGAGGGCCTGCTCTGTGGGCTTGTGCTGTGGCCTCTGGGCGCCGGTGCACGCACCGTTCCTCCCTTTCCCGGCTCACACATCGTTTCCCCAAATCCCACAGGTGCTTTTACATCTGCTGTTATTGTTGTTAATAACAGTGACTGCTAAGTTCGTGCCAAGCCCCTTACACGCCATCTCATTTCATCCAGGCATTAACTCCTCCAAGGAGGTATTATTATGCTCATCTTAGGGCTGAGGAAATTGATGCTTAGGAAGGTCTGAAATGACTTCCCAAGGCCACACAGCCGGGGCGCTGAGCAAGCTAGACTTCCAACCCGGAGCAGTCTAGACCGCGGCTCTCCTCAGCGCAGTGCTGCCTCTCCTGTCACCCGAGCCCTCAGGTAACCCTGGTTCGAGCCCATGCATGCCAGGTGCAGCCTGGCCCCGGGGCACTGGGAGAGGGCACGAGGACGATCAGTGAAGACATGGTTTCCGGAGGTGAGAAGCCTTAGGAAGAAGAGGGGGTGGCTGGTGGTCACAGGTGGGGGGAGGGGCCCCCTGGCAGCCCAGGGAAGCTTCCTCTGAGGAAGTGGCATTTGATAACATGAGGCATGAAGGAGGCAGTAAGATTAAATTGGGAAGAGGGAACAGCAGGTGTGAACCCCGAGGTGGCAGTGAGAGGTGAGGAGGAGGGGGAGGGAGAAGCTGGTCAGAGAACAGGCCGGGCTCTCTGTGCGGAGGTGCCTCTGAGGCCCTGGGGGAGGGGCTGGGGTTTGATTGTAAGCATGTCAGGAGGCCACTGCTGGGTTTTTAAGCAGGACAGAGAACTGACTGCTTCACCCATAGAAAAGCCAGTGTCTGTGCTGTGTGGTGGGCAGCCTGCAGGGGCAGCGGTGGGCGCAGGGAGGCCAGGCGGTGGGAGGAGGCTGTGGTGGCCCAGGGAGGCAGCAGTGGTCATGGGGACGAGAGGCAGGTTTGAAGTATGTTGTGGATCAGAGGTGAAGAGCGAGGGACGGGAGGTCTCCAGGGAGACGCCCAGGCTCTGGCCTGAGCAGCTGGATTGGGTGACGCTTTTGGCTGGGACAGGGATGGAGAATGGAGACTTCTGTTTTGCCTGCTTTAGTTTAAAATGCCTGCGTCCCAGTGGGCAGGTATGAAACCCTGGCAGTTCAGGGTGGCGGTTGGAGTCAGGTGTGGGTGGTATTTGAAGCCACCGGGCTGAAGGAGCTCATCTAGAGGAGAGAAGGGGCTGGTGAGGACCTGGGGGAGAAGGGTGCTGCCTCCTAAATCCCTGCCCAGTGGAGGCCTGGCAACCCCGCTCCGAGGCTGCAGGTGTGGCGGTAGCGCCAGGGACTGAGAGCCCTCTGCCTGTCCCTCCGGTGCCATGCTGTTCGGCCTCTGTAGGGCTTGATAGGCTAGCGCGTGCATGGTCTTCTCTGGGCCCTGACCTCCTGGCTTCCAGGAGGCGCGTGCGGTGCCGCGCTCTGCCTCGATTCAGGAGGGTCTTCCTGGACCCGAGCTTCCCTGCAGAGCTGATGGCCCTGCTCATCAGAAGGCTGGTCGCCCTTGGACACCTGCACATCCTGGTCCCTTGGTGCCTTGGCCTCCCTCCTCCCCGCCTGCGACTGTCCTTGAGGGACACACAGCGCAGTCCTCCCTCTGGCACCGCCCTCTCCCAGGACCGCACCTTGTCCCTCCTTGTCCTGATGCAGAGTCCAGGGAAGGGCGGGGGAGGGGGAGAGGGAGCTCCACCAGCGCTTTGACCCGCAGCTGCCCTGGCCCGGGCCAACTGACAGACACTGGGTCTGCTTCTCTGGTGACCGAGCTGTGACGAGCTGCAGATATTTGATTCCTAATGATGTTTGATTGCCACTCTAGAATGGCAGGACTAACTCCAAATGCTTTCCGGGTACTCATGTCCTTCTAAACTGAAGATCTCTGGTCGCCATGGAAACGTTGGCACAGAATTAGAACCTGCATCTTCAGCTGCCCTTGTGAAGTTAGTGGGAAAGGCAGCTCTGGGCTATGAGAGCCCATTTGGTGCCCCGGGCAGAGGCTGCTTGGCTGTTGCCAGAAGAATGGCAGGCCCGCCGCTGCCCCCACCTCCGCCCTCGCCGGGTGAGCACGGGGACACAGGCGCAGAGCGGCTGGGGCATCTCAGTCCGTCCACCGTAGGGCAGTCCTCAGTCCTCAGTGGACTGTGCAGTCCATAGTGCTGGCCTGGAAGGGGGCACTGGGCAGAGTGTGGATTTATTTGTTGATTCTGCGTTTTCTTGGCGGGAAGGGGCTAGTAATAAAGAGGGGCTTCTGTGTGGCAGACGTGTCCCCATAAAGCAGAGGCTAACTAAGGGCAGGGGCTTTGGGGTTGTGGCTCTAGCACTTACCTTTCTTCAGCCTCAGTTTTACCATCTGTAAAATGGGTGTAATTTTAGAACTGCCCCTGGCATTGCTGGAGCAAGTGGGTGAGATGGGGAGAGCGCACAGCTGGGCACAGTGGCTGGCACACTGCCAGGACCTTCTCCACGTCACTGCTCCTGGAGAGGCCCCGCCCCGTGCAGGCTCTGCCTAGATTCAGGAGGGTCTTCCTGGACCTGAGCCTCCCTGCACAGAGAGCTGCTTTGCATTAGTTACTTCACACAGCTTCGCCGAGCTACCCCTCGGTGCCAGGCTTTGTGCGTGGAGCTCAGGATGTGCAGCGGTGAGTAAGACACTCAGGATCCTGGGCCTCTGGCCAGACGCACTGTGGCTGCTGGGAGGGAGTCCCTAGGCTGTGAGGCCAGCCCAGACTCAGCCAGGAGTCAGGGCCCCTGCTGGTCAGGTGTGGACTGTGGGCCGTGGCTCCCTGTCCCATGCGTTCGCGCTTCTGGAGGCAGCCCAGTGGGCACAGCTGGGGCTGCCTGGCCAGCCTCTATGACGTGTTTGCTCACCTGTAAGGAGGCTCGCTGTGAAGGGGCCCATGTGAGCGTGAGGGTAGCACAGAAGGTGCCCGTGACTGCGCTTGCTCCCCTCCTCCTCTGGTCCTGAGCTCCCGGCAGGGGGGACGTCTGCCCCGGGGGGAGGAGCAGGGGTGTCGGCTCTGCCAGCCAGAGTCCCATTGCCCCCCCTGGCATTGATCGTGGTCCCCGTCCTTGAAGTTCCAGAGCAGCCCTGGCATTTCTGGGGCCTTCTGGTGGCTGGTGAAGGGTGGCCCCACAGCTCTGCCCTCGCTGGGCAGGCCTCGGCAGGGACAGGCATGTGACAGGTCAGCTGGGACGATGTACTTCGGAAGGGAAGTTCAAACTATGCTTCAGGATAATACCCTGCCTCCCCTCGCCACCCCCCTGAATCCCATTTGTAATTTGGCCCCAGAGGTTCTGGCGGGTGTTAAGGAGCCTGTGATGGTGTTAAGAGGCTGGCAGTCCTGTGAGCTGCAGATCCTGCCTGGGTCCTGTAGATGTGGGTGGAATGCTGGCTTTCGGCAGGCGTGTTATGAAGGCAGGGCTGCAGGGGCCACCAAGGCCCTTCACCACCGTGTTTGCTCCCTGAATGGCCTGGCGGCCTGGTTGGGGCATCCGTCGGGCTGGGACGGGTCTTTGCCACGGTCTTGCTTTCAATGACCAGAATGAGGCAGCGGACCTCTGCTTACCAGGCAGCATGCACACCTTGGGGTCAGCTCGGCCCAGGTGAGCGTGTCCAGTCCTTCAGCCTTCGAGCAGCCTCCGTTCTCCTTCCCGGCCTGGGGGTGGTTCTGACCATCTGCACGTGGTTCAGGCAGATGAAATGCGGGTGCGAGTGTAACAGTGAGTGGATTGTGTGTGTGAGTGTGTGTGCGCGTGCAGGTGTGTCTGTGCGTGTGGGTGTGGCTCTGTGAGCTTGTGAGCAGCATCGTGCTAGTAGATGCTTAACCACTGGCTCTCCAAGAAAACAGGAACCCCCGATTTGCTGATTCTGGTACGAATGCTCCCGAGACGGCTGGTGTGAGCGCCGTGACTTCACTGAGCACAGAGCAGGGAGGGGACGACACACCACTGTGTGGCATTTCAGACGTAGCAGGCATTAACAGCCTCATGAGCACAGGCCATGGTAAAATGAAGCAAAATAATTAAGAAGTGATGAGCTTTGAGTATTTATCAATTTTGTAATGTAATTTGTTTAATTGTAAGTGTATATAACTTATAGTGGCTGCATTTACTAACTCGCTCACAAATTTTCTGAAAAGTTAACAATAGGCTCTAATGAGGTGGTTCAAGCTGGTTCTGGAACACCACTATGTGAGCACGTGTGTGACTGAGTGTGAGTATAAGTGTGCAAGTGACTGTATATGTGTGAGCACGTGTGTGCATGAAGGTATGAGTGAACATGAGTGTGTGAAGGTAGGCAAGCATGTAAGTTGTGAGCATGAGAGTGCCTTGTGTGAGTGTGAGCACGTGTGTGTGAGTGTGCCCGGCAAGGTGCGGGCTGGGAGGCGATCCCACACACCCAGCGTGGGCCGGGGCCGAGTGGCCGTCTACCAGGGTGAGTTCCACCCCCGCCCCTCCTGTTTCTGTCCTTTGTCCTTCGTTTCCCACCCACCAACCCTGGCAGGCATAACCTGGGGCCGACATCCCATGCTCCTTCCTGCTTTCATGCCCACAGCCAAAGGCCCTCTCTATGCCAGTCTCCTGCTTGCGTTCGCTCCACTGGGTCCTGCCCTGGCCCTGGCCCTGGCCTTGGCGTCTGGTTGCCTCCAGACTTTTGCCCTCCAGTCTCACCCCTCTTACAGAATTGCCAAGGGCCTATTTGAAAACGAAACCATTTCTTCCAGCCCAGGGTGTGTCTGCACTGTCCTCTGTGGTCTGCCCTGCCTTGGACTCCAGCCTCATCTGCACCACATCCCGGGGACCCCTACTCCCTACTGCTTCAGAGGGCCCCGGCAATGCTGCCAGCCAGCCTGACTGCCCCCTGACCCCAGCTCCGCCTGATGCCAGCTCAGAGGACTCCTTTTGCCAGGCACTGCCCACTTGCCTCAGGGGCTGGCACAGACAGTTGTTCCCAGGACAGTGTTCATGTCTCTCTCCAGTCCTGTGAGGTCTTTGCGGGCGGCCATCCACCCCATCTGGTACCCATCTGGCACAGGTTGGTATGAGGCCTGTGCATGGTGCCCAGGCTTGGCCAGGACTGGGTTCTTCTGCAGAGGTGACAGTCGGAGGCCCCAGGAAGGGGCGGTGGCATCCTGGGCCCTTGCCATGCTTCACTCCTGGATCTGGCTGGCATTGCCTTTTCAAAGGCAGGTTCCAGAGGAAACAAATTAAAGCCAAGTAAATATCAGAGAGTAATTATGTAAATTAAATACATAAGTAAAAGACCATCTGTCACGAGGTCAGCGGAGAGCTGTGGAGACAGAGGCTGCTGCCAGGGCTGGCGAGGAGCCGGAGGGTGGGGCGGGGGAGGTGTGGTGGCACTGGAGGGCGGCACCAGGGAGGAGCCCACTGGTGTCAGGCCCACTGGTTCCCACGGGGTCGCTCAGGCTCACACGGGGCTCCCGGCTGCCTCAAGGGCACAGACTGACTGTGCTGCCCCTGGGTCCTGCCTCCCACCTGACTCCGAGTGGGCAGGCGGGGTGAGATGGGCGTGGCTGGGGCCACAGGCTACCCTGATGCCTTCCTTCTGTCCTGATGCTTTCTGGCCAGTCTCAGGAATGACCCTGGGGCCATTTTCCTCAGGCCCCCGAGGGCTTCTGCCCCCAGAGCTGACTGGCTGGATCCCCCAGAGGGGCTGCTGGTCCTAGGGGCCTTGGATCCTGAGGTCTGTGTGGCTTGGAGTCCTCCTCCCTGTTGTCTGTCTGGAAGAGGCCAGTTTGACCTGCAGGTCCCAGCCCCTGAGCTGAGCTCTCTGAGGGCCCTGGAGCCCTTTCTTCCCAGGGCAGGGTGGGGCAGCCATACCTTCCCGTGCCCCTTGCTCCTGGCACGCCTTGAGTGCCGCCTGCAGGTCTGTCTGCATTGGGCTCCTCTTTCTAACCCTCCACATGGTGTGGCCCAGCGTGGGCATCGCACATGTGCTTGGAGAAAGCTAAGTGAAGGAGGCGTTCGTGGGGCCACGCCACGTCCTGTCCCCGAGCAGGTGAGCAAGGAGCAGGGTCAGCTAATGGCCGGGTGTGCTCCGGGCAGGCCTCAGGCGTGGAGCCAGCCCAGCGGAGGCTGCTGATCCCAGGAGGTGGGCTTCTTCTCAGGGATAGTTTATGGAATTAACGAAGACGCTGCATTTCACTTGTAATGTCGGTTATTCATACTGATTGCAAATTAGCAGCTGGTAAAGGCACGCACACATTCTCATCTTGTTGCTGTTCTTAAAAGCTAGACTGGGCCCTGGACCAGCGTGCTGCACGGTGGGCTGTGTGCACAGGGCTCTGTGCGGTGGGAAGAGGCCTGGCAGCCACCTGAGTCAGGCCTGAGGCAGCACTGAAGGCGGAGGCTCTGCCAGTAGCTGGGTGTGGGGTTGAGCCCCAGCTCAGCTCTGAGCCCAGGACTCACCTGTGAAATGGGCATAATGTGCAATTCCCTACGCCTGGGGGCTGACCTGCCTCTCCTCGGGCCTCCCGCCCCTCTGGCTGATTGACAGATGTGGGTAAAGAGCTCTGGCTCAGGCATCAGAATTCGAGCCCCAGGTCTGCCCCTGACAGGCTGGGTGCCTCCGGGCCATACATCAGGGTGTCCTGGGGATGAAATGAGGCCATATATGCAGCAGGTTAGCATAGTGCCCGCACAAAGCCAGACTCTGTAAGCAAGTGCTGTTGGGGCGATTCCATCAACCTGACCACGTGTGACATCAGTCCTGCCCTGCCATGGAGGGAGGTCATTTGTCTGTGACTTTAGGAAAAGGCACAGCCATCAGCTTGGGAGCCCCTTACAAATTCAAGCACAGCTGTTTGGGGCAGACACGGGAAATCCCTTCCAGATTTGCTTTGGAATCCTACTGAAATTAGAAGTCCAGGAAAAGATCCTGAACTTTCCTATTTTAAAAACAATTTTAAAAATTTATTTTAGAGAGGGAGGAAGG
This sequence comes from Myotis davidii, assembly GCF_000327345.1. NCBI lineage: Eukaryota > Metazoa > Chordata > Mammalia > Chiroptera > Vespertilionidae > Myotis > Myotis davidii. The sequence continues at coordinate 1,178,013 of NW_006293957.1, forward strand.
TGACACACACACACATACACACAGAAAAACATAGATGTGATGGATCGGTTGCCTCCCACAGGCACCCTGACCAGGGATTGAACCGGAAACCTTGGTATGTGCCCTGACCAGGAATTGAACCTGTGATGTTCCACACTGGACAACGTTCAAATCAACTGAGCCACATGGGCCAGGGCTATCTTGAACTTCCTTTTTTAAAATTAAATCTTTATTGTTCAGATTATTACAGTTTTTCCTATTTTCCCCCCATAGTTCCCCTACACCCGGTTCCCACCCCACCTTCAGCCCTTACCCCCCCTATTGTCCTCATCCATAGGTGTACGATTTTTGTCTCGTCTCTTCCCGCACCCCTCACACCCCTTTCCCCCCGAGAATTGTCAGTGCCTTTCTATGCCCCTGATTCTATTATAATCACCAGTTCATTCTGTTCATCAGATTATTCACTTGATTTTCAGATTCACTTGTTGATAGATGTGTATTTGCTGTTCATAATTTGTATCTTTACCTTTTTCTTCTTCTTCCTCTTCTTAAAGAATACCTTTTAGCATTTCATATAATACTGATTTGGTGGTGATGAACTCCTTTAGCTTTTTCTTATCTGTGAAGCTCTTTTCCTGGCCTTCACTTTGCTG
>NW_006293957.1:1179488-1192026 GCF_000327345.1 Myotis davidii
GCCTCTGCCTGAGGCTACCCAGCAGGAGCTATGGAGAGATCTGCAGATTCTTCTTCCTTGTTTGGGGTTTGGAGGTGCCCAGATGAGGTCCAGTTGTGAAGCAATGCAATCTGCTGTGGGGCCTTGGGCCTTCTTTTGGATGTTCTGGGTCTCTCTGACCCAGCTGCAGTTTGTTAGGTAATTTTTAATCCTGAACTTTCTTAAAGCATGACTGTGATCATTCCTCCTGCCTGCTGTGTGGTGTTAATGGAGAGACTCAACCTTGCTGGCTTCAGTTTTCATATCTGTGAAATGGGATGGTTACTCTTTCCTCACAGGCTGTGGAGAAGCAGAAAAAAATGAGGCGTCTAAGGACCCAGTAGCACAACGGGAGTTCTGGCTCTGGGTATGCCTCCCAGGCCCAGAACCCGAGGCATGAGCGGCCTGTCTGGGCTGGAGGCCAGTCCCCTGAAGGCCAGTCCAGCAGGTCTTGCTCCCTGTTGGCCCAGGAAAGAAGCCTGTGGAGAACGCCCATTCTGAACTCACATCCTGAAAAGATGGCACAATAGCTGCAGGACTTTGCAAACCAACCCTATAATCTTGGCAGAAGAACTGCCAAAATCAATATCAAAAACCTCAGAAGTGAAAGGTGACAGCAGCATCCAACTTTATTTGTGAAAATTCTGAGTCTTTGGCATATTGCAGATTCTTTAAGGAAACAATCTCACACATTGATGGAAGGGAATTGCACATCCAAGGGACTGTAATGCAGTGAGAATTAGGGACCTGCCAGATTAACAAATAGGAGGGAGCCAGGGCTTTGCAACATGAGACAGGAGCAGGTCAGCACGCAGAATTTATCCAAATACTGGAGCCCAACTTGGAACAGAAGCTGGTGAAGAATTATTTTATGAGCCTATTTTCATCATAACATGTGTAAAATGCAAATTTTGATCATTATGTAAATTAGTTACTTGGTGTAATTTACTTAATTCAAAGCACTTAATGCAGCGTGGTATGTTTTTTCCAAAGTGCCAGAATAGACGTTTAAATTGTTTTTAATCTAGATCTTACAGTCTGATTATTTAAAGTGTTTGTTTTTTAAGTGGAAAGGAACTGAACTTGGGGAGAAATGAGCAGTGTGATCAGCTGACGCCCTCCGTTGCCAGGGCCTCAGGCTCCCCCGTGGACCCTATGTTTGAAATGACACGTGTGCACGCACCCTGAGTACAGATGCGATCGCGGACTGCCCATTCTCCTCTCCGGAGCCTGCCCTTGGCTGGCATGCTGGCCAGACCTGGAACCCGTTGGAACCTGTGTGGGCCCCTGTCATGGGCAGAAATTTGTTTTCTTTCTCAGAGGGTTTTCACAGCAGACCTGCCCCTTCAGTCACTTTACAATTTTGGGATTTCCATTATCTCAGAGGGAGAGCGGCATCTGATTGTCAGGATGGCACCTCCCTTCTTGACGAGCCTCCTGTTCCTATGGGATCCTTTGGGGATGTTCCCAGAGCTGTCGAGAGGGCTGGTGGGGACTGACAGCCGCTGAACATTGCCTTGTGCTGTCCCTTCTGAAGGATTGAGCGCCCCAGTGAGGAAGGGGGGCTAGGTCTGTTCTGCAGAGGGAGGAATGGCTCAGAGAGGGGGCCACCCAAGTCACCTGCTAGTGAAGGGGGGGGTTCACACTCAGGCCTTATTCTGTGCCTATTCTGTGTCCTGGGGGAGTGTGGCCAGTGGGCTGCTGTGTGCTCCTCCCTGACTGCACCCAGCTCACCAGGGGAGGGGGTGCTTCTCTGCTCGGGTGTGGAGGCCGGCAAATCAGGAGGCAGCTGCCACTGGAAAGGTAGTTTGTTACCCACTGTTCCCAGGAGGAGGGGGCGCACCAGATGGTGGGCGGCACCAGGGTTGGTCCAGAGGGAGAGGGAGAATGGGAACTGTGGGCCAGAAAGAGACGTGTGGTTCCTGCAGGAAAGACTGGGTGAGGCAGGTAGGCAGGCTCCTTCGAATAGCTCCAGTGGGCTCAGAGCACAGGGTGTCCCAGCTCATCTGGTACCTGGCTCTGGGGTGACTCAGTAGGTGGACAGGGCCCATGTGAGAGCTGGTGGAGGAGTGGGGCGTGGGCTCCGTGTGGCTGAGGTGCATATGAAAGGGGTGCTCTGGGTGCACTGTTACTACTGGGAGCTGGCTAACCGGAGGGGCAGCCCCTTGGGGCCAGGAGAACCCAGAGAGCAAAGCATCGGGATGCGGAAATAAAAGACACACTTAATACAGAGGCAGGACTTTTATGGGGGGGGCGGGTAGGGTGCCCCTCTGGAGGACTCCCAGGGCCGGGTCTGCCATGACTGGTGTCTGGACAGCTGAATCGTGACCAGGCGAGGGGAGGCCTCCCTCCCAGACGAGACCCTCAGCAAGAAGGCGAAGAGCAGTGGCACTGCCCCGAGGGAGGGGGACAGCACGAGGCTTTCTGGTCACCTGGAGCCAGCCCCTGCCTGGGCCCCAGGGACACTTGCTTTTGATTGGAACCAGCAGTGGGTCTTTGCAATCTCTTTGCCTCCTCGCACACGCAGCCTCCAGCACAGCCCTCTCTGCAGCTGTTCCTGCCTTGGTGGGCGGGGGCGGCACCGAGGAGGGAGGAGCCTGGCAGGGGTCTGGGAATGAGCTGGAGACTGGGCATGAGCTGGTGGGGGCTGACAGCCGCGGAACATTGCCAGACCTCTGAGAGGAAATTCAAAGCATATATTTGAGGGGTAGATAGGAAGTTTCAAAAAAGTCCATTGGATCAAGTTGTGTCTCAGAAATTTGCCAACAATCCCCAAACATCTGTAACTGAGCTCTGCCTGGGAGGGAGGCGGCCGCCTGCACGCACACATGCACGCGTTACAGATCAGCACCTCCTTTGCAAGCCTCTCATTGGTGGACCTTTCTCGGAAATTTAAAGTAGCAGAGGAAGCAGTTGGAAATGGTTTCATTTTTCAGAAAGAAGGTGTTTAAAATGCCCAGCGACTATCTGGCATTTCCCAGGAGTCACAGAGAAGCCACAGGCGTAATCTTACTGAGAAGCTTGTGCCCAGTTTCAGCTCCTCGCGGTGGGGCTTGGGCTCCGTCAGACCCGGGGCCACGCGTAGGCGCTGAAGTCGCTCTCGCGTCGGGCTGGTTCTTACTTTGCTTCATTTGATTCCACAAACTTCTGTCTCTGACTCTGCTGTGCTCTGAGCCTGGGTGGACGGGGAGGTGGGAGGGACCTGCTGCCCAGGCCCCACGGGGGGAACTGCAGGGAGGTGTGGGCTCTGGCTCCGGGTCTGAGCTGCTCTTGAGGAGAGGCATGGTTTCATCTGGGTCTTGGGGGGGAAGGAGGGTCCTGAAAAGTTCAAGTTGGAAGCATCCAGGGGGAGAGTGTGTGTGTGCGCGCGCGTGCGTGTATGGTAGTATGTGCATGTGAATGACATATGGTAGTATGTGTGTATGTACATGTACATATGGTAGTGTGTATGTACAATTGGGTGTGTGTGTTTGTGTGTATATATGGTAGTGTATGTACATTTGGTAATGTGTGTTTGTGTGTGAACATATGGTAGTGTGTGTATGTAAATTTGGTAATGTGTGTACATTTGGTAGTGTGTTTGTGTATGTACATATGGTCGTGTTTGTATGCTAGTGTGTGTGCACATGTAGTAGTGTGTGTGTACATATAGTAGTGTGTGTTTGTGTGTGTACATATAGTAGTGTGTGTGTATGGTAGTGTGTCTATGTACATTTGGTAGTATGTGTGTATGTACGATTGGTAATGTGTGTGTACAGATGGTAGTGTGCATGTGCATGTACATATGGTAGTGTTTGTGGTGTGTGGTGTGTGTTTGTGTGCACGTGCGTGTGCATGGGGGCTGTCAGGGAAGGGCACAGAGTTTCTTTTCTGCGGTTCTGGAGCATGGCTTCTGGGGGTGGGGGTGGCAGTAGGTGGTGGCAGAAAAAGCTGTTGGGATCAGATCCTCTCCCATTTCAGGCTGAGATGTCGGGTTATTTGTGTACAGTAAGGAAGTCTCTAGGAGGCTTTTGTTTGTTTGCAATTGATGCTTTTGAGGATATTAATTTCTTGGCAACTTTGAAATGAATGTGTGTTTTTCATGGGAGGTTTCAGAGGGGGCTCTACAGGAGCAGATATGAACCTGGGATCCATTGGGGGGTGCACGGGAGGCCTTCAGGAGGCCGCTGGAGAGAGCGGGGAGAAGCAGCAATGCCCGAATCTCCACCTGGGGAGGCATCATGGAGAGGCAGGTGCTCAGGGAAGTCAGGAGGAGAAGGTGAGAGCCTCGGCCAGCCTAGGCGTCCGCTGCTCTCTCTGAGCTCAGAGGGAGGCCTGGGCCGGGCTGGGAGTGTGGCCAGCCGTGCAGGGGGAGGGTGCAAGGACAGGGCACAGGCTGGGTGCTCTGGAGGCCCATGAAAGACAGAGAGAGGGGCCTTCCCCCACCCCCAGGGTACACAGGCCCAGCATTAGGGAGCTGGCCTGGGGAGGTAGTGGGGACAGGGCAGAGGAAGCCCAGGGCTCGGTGCTTGGGGCCTGTGTCCTCTCCTCCACTGTGGTGGATGCTCCCCGGGGCCACCTCTCCAGGCTTCCTCCCTTCCTCCCACGGCAGCTCCAGTTGGTGTGGCCCCCTCCTGCCCGATCCCCTCACAGTAGCGCCCCCTCCCCCGCATTTTCCTCAGCCCCACATCCCTTTCCCTCAGAGCTCTGAGCACCCTTGGAAATGATCTACTGAGCACGTGTTCACTTGTTCCGTCTCTTCCCCAGCCCCTGAGATGTGAGCTCCGTGAGGCAGGGACATTGCAGGTCGGTCACACTGTGTCCTGGCCCTGAGAAGAGCAGCATGCGAGAGCTCCCAGGGTGACAGCGACTAGAAGGAGCAAATGCGCCTCCCAGCATGGCCCGTCAGATTGGGTATCGCAAAGACCCTGCTGACAGGGTCCCTGGAGAGCCCAGAGGGTGGGCCAGGGAAACAGGCCTGCCTCAGGGTTGTCCCATCAGATTCCTCCGGGAAAGGACTTGCCCGTGTTCCTGGGGCTGCCGCCTCTCTGGGGCAGAATGCCTCACCTGTTTTGGGCGGCCGATGCCCTTTCACGGCCCTGCCTGCTTTGAGATGGGCGGCCGTGAGGCTGGCGTGGTCCCAGCAGCTTCCTCCCAGGGCACGTGGGTCTGGTGGGCTGTACCGCATGGACCGGGCAGCCAGTCTGCACAGAAGGGGGCTCGGGCCAACATCCAGAACTCATGGGGCCACGGGAGCTGTTGGTGCCTGCCCTGCTGCCCACGGAGCAGCCTCAGCTTGTCCCTAATGGACCTTCTCGGGGTTCTCCCTTCCCGAGACACCTGGCTTCCTCGGGGGATGGGGTGGGGCACTGCACACAGAGTCTTTTGCAAGGAGAAAAGGGTTTTGGTGGAGACAGTTTCTGGGCCCCAGGATGGGGAATGGCAGGGCCTGACTGCTGTTCTGCCCCCAGCCGGCCCCAAGTGCAGCGAGGAAGGGCTGCAGGGGCTGAGTGAACTCAGCACCGGAGGGGGCGTGGCAGGGGCTGGTCCCTGGGGCGGCCTCGCCTGCATCACGGTTGGCAGGTGTGAAGACAGGGTCTCCCTCATGGCTCCGTCGGGGCTGCCTGAAAGGAAGGGAGAAGAGCAGCAGCGGTTTTCAGTGTGTGATGCCCCCGTGTGTTCTGTGGCCCTGAGACACTTGTCAGCCCCTGCATCCCAGTGCCTCCTGCTCCCCGAGGAAGTGAACCTCCCTTTGGGTTGAGGTTGTCCAGGCGAGGGGAGTGGGGGGGAGTGGGGAGGGAGGGGACTAGGAACTTGCCCCCCAGCCCGAGAGGACTGGCCGTGGCATGGCGGTCCCTGGAGCCAGGGCATGCACAGAGCCGTGGCGGAGCTGCCTGCGCACGGGCACCTTTGCAGCCACTGCCCGTCTCTGCCACTGTCAAGACTGGCAGTGGCCTTGGCAGGCCCTGGGAGGAGTGAGACCTGTGCTGTCACCGCCTGCTCACTGCACTCGGACCGTCAGAGCTCAGGCCGTGGGCCGGACCGCTGGTGTCCGGCAACGAAGCGCCAGGCCTGGCCTTGGGCTGGATCCTCAGCCCCGTGGGCGGGGCATGGGAAACCCACAGTGCATCGGTGCCCGGCCTGTCCGCCAGGTATCGCTCAGGAAGAGACCCCCAGCATCGTGGCTGATGTGCAGAGCTCACCGGCCCTTCCGCTCTGGACTCCCTTGTGCATCTGAACTGGGCTGGTGGCTGTGGGCCGACCTCCTTCCCGACCTGCGCCCACCCTCACAGGCAGCCAGCTGATCACTTGGCAGTGGCAGGGTCCAGGGCAGGGGCGGGATGCGTAGACATGCATTCGCACCTCTGCTCATGCCAAGTGAGAACTTCCCAGGTGCCAATGCAGCTGGTCTCCTATTTGGAAACATCATGGACACCAAGCAGAGCCGTGCACTAGAACTTTCTCTGAGGATCGTACCAGTGTTGTCCCGAATGGCAGCCACCAGCCAGATGTGGCTCTTCAGCTCTTGAAATGTGGCTCCTGTGGCTGAGGAGTGTGGGGTTTTACTTACTTTCAATGAACCTAAGTTTGCATTGCAACGGCCCATGTGGCTGGCGGCTGCTGTGCTGGCAGCCATACGAGGGCATAGCTGCCACGGCACCGTGCAGAGCTGCTGCGTGTGGCACGGGAGCTGGGGTGGGTGTGCACGTGTGTCGTGCTGAGGTGCTCTCACTTACAATCAGGCGTGAGCTGTGCTGTGCTCAGGAGCGGGAGGCGCAGAGCAGACACCAGTCCTGAGCTTGTCTAGCCGGACCCCTCTCCGGGGGCTCCTGCTCCCTGCGCCACTCCTGCAGCTGCCCTGCCAGGCCCTCTGGTGGGACTGCCTGGCCTCTCGGGAGCCCAGGGGGTTGGCAGCCGTGGCCTGTCGGAAGCGCCAGGTGCGTGCGGTCTTCCTCGGCCGCCTTCTTCCCTGGGCTTTGGTGCAGAGACCAGCCCTGCCACCTGGCACCTCCTTTCTGTCTGAGTCAGTGGGCAGAGCAACAGTGAGGTCGCTGGGTGTTGCCAGGTGAGCAGTGCTGGGTGCCTGTGCCCAGGGGCCAGCTGCCTATGGACAAAGCTGGTTGAGGTCACGGCACCCTGGAACCAGGTACCACTGGCTTGACTATGAGTCACATGTTTGTTGCTCTAGGTGAACTCTTGTTTGGGCGCTGCCATGCCCTCCCCACGGGTCACAGGAGGTTGGCTCTCTGGGCCTCGCAGGTGCCAGGGCCTAAGCAGAAGCCGGTGGCACCTTCCAGAGTGTGGGCGTCAGAGGAGCAAAACGTGGCACAAGTGGGAGGGCGATTTGCCCAAGTTCACAGAAGGACCCGGGTTCTAAGTGCGGAGTCCATGGCTGGCGCTCAGACCCGTTTCCAGGGCTTCCCTGAGTGGGGGTGGGGCCTGCACACTGACCCAGGGCCCAGCACCTGAGTCAGCACTGCAGGGCACTACCCTCCATGCCTGTGTGTGCCTCTCCACACTGCCCCCCAGGACTGCTCTCCCACGTCCGGCTGGTGAGGGGTAGCCCAGGGCCCAGCGCCCTGCAGTGCCTGGTGAGGGGCAGCCCAGGGCCCAGTGCCCTGCAGTGCCTGGTGAGGGGTAGCCCAGAGCCCGCTCCCTGCAGTGCCTGGTGAGGGGCAGCCCAGGGCCCGCTCCCTGCAGTGCCTGGCGCTGGTGGAGCTCTGGAAGTTGGTGGAATGAGCATGGAGTGAATGTTTGGGAGAGGAACTGGTTGGGGTAAAAATCAGGTTGAATTTGAACTGTTTGCTTTAAGTTTGACTCTTGGGCTGGCATGTGCCCCTGGCAGGCCCTGGTAGTTCCTGTGCCAGGCGGGTGCAGCTGGTGAGACGGGGCAGGCCGAGTGTCCGTTAGAGGGAGAGGCGCAGGTGTGGTCTCCCTCTGGGAGCTGGAATGCAGATATGGGCCAGGTGAAGGAAACATCCCAGACTTACGTGGCTTATGGGTTGAAACTTTGGGTTGCAAGTGACAGAAATCCAGCTGAACTTGGCTTTAGCTCATGCAGCTGAAAAATCCCAGAGAGATAGCCTTCAGACACAGCTGGGCCTGAGGCTGAAATGGCACCTTCAGGACCACGTCCCACTGGGCCCTGCCTGCCTCTGTGGGTGCCGTTGGGGGCAGCCCCTTGGGGAAGCCAGCTGGCCCAGGCAGGGCTGCTGCTGAGCGAAGACTGGGAGCCAGGAGGGCTCTGGCCCTGACCAGAGGAGGCTTCTCCTGCTTCCCTCGCCCTGGGCTCCCGCCCCGCCCTCCGGGAGCCACAGGGCAAGAGATGCCTTGGGCCGGCTGCTCACCCTGTTGGAGTTGGGAGAAGGTCAGTTGGACGGAGAGTGAGTGGAGGAGTGTCAGGAAAGTCAGGTCCTGGGAACAAGACAGGGTCCGAGCTCAGGGCTGGGGTGTAGGATGTAGGCTGTTCAGTCACAGGCTAGGGCAGCGACCCAGGCCTTCAGTCAGGGCAGCCAGTGGCCTCCATCACCGCTGAGGGCCCGGCAGCCTCAGCGCAGGGAGAGGAGGGGGTGGAGGGAGCCAGGCAGGGCCGGGCCCACAGCACATGTCGCCAGGAGGCCATGACTGCCATTGGGTGGAAGCAGTCGGGAGGCAGCGGGAGCGGGAGCTTGTGGAGAAGGACTCTTTCTGCCACAGGACCTGCCAGATGGCGCCCGGCCTCCCATGGTGCAGGACCCCGGGCTGTGCTGGTGAGGGGTTGGGACTAAATCCGTGCCCTCTGGCTTTTCTTCAGTGGGCAGGGAGGTAGACTGAGCCCTCACTTCTGGCGGCCTCCATGGGGGAGGAGGGAGCGCTGGAGCTAGACCTTCCACCGTCCCTTTCTGCTTACGGATGGCTCTCCCCTCTTCTCCCACTGCCCAGATATCCGTGGTCTCCAAAGCTTTCTGGACCAGGCCTCGCGGCTGGGCCTTGATGTCTCTTTACAAAAGGTGGACAAGAACATCAGCCACGTGTTCACCAGCCTCTTCACCACCATGAAGACGGAGGAGCTGAATCGCTACCGGGACACGCTGCGCCGCGCCATCCTGCTGCTCAGCCCGCAGGGGGCCCACTCCTTCATCAACGAGGTAGGTGGGGGCTGTGGCCGCAGGAGTGGCTGCTCATGTGGCTCACTCGGGCTGCAGGCGTCGTCTGCTTGTCGTGGGACCCCCCGGGTGCTGGGGTCACAGCACCCGGCAGGGCGGGGAGACCGGCACACCGTGGCTCCTGCCTGGTCCCCAACAGGTGGCCCCAGGCCTCCCCAGCTGCTGGGAGGCTGGGCAGTGAGTGGGGAGCCTTGTACAGGTCACTGGCGGCCATTTCGGAGGCAGCACTCGGGCTGGCTTTATTTCTTACCTTTTACTTTTCTTCTCGGCGTTGGCAGTGTGAGTTCTGGGGGTAGAGTGAATGCCCGCTCTCTGCAGGGGTGGCGGCTCTGCCTGGGGTGCTGGCGCCTGCAGCAGGTGTTGGTTGGCTGTCACCAAGTGACATGTGGTATATCTGTGCTTCGTTTTTGGTGACTGGGCTAATTAGTGACTTTTTAAAAACACCTGTGTTAGGGGTTAGGCCGTTCTCATGAAGACAGGGCTCACCTATTTAACGAAAAACCATTAATTTTAGGACAGACAATTAGACACACTGTGTGAGCTGGTGACTGGTGCCAGTGCTGGTGGTCTGATGGCAGAGATGACAGCTGGCGTTGTGGGCTTCTCTCTGGCCTGGGTTGGGTTCAGGAGGCAGGGGACATGCTGGGATGCTGTGTGCCTGGGAGCAGGGCCGGCTGTGGGGTGGTGGCGGCTGAATGCTCCCTGCGGTTCCCCTCCAGCCCACGGCCTTGGCCTCTGGTGGAAAGTGAAATGAATGAAGGGCAGAAATCTACTAGTTCCACCCAATGCACTTTGCTTGCTTATTCTGCTTCCCCCTAATTAATGATTCCTCAGATGCTACCCACGTGTCGAGAGCCAGCATACCCTGCTGGAGAAACCTACATTTGGAGGCCGCGGCGGGCCCACAGCCCTGCGCTCTCCCTCATCAGCGGGGCGCTGGCCGTCAGCTGCTGTGATGTCTTGTGGGCACCACGTTTTCACCAGAACCCGTTTCCTGTACGAAGGGTTCAGGCCAGTCCCGGGAGCCCAGGGTTGGCAGCACCGATGGGTCCGGGCGTCCTCAGAATGTCCCCAGAGTCTGCTCCTAGGGCAGCCTTCCCCCGTTCAGTCCCCACCGGAGTTGGCTCTGGGACCTGTCTGCTAATTCTGCCACCAGCCTCCTCCCTCTCTTCTCGCCCGTCTCTCGCCCCCCTGTCCTCACCACCTTTCCTTCTGTCCCTGCTGTGCTGCTGACCTGGGTAGGGAAATCCGCCTCACCTTTGCGTGAGGAGGAGGTGGCAGTTGTGGGAAAGCATGTGGCGGTGGCTTTTCCAGAGGCGTCCGTTCTCTTCTCACTGCGCCGTTCATCGTGCCGTCCGGAGGATGCACCCGCCCCGCCCCAAGGCCCTGGAGGATTCCACACATAACCCAGAGCGGCCCAAAGACGCCATTTCCAGTGGCTCATGGTGCGACTCCTGCAGTGCCAGATGCGCTTGGCGTGGCTTCAGCCACTGCCTTCCCTTCCCTAGACCGCCTGTGCACGCCTTGCTCTGCTGAGGCCACAGAGCCGGGGCCCTGGAGCGGCCATCTGGGCAAGAGGGATGTGGTCCTGGGGCTGCGGCTGGAGGCTGTGTGCAGAGCCACACTCGGCGCCACTGCCTTCAGCTCCGCCTGGTCAGTCTTGGTCTCTGGTCCCATGCGCCTGCCACTGGGCATGGGGAGCCGTCGTTTCTGGGGTGCCCACCGCAGGCACCCTCTAATCCTCCCACTTTACAAGCGAGGCACTTGAAGCTGAAGACGTTAAAGGACTTGCGTGAGGTCATGCAAGTTGTCACCAGGGTGCTGGACCGGTTCAAGTCCAGATCTGACCCCCTCTGGAGGCCTCGCTGCCCTGTGGCCGGGATGGCCACAGAGATACAAGGGATTGCAGGCCGCAGTGGGCCGAGATGGCCATGCTGGCTCCACAGGGGAAAGCGGCTCTGGGGCCTGGCAGAGGTTCCCAGGGTGTCCATGCCTCACTGTGAGCAGGAGGGAAGGAACCCCGACCCTGGAGGGGACTGGCCCCCATGACTGGGAGGCTGGCTAGCCCAGCGAGTCCCTGTGGAGACCTGGGAACGCTGTCCCAGCAGGAACGCTCCGTTCACTACTGAACGCATTGCTTCTACACTGACAAGGACAGACAGTAGTCACAAGGCTGACCCCCTGCCGACATGCCCTGAATGTTATGAAACTCAAATCGCTGCTATGGGGCAGGGAACGCTCACCATCCACTGCTGTTGATGACGTGTCCCAGCTGTGCCCGCTCAGGGCTGGCATGGAGGCCTCGGGAAAGACCCTTGAGCTTTCCCCACAATTTGAGTACAAAATCTGTTGCTCAGGGCTGGCATGGAGGCCTCAGGAAAGACCCTTGGTTATGTGGCCTGCTCCCCTTCCCACTTGAGAAGCGTGGCTGATGGGAGTGAGGGGGGAAGATAGCTTTGCCTGAGTGGTTGGGACGGCTGGCACTTACACTGTCATTCGTGACAAATTCGCACGACAGACACGGACTTGGCTGCCTGGGACACCGGTCCCTGTGCTGTGTGGGCGCTGCTGTTTCTCCTGGCACCCAGGGCATAGCCACTCACGGTGGGGGTGTGGCCGGGGCCCATTCTCCACGGGCTTCTCTGTGATCCCATTTTATGGGGGGGGGGCAGCCTAGCCTTACTGGGGGCCAAGGTTTGGGCAGCTTGGACTTGGTGGTGAGTGGGAGGGTTGGAGGGTGGTAATGGGAGGTATTGGGGCATGCTGGTGGGCTCCTCTCCCAGGCCCCACCTCAGATTCCCTTGCCTTCCATCACTAAGTCTTGAGTCCATACTCCCTTCTCCAAGGTCTCATCACAGTCCTAACAATTACACATCAGCGTGCGGTCTCTAGAAGGCTCCCCCTGGGGGACTGCGCTTAGGGTGACAGTGTCTGGTCTCCTGACCTCGGGTCCTGAGCCACGGGGTTGGGAGGGTGGGAGGGCGCCCTGCTCTGGGCCTGGCGCTGGAGCTCTGAGGAGGCAGCCGGCTGCAGGCAGGCGCCTCTGACTGGGGAGGGAGCGGAGCCTTTTTCCTGAGCGCTGGCTCCTCTCTGGGCTGCTGGCTGCTGAGGGCGCTCCTGGGGCAGCAGCACCCCCTGATGCTCTGTTCCCAGGCTCCTGTCAGCTGGACCGCCAGCCCCCTCAGGCACAAGGAAGGGAGTGGTGCCATCTGGCCAGGGATAGGGGTCGGCCAGCGTGTGCAGGATGCTTCCTGGGCAGGGGACACTGTGGCTGGGTCCACAGGAACGGGCCTTCCTTACCCCATAGCCAAGGAGGGTGAGGGGGAGGTCAGAGAGCCCGTGTTCAGAGAGGGGTGTGTGGGGCGCTGTAGCACTGGGTGGGCGGGAGCGGCCAG
>NW_006293957.1:1192127-1202924 GCF_000327345.1 Myotis davidii
TCAGGGCCTTTGAGGTCAACGACCTACAGTGCACACCATAACCACAATCCAGCGCTGTTGGGGGCTATGCATGTCTTTCTGTTCTTTCTTCTCTAGCTCCAGTTGGATGAGGAGATCTCCAGTTCAGTCAGTTTTAGCTCTGGGCTTCATCTTATCTTCCTGGAGGAGCTTCCATCCACCCATCCACCCACCCTTCCACCATCCACCCATTTATCCATCCATCCATCCATCCATCCATCCACCCACCCACCCATCTGTCCATTTGTTCACACACCTCTCTCCCCCTAGCCATCCAATCGATAGGAATTGGGTGCCTAAGACAGACTGGGAACCATATCAAGGGCTAGCGGGGGACATTGAGGATCCCCACACTCCATGGCCATAGTCCTTCTGGGCCTTCCTTGCAGTGGCTCTCACCCCCTGAGGCCTCCTCTGGGCATGTGTGGGACTTTAGGACTCTGTCCTTTCAATGGTCGTCATTTCTGTGCCCCCGCCTCCCTCTTTGCTTTTGTATCCTCTTTATTTCCTCTTCTCTTCTCTTCTCCTCTCCCTTCTCTTTTGTTTCACTGGAAAGAATAGAAAAAGTGAACTATTTTAAGGGCTAGTTGCAGCAGGTGGAGTTTACCTTTGCATTAGACAGGTACCAGCGCTCTCTGCCTGTAGCGAGTGAGAAGGATGGAGAGAACACGCGGGGAGTGGCCTGCTGCTGGGACAGCTCCCATGGCTCTGGGAGTGGGTCACCCGTGCAGGCTGGGAAGAGTAGGTGGATGTGAAGGACAGAGGTGGAAAGGGTACTCCCTGCAGCCCTGCCCACCCTGCGCAGGCTGGCTTCCCAGGCAGGGCGCGCACTGGAGGCCGTCGACCCCCTTTCTGGAAGCACAGCTGGATTAACTCCTGGCTTCCACTCGCTGCTGCTCAGAATTCGCTGCAGTGAGTGAGCTTTCCCCACAATTTGAGTACAAAATCTGTTCTTTTTAAGACATTTGTAGCGAAGGTAAATTAAGTAATCTCAGTGTTCTGTTGTCCCACATGACATGTGCAAATATTTCTCACTCCACCAGTAAGTCTTTAGCAGATGACTTTATGGCTCAGAATTAGGATAATTCTGTGCTATTTAAGTATCATTTTCTAGAATATTTTAAATTACTAATTAATTACAGGAGGTTAATTTTTACATGTGGCCCTACATTTGCATTTAATTATATCCTCCTGTTTATGGGTTCTAAAGCCTTAGCACTTCAGCAAGTGCTACAAGTCTGAGAACTCATTTTTGGTCCCTTTAGAAATTCCTAGCTATGGGATCCCTAGGAAGAGCTGTTCTCAGCTTGCGCGCCGCAGATCTGGGCTCGGCACTTGGGCCTGGCGGAAGCGGGAGGGGCACAGGGAGCTGCCCTGCCAGGCCTGTGCCCGAGATTCCACACGGCCACCCCACCGTCTCCTTCCATCTCCACATGCCTCTCGTCCTCCGAACCCCCGCACACTGGGAAGCCGCTATGGACTCCCTCCCTGGGCACTGACCAGCTCTGGTCTTCCCAGCCCTCTGCCCCTTCTCTCTCAGTCCTGGGCGCCCACAATGTCCTGCACACCCCCCATTGCCGCCTCCCCTCCCGTCTAGGGCCTGCACGCACGACATCTGTGCTCGGACCATTTGCTCGTACCACCCACCCAGGTGCAGCTACCTTGCTGAGGGAGATGGGACGTGTCCATCTTTGTTCATGGCCTTTCCGGGTCTGTGGACAGTGGTCGGCATCAGCCCCCCAGGGGCTCTGCCCCCTGCCCCACTCAGACATCCCCTAGAAGCTTGACTGCCCAGGGGCAGACTGAGCACATTCTGAACCCATCAGCCAAGCAGGGACACGTGATTGTTCCAAAAGTATTCGATGCTTCATTTTTATAAATCCTCACCCGAAGATATGTTTTTATAGATTTTAGAGAGATAGGAAGAAGAGAAATAGAGAGGGATGAATGGACGGCTGGAGGGAGGGAGGGAGGGAGGGAAGCAGAGGGGGAGAGAGAGATAGAGAGAAACATCCAGTGGTTGCCTCTCATATGCGCCCAGACCAAGCATCTAACTCACAGCCTTTTGGTGTATGGGATGATGCTCCAAACAACTGAGCCTCCAGGCCAGGGCTAATATTAGATTTTTGCTCTTTCAAAGGAGTGTCTGAGCCCTCATCAAGGGAGAATGCTGACTGTGATGATGTTGGTGATGAGGGTGATGATGAGGGTGATGATGTTGGTGGTGATGTTGGTGGTGATGAAGGTGATGATGTTGGTGATGATGAAGGTGATGATGTTGGTGGTGATGATGGTGATGATGTTGGTGGTGATGAGGTTGATGGTGGTGGTGATGAGGGTGATAATGTTGGTGATAATGATGGTGATGATGTTGGTGGTGATGATGGTGATGATGTTGGTGGCGATGATGGTGATGTTGGTGGCGATGATGGTGATGATGGTTATGATGTTGGCGATGAGGGTGATGATGGTGGTGGCAATGATGGTGTTGATGTTGGTGGCGATGATGGTGATGATGTTGGTAATGTTGGTGACGATGAGGGTGATGATGGTGGTGGCAATGATGGTGTTGATGTTGGTGGCGATGATGGTAATGATGAGGGTGATGATGGTAGTGATGAGGGTGATGATGGTGGTGGTGATGAGGGCGATGATGTTGCTTGCTGTTTGGGGTTAACGGCACCTGGGCCCCAGGCCCTGTGGTTGTGGAGTCTGAATAATAGTTCAGGGATCACTGGGGACGGGACACAGCATCCTCCTTTGTCCCATGTGGGACCAGGGTTGTCTGGAAGGCTGGAGTCAAGTTTGACTCCTGGAAGAAGGACCAAGAGCTGTTTGTGTGTGCAGAGGCTCTGATGCTGGGCCTTCATGCTGGTTATCTATTGCTATGAGATAAATTACTCCAAAACTTAGCAGCTTAAAATCATTTTATTATCTCACGTTTTCCATGGGTCAGCAGTGGTTTGGCTTCAAATCTGTGGAGCAGTTCTGGTCACGGTGGCTGGACTGGAAGAGCGAGGGGAGGCCATGCTGGGGCCTCGCCCTCCTGCCATCGCCCAGAAGGCGCTAGTTTGAGCTTCCTTACAGCTCAGCAGTCTCACGGTGGTGAGACCTCCTGTGGCGGCTCAGGCTGTCGTGTGATTTTTGCAGCCAGGCCGCAGAAAGCCGGGCTTGTCTGTTCCGGGGTCCGGGCTGGATCCGGGCAGAGGGGCTGGGTGGCATAGGCGTTTGGCTTTTGAGGTGTAGACTTTCATGGTCCTACTATTTGAGAGTGGCCTGCAGTGACTGTCCAGAGAATGTTTTTGTCAAGTCACCAAATGAAATCACAATTATTCTAAGGATGGAGCCAGAGCTGGGTCTGTGGGGTGGTGGGAGGAGAGGGTGTGGCAGGGTGGGGCCATCCACAGGGGAGCTGAGTGTCCTTCGCTGCCTGGCTGGCTGCCTGCACTCCCATAGCTTCTGAGCCTCTCATTCCTTTCCGTTGCTCTTACTTCTTTTCCTTCTTCTTTTTCAATCCTCACTGAGGATATGTTTAGAGAGAGGAAGGGAGAAAGAGAGAGAGAAGCATCGATTGGCTACTCCCTCCCCCATGCCTGGTACATGCCCCGGCCAGGGATCGAACCCACAACCTGGTGGTGTGAGGGACGACTCTCTGAGCATCTGAGCCACCCGTTTAGGGCTCCCACCTCTTGTTATGGAGAGAAAGGGGGGTCCTGAGGAGGGGGAGACGCTGGACGACCAAGGGGCCGGGACACATCCCCGGAGAAAGTCACCTTCCCAGGGTCTTGGCTCAGCCGGACCAGGGAGTCTGCCCTCAGGAGTGTCGGGGTGGGTCCCTCTCAGGCCGGGCGCTCGGAGCGGCTCCACCAGCGAGGAGGCAGGCTGCCCCAGGGCAGTGGCAGCGGGCAAACCAGCTGTTCTTGGCATCCTTCCTTCACGGCAGACACTTCTCATCAAAACCGGCATCCCTAAGCCCTGTAATCGAAGAGTTAGAGAGTGGCTACATTGAGGTGATATTTAATAGTATGTCCAAACGGGCAATACCTTGACATTAATTATCCTCTTACAATTAAGCCTAGGAACCCATCCCGCCGCCGGGTAATGGACTGTGGCTGCGTCGGGCTCTGGTGAGGGATGGGGCGCTGAAGAGTAGAATTTGTCATTTAAACCCAAGAGCAAAACCCTGGCTGCTGCTGGGATTTCTCCCCGCCTGTGCTCCTGGGGATGGACTCCCCGTGGATAAGCGCTTGTGAATCTCCGCACTGAGCGTGGGGTGAGACAGCCTGTCTTCCTCGGGAAGGGGCACACCTCGGCAGGTAGGGCGGATGCGAGGGTGGGGGGTGGGGGTGTCCACAGGCCGGTGCCTCTGTCCGGGGCCCAGGCGGCTTTCTGTGGAAGGCGAGGTATGACCGGCTCTTGCAGGACAGCAGGAGTCAGCCAGGCGCCCCGTGGAGCCAGGGCTCCGAGGTGAGGGCTCAGCGATGCAGGAGCAAGGAGGGGACCACAGGGGAGCTGGAGGAATTGCTTTAGGGGAAAGCAATAGATATTTCAACATGGCAGCACCAGGAGGCTGTGGACAAAGAGTAGTAGGCGAGGCTCTGAAGGGACCTGGGTGCCGTGCTGGGTGCGGGACTCAGTCCTGAGGACAGAGGAGCCTCGCAGTACCGCGCGCATCTTGTCTGCGGTACCTGCGCTCCAGGCGCCTCTAGATCATACCCGGTCGCCAAGGTTAACGACTTTATACAGGCAAAGGGCTTAAGAGGGTGCCAACATAGAGAGTGCTGTCACCGCTTCTCCACAGGCAGCACAGGCTTAGGAGTTTGTGAGTGAGAAGATGGATTTGGGTTCTTGTTCATTCATCTATTTAAAACACACGGTCAGTAAGATGTATTAAGCATATTTCCATACATGCAGATTCTCTCATGGTTTACTGTTCACTGTGTCAGCCCTGGGCGGGCAGCAGCGGGGCTGAGGGCGAAGGGGCGCTCTCTGGCGCCTGCCCTGTGTGCCCGCCGGGAGGGTCCCACTGGAGGAGCCATCGCTGTGCCATGTCCCTGCCCCCGTGCAGGGTCCCGTTAGGACACGCGATGTCTGTGGAACCTGGTGCCCTTGGAAGACGGTTAGAGGAGCCAGTTTGTAGCTCACAGCAACCTTCTCTGACGCCTCAGTCTGTCTGTCTGTCTCCCCTGGCCTCTCACAGGCCGCTTCTCCCAACCCCCTGGCTTGGTCCATGTGCGCTGCTTCCCTTCCGCTTTCCTCCTTCCTATGGCCCCCCAACCCCTCGCCCCCCCCAGGCCCAGGAACCAGCTCAGGGAGCCTGAGGGAGTGGAGAAGGTGCAGGGTTGATTTTGGACCCCCGTCAGGGCTGGGAGGAAGGAGGACTCGAGGTGCCTTTGTCCTGCCACGCGGCGATGTGGGTCCCCCACAGGAGCGCTGTACTAGGATGGAGGCCGGGCTGCTGCAGGGAGCTCTGTGCCTGCACGTGGGGGAGGAGAGAGGTGCAACGGCCCCTCCCCCAGCCTCTCTCCGAAAGGGCTGGGCTGGATGCGAACAGGGAGCTGCCTAGGGTCAGACTTGGGCTCAGGAGAATGCACCCTCCCACCTTCTACAGGGACCGAGGCTCTTCCTCCAGGACAGGGAAGAGGAAAGGCTGCGTGAGCCGAGGGTGTTTCTAGTGGGAGGTCTGACCTTGGAAGGCACTGCCTGCCCTGCTGGGGTGACGTGGCAGGAATGTGGGCGTGGAACTTTCAGGGCTGAGCCCCCTCCCAGCACCATCGAGGCCCCTGCAGGGCGTGGACAGGCAGCGCGCCTCCCTGAACCCTGGCTTCCTCACCTGGGGAATGGAAGCCACGTCACCCCCTCCCAGGGCCAGTCGGGTGGAGGTGGTCCATGACTGCCTCCTGTCCCCTCTTCCCTGTTCACTTCCTGGGCTTGTGTCCTTGGGGGAGGGCGCAGGCCACGAGCTCAGTCCTGTCCTGCCAGGGGTGCCCACCCCACATGGGCCCCACGGAGAGCCCTGCCAGGAGGAAGGCGCACACACTCCACTCCGTGTCTGTGGCCCCGTGTGCCGCCCTCATGCCGCGGCCTGGCAGGTGCTGCGGGGCCTGCCGGAGAGCGGGTCCGTGTTCTGGGCCCGGGCGTTGTGGTCTGCGCGGGAGAGTAAGACTGAGCCCGAAGGAGCAAATGCAAGTTGACCATGACGTGTGGACTCAGGAACTTAGAAGGATGCTCATTTCTCCAACGTAGACTCCAGCAGTGGCCTCAGCTTACATACCTCCAGAGATGAGGAACTCACTCCCTACTAAGGAAACCCATCCTGTCATTGGCAGCTCAACAGTGAGAAAGTTCTGCCTAATGTTACGCAAAATCTGTCCCATTTCCCCCGGATCAGTGTTCCGGGCCATGTCACCATTTTGCTCTTTTCCCCACGTCAGCCCCTCAGTTATCTGACGGTAGCACGTGTGCACCTTATGGGCCTTTTGGTAAGCCAACCCACCAGCTCACCCATTGGTCTGTATCGATACTTGCTGAACGCTTCCTGTGCATCAGATACTCAGCAGCCAAGCAAGGTGCTGGAACAGCCTGCGGTGGGGAACAGTGTAGGCGAGGTCTCCACACATATGGAACTTACACTGTTGGTGCAAGAGGAAGAGACATAAAGCAGGGTAACATCGAATGGTGAAGAGTTCCATGAGGACCCCAGAACAGAACGTAGTAGGGCGGGACTTGCACAGTGAGTCTCAGAAGAGAGTCCTCAGACTTTTGAGTGTGTGGCCAGCTCTCCAATGTTTGAGCTGAGCCCTGACTGATGGTCAGGCTTGTGGAGGCCTTTGCTTTGTTAGGGTCCCAAGGTGGGAATACAGACCTGCTGGTCAGAGAACAGGAAGACAAGGCTGTGTGGCTGGAGCTTGGTGAGGAAGGTTGATGAGGAAGGGAGGGGCGATGCAGCGAGGTGCGCAAGGGGGTGTGGTGTGCTGCCCGGCTCTGCAGCCCTGTGAGGAGGCGGGTTTGAGGAGGCGATGGGAAGTCATCCGAGTGTGTATTGGGTGTGACTTACCTGGCGTTCTGTTTAGTGGTCTCTCTGGGCTGCTCTGTGGGGACAAGCCGTGAGAGGCAAACGTGG
Source organism: Myotis davidii (assembly GCF_000327345.1). Taxonomy (NCBI): domain Eukaryota; kingdom Metazoa; phylum Chordata; class Mammalia; order Chiroptera; family Vespertilionidae; genus Myotis; species Myotis davidii. The sequence goes on from NW_006293957.1 coordinate 1,199,269, forward strand.
GAGCAGGATGCACCCTATCTGCGCACACATCGCGTGCACAGGGCCCTCAGACTCCCCATGACCAGCACCGGGCACATCAGAGGCAGAGGGTCTAGTTTCTCACAAGACCTGCGTCAGTGGGAGCCTCTGAGTGTTGGCCCCTTGAAGACCCAACTTCTAGGTGTTTTCTACTAGGGTGACATTTGTGTGTTTCCTTTCCCCCAAATCCGGGAACCTGGGCATGTGAAGCCTGCACATGGCAGACCCGGCCCCCGCTCTGTACGGCCAGGCCTGGGGGCGGGCTCTGGATGCCTTCCCTGCAACAACCCCAGAGGTGCCCCGTTCTCAGGGTGTGCCCCTACAAAGTGTATCAGCGGCAACTGTCTTTCCTCTTCATCAGCACCACTTCCGTGTTGTGGGAAAGGCGCGTCCTGGTCAGGAGAAGGGAGGGGGGGAGATTTGAAGTAGGAGCTTTGTGGCAGATTCTGCCACCGCGTCCCTCCCTCGCCCTGACTCAGCCACCGCTGTCGTCAATCTGTACTGCACGCATGCTTTCATCCTTCACTTGCTGTTTGTCATTTTTGGAGCAGGAGCCCCTCTGTTAGCACATTTGGACACCTATTTCATAGCAGAGCAGAAGGGAACAATACAGGTTTCAGCTCAGACTAATTATGCCTCCAATACACTGATGATAAATAAAACCAGGGGAAGGTAATTGGGAATTCTTGATGTGACATTCACAGCTTTGAGAAAAGCAGATGCGCACTGGAGGAGCTGGGAAGAGGGTGCCGATCCCTGCGACTGGCCGACGAGATCGGCTCCAGGAGGCTGTGAGTGAGCGCGCGCCCTCACCCTGCAGGCCTGGCCGCGGGTCTGTGCAAGCCCATCTGCTTCCTGTGGCCTGGCCTGTGCTCTCTCCTCACCTGGGCTGGCAGGGGTGGCTCTGGGGTTGTCGCCTGAGGCATTTAGTGCAGCTCAGGTTGAGCGGCCGCCTCAGCCTTGGCTACGCTGCGGGCTCCGGGCAAGGACCCTCGCCTTTATGCTGGTCATTTCCTCATCCGTCAGGCAGGGCCGGCACCACGGAGTTCGATAAGACAGTGTCCGTAACACGCTCCGAGCATGGAAGGTTCTCCAGAAGTTTCCATTTTCTTTCCGAAAGATGGTCCTTTTCTGAGGGTGAAGGCTGTGCTTCTTTCCATCAATGTGGATGTTTCGACCTTAGATGGCAAGACTGGTGGACCAGCGCGGATCTGAAGCTGTGCACGCAGACCCACTCTCTGTCCTATGAACGCTGTCACCAAACGCGGACAGTGGAGGACAGAGCGGTTGAGCGTGTCCCGGGCAAGCCCTGTTCTCTCTCCAAGTTACCTCTCCGCCTGCCGCATGGGGTGAGAGCTGCCCAGGCTGATTTGTGGGACACACATGTACACCAGGGGAACGGGACGGACAGGTGTCCTTCAGGCCCAAAGACTCCAGTGACCGGGCAGAGCCATGCTGAGCTGCAGTCTTTCAGCTGCTTGTGCCCCTTTGTACCTGGGAGCTCCTGAGGCGGAGCGGGTGCGCCTAGTCCAGCGGTTCTCAACCTGTGGGTTGCGACTCCTTTTAGGGGTCGAATGACCCTTTCACAGGGGTCGCCTAAGACCATCGGAAAACACATATATAATTACATATTGTTTTTGTGATTAATCACTGTGCTTTAATTATGTTCAATTTGTAACAATGACGTTGGGGGTCACCACAACATGAGGAACTGTATTAAAGGGTCGCGGCATTAGGAAGATTGAGAACCACTGGCCTAGTCCCTCCTCACCTGCTGCGCATCATGGCGGGGGAGTGGCTTCCTCGCTTAGGCTGGGGATGGTTGTTTTGGCTCACAAAGGGGAACCACCTTGAAGCAAGATAAACAGGAAGAGAAATTCATGTTGTGAAGGACATTCAGTCTCTAACCATGGCTGGAGGCGTGTTTGCTGAGAAGAGCATCAGGGGAAGAGCAGGAGAAAAGGCAACAGGGGGCGGAATGCGTGTTTGGGTCTTTAGGGCAGGGGCATTCAGAGCTGGCAGAGCTCTGATGGTGGTGGGGAGGCGGGCAGGGCCAGGCTGTGACTGATGAAAGCCAGCAGTGGCAGGGCTGCTGGAACGACCTGGAAACCAGGTGATCAAACCGCCAGCTCCCAGACACTGGCCGCTTCTGAGGAGGGACCTCCTCCGGAAGGTGCTGGCAGAACTTGGAGGCGATCAGAGACCTCCCCGTTAGATGCAGGACGGGCAAGTCAAAGGATGGGGAATCAGGCAGCGTACAAGTGAGGCGAACACGCCTGTAAGCAACCGCGGAGAAAAGAGGAGTTGATGCAGGTGGTGGGTGAGGGCTGGCGTTACTCCACATCCTCAGTGGAGATGAGGATGGGTCCTGGAATAGCATCTGTGCAAGTGTGTGTGTGCGTGCACATGTATGTGTATGTGCACATGCATGTATATGTGTACACGCACACGTGTAGATACTGTGTGCATGCATGTGTGTGCGTACATGTGCACGAACACAGTGCATGCGTGCATGCATATGTGGATGCGTGTGCATGTGCATGTGCACATGTGCACATGTGTGTGTGCATGTGTGTCTCCAGGCCTGAGGAGAACAGGGCAGTTTGGGGAGGAGTCAGTGATAACCGGAAAAACAGTGCTGCTCATTGACGCTGACCACAGCCGGGCACTTCCTGAGCACTTTCTGTGTCTTGTGTCATTAAATCCCCTCAATTCCAGAATGTGCGTTTCTTGTATAAAATTCACCCCTTTTTATTTGGGGACATGAAGATGCAAAGCAGTGAGGTAGCCTGGCCAGGGTTTGGGCTGGCGGGCTGGCTCAGGGCCACGGGGCAGGCTAATTGCACGGCTTCGAGGCACACCTTCCGGTGGTGGGAGGGCTCAAGCAGAATGGCTGTTTGTGGGGGACAGGGTTGTGGGTACCCCAGAGCAGTAGCAGTGGAGAGGGGAGGCGCTGCCTGGCATGCACTAAATGGCTGAGTGCCTAGTGCTGGAAGCTCCAGGTTGGCTGCCTGGAGGAGGAGGCTGCCTGCTGGCCTGTTAGCTCTGGGGAATGTCTGGTGCTGCCTGCGAGGGCATGCTCACATCACCCAGTGTCCGGGTGGGGCATCCGGGTGCCCTCTCGTGCCTGCATCGGGCCAGCCTCCTTTCTCTGGGCCTGTCCTGCGGAATTCCATGTCTGCTTGGGGTGTCTGAAGGCAGGTCTGGCCCCAGCCCCCCACAGGGGTCTGGATTCTCTCCCCTTAGGATGCTCATAACCTAGAAGCTTCTCTCCTGGGGGTCCATCTCTTCGTTGACCTCCTCCTTGCCTTTCTTACTTCTGGACACTGTTACCTTTCACCTCCATTCTTCAACCTTCTTAGTTACCAATTCCTACGACCTCATCCTGGAGTGGGGAGCCCCAGAGCCGCCCCACCTCTGGGCTCTGCCGTTCAGGCCTTCCATCCTGCTCCATGGCTCCCCTAGACATGCCCTTTGACCTCACTGAGACACCCTATCCTTACCCTGCCAGTGAGCAGGAATCAGAGAGGTAAATGACTTGGCCCAAGGAGCAGAGCAGGCCCCTCCTCCCACCCCCACACCTGGAGGCAGGTCCCCCTTCCCATCCCCACACCTGGAGGCAGGCCCCTCCTCCCACC
>NW_006293957.1:1203318-1222485 GCF_000327345.1 Myotis davidii
CCACACCTGGAGGCAGGCCCCTCCTCACACTGAACAGCTATTATGCTTACCTTGAAGTCACTCTGACAACATCAGGAGGAATTTAGCTCCTTGGGGCCTAGCCCGCCACTCTTCCCGGCCTGTTCCGCTGACTGGGTGCATGTGTTCTACATGGAGGCGCTCGCAATCTAGCAGCGACTCTGTGTTCTGCTTCCGGACCCAACATCCCTGCGCAGACCCTCCTGTGCTGCTGCGGAGCCTTCCTGATGGCTGCGGGTCTTGACGGCGTTGAGAGGAGGTGCTGATGCTCCGTCACCTCTGATGTTTCCTGTTATTGGACAGTGAGGCCATTTCCACCTTTTAGTCAATTTTTTGGATGGAGTTTCATGTCGAGCTTTCTCCTTGGATTATTGTTGAGGGGAAGTTTCTGGAAGGGGGGGTTCCGCATGTGGCCCTCAGGCCCAGTGGTGGGCATGGCCCCTCCTTTCACAGGCGGGGAACCTGTCCTTCCAGAATCTCCTCACCGGCTCCCTGTCCCTGGGGTGGCCCGCGCCCGTGTCCTCTGCTCACGGTCAGGCCTGCATCTCAGCCCAGTCCGCGGGCTGCCTTTCTGCTGCCCCACCGTGCCCAGGGGTCAGAGGAGAGCTCGATGCCCCAGCCTCTCCATTGGAGAGGGGCTCGCTGTGACTTCACGGTGTCATCTGACCGTCGCCCTGCCCCTAGGTTCTGACCTGCGCTGCGGAGGGAGTGGCCGCCGGTGCCGAGCTGCTCAGTGCCTGGCACACAGAAGGGTCTCACTTGGTGCTCAGGGCGCGACGGGGGAGGGGCAGCTGAAGAAAATGTTTCCCTCTCGACCTAGATGTGCACCTGGGAAGGGCTGTCTCGGGCCTGGGAGTCCAGTGAGAGGCTCAGGGGGAGAGCAGTGGGCAAGGCTGGCGTGTTCGTGGGGGACCGCGAGGTGCAGGTGGACAGACAGCTCTGCGGTCGCGGCCACCCGTCTGACCAACCGACACTCAGTGACCGTGGAGCCCGGGTTTGCCCCAGTTTTCCCACCAGACGATGGTCCCGGGACTGCCCTGCCCTCCTGCACTGTCCCCGCGGGCTCTTCACGCTGCGCAGGGCCATGCCATTCGGCTTCCTGCCCCGGGTGGGGGTCACGCCGTGAGCTCGGCCAGGGAACAGAAATGCTCCTCACCTCGGGACATGCCGGAGCCTCCCCGGAGCCCGGAGCGCTGTGGCCTGTGACCAAACAGCTTGGGGTGCCCCTCCCTGAACACTCATGAGGTCAGAAGGGGGAGCGACCCGTCAGGTACGTTAATCTCACAGCAAGGGCGGCGGTGGGGCCTGGACCTGTTGCCGCCCTGACCCCTGCTGCGGGCCCTGTTCCTCTCCAGCTCTCGCTGCTTTGCCCTCCTGGTGGCCTGGCACAGCCTGTAGCCGTGCCCTGTCTGTGCCTGGCTCCGGCCCTGACCTCCGGCTGCAGGGAGGACCTGTAGCATCTGGGAGCGAGGTGTTGGCTGCGTTTCTGCGGAACAGAGGGCGGTGTGCTCCAGGGCGAGGGCGGAGAGCACACTACTCCCCCCCGCCCCCCCCAAGAAGACATGGGTGGCTCCGGGCACTCAGTTCGAGGAGGTTGCCTCTGATGTGTGGCATGAACTGTTCTCTGGACACAAGGAGCCCCTCCTCCCCCCTTTGCTTGTCTGCTGCCACTGGCTGGGCCTGGGGCGCACTGAGCACGGTAGGCATGTCCTGTCTGGGCCATCCTTGTAGTGGAAACCTGCTCCCTTGGAGGGGACCCCAGGCAGACGGGTATGAGCCATGGCTCCTAGGTTATTGAACCTGAAACCTAGGTATGTGCCCAGACTGGGACTCAAACCCCAGCTTTTCTTGGTGTACGGGAAGGCGCTCCAAACAACTGAGCCCCTGGCCAGGCCTCCTTAAGGTTTTCACCCGAAAGCTCCGTGTCTGAGGACCACATGCTGCTGTGTAACAGACACCCCGTCTCCCTGGCCCCCAGCCTCCCTGCCCCCCTGCAGGCTGCTGGGCTCCTCCAGGCCGGGGCTGGTTCTCCTTCCACCTGTGTACCTGCACCCTGGCATTGCGATGGGCTGGCTGGCAGAGCGGCAGCTGCCCAGGGACTCTCCTGTGGTCACGGCAGAGCCCAGGAAGGAGGTGCCGGCACCGGCATGCGCCAGGCTCTTGTTTGTGTGACGTCTGGTAGCTGCCCCTGCCACAGCAGGGGGATCTGTACATGTCACCCCCGAGGGGTGAGGAGTGAACGTTACCAATAACCAAAACGGTCACGTCACCTTCCCAGGGAGGCCTTCCCTGGCCTACCTGCTAACACGTAACTGCAGCTGACCTTGGCTGTCCTTCATTCTGTTCTCTTGTTTTTCTCAGCACTCATGCTGCTGTGAGCCAGTGCACATTTTGTTTACTTATTTTGTTTATTTTCTGTTTTCCTCGCTGGAATGTAAGTTTCACCAGAGCAGGGGCTTTGTCTGCTGAGCTCATTCTTCTCTCCAGCATCTAGAAAAATGCTCAGGAAGTGTTGGCTAGGGATTGAATGGGTCATTCTAATGATGAGATGATGCATCAGACACGCTCACAGTGCTGCCCTGCACAGGAAGTGCTCCGTGATTGGCGGGTCCTACAGGCCCATGGCCGAGTGCTGTTGGGAGGGGCAGCCTCAGTCACAGTCACCATCACAGTCATTCGTGTGATGCTCCTGTGAAGCCAGGGCTGTTTTAGTTCTGGTTGCAGAGAAAAGGCGCCAAGGCACCGCCAGGCCGCCAGCTGTCGGAGTTGTCTGGTGGGCCAGGATCTCTTCACCAGGAGGTCACACCGGTCCCAAGGTCGCACTACCTCTGTGCCTCCCTTCGACTACCAGGCTGTGGCCCTCCCTGCACCAGAGTCACCGTGGAGTCAGAATGAGGGACGCAGTCAGCGCTGCTCCCTCGGGGTGCAGGAGGCTGGCCCAGACACCTGGCAGCTCCCGGGAGCAGGTGCAGGTGGACCCCAGTGGCGGCCCTGGGAATACTGGTGCCTGCCCTGTGCCACCTTAAGACATGAGTGGCCTCTGTGCCTTGAGACCCGAGGGGCAGCTCTCTGCAGACTCTGAGGTGGTCAGACCCTGGGCTTCATGGCCAGGCCTCTGGGCAGGGACGGTCACAGACCCCCGTGTTCAGGAAAGCATCGGCCCCCGCTGCTGAGGGCAGTCAGGGAGGGGGGCGTGGCGGGGGGATGTGGGAACATGTAGGAGTCGCTCTGTGTGGTCTGATGGCCCCTCACGGACGACACTGGGCTGGAGGAGTCAGACTGCTCAAATGTGAAGCTTCAGGAGGATGAAGTTGACCTGCAGTGCGGGACTCTGCCTGGTGAAGGGACAGGGGCCGGGGTCATGCTTCTCACTGCCGCCTGGGCTTCTGTGAGGCCCTGCCGGAGCACTGGCAGTTCGTGGTGTGTCTGTCTGTTTCCCTGACACACGCAAACCCTGCTCATCACTGCGTTCCCAGGGCCCAGCAGAATGACCCCAAGGGCACCTACGGCTGTTTGTGAAAGGAGCGATGCACATACAGACCAGTTCTGGTGCGCAGGCACTGTGTGCAGCTCCTGCGCCCACCACCTCGTCGGACCCTCCACCTGCCCCGGGGGCAGTGCTGCTGTTCTCCCTGCTGCCGCCCGTTCCAGGGGGTCCCAGTGGCCAGGGCAGAGCTGGTTTGCAGACCTGGACTCTAACCACTGCACTGCCCTGCCTCCTGAAATGGAAGGACACATTCTGGTCCCAGACCTGCTCCTTAGCGGTCCCGTGACCCAGGAAACCCAGTTACTCGTTGAACCCCTGCTTTCTGATTGGTAAAATGGAGATCACAGATCCCATTGGTCTCACAGATAGGGCTGTTGTGAAAATCAAACCCCAGTGTTTAGCATTGAGCATAGATCTGACATTTCATAACTATGACTATTTCAAATGGGCCGACCGTGTGCATAGGAGGCGGTCACTCTCAGCAGGGAAATGTGCAGAGGAAGTGCAGCTGTTAAGCATATGGAAACCACTAACACGCAGTCGCAATCAAAGCGGAGGTGCCATTTTTGCCACTTGGGTGAAGTGTGCTTGCTCCTGTGAATGGCATTTGCCTCCGCTGTCCTGGGCAGGATGCGGGGTTGGGGGGTGGGGGGTGGGTGGCTTTCAGGAAGATCACTCAGTGATGAGTGTCTGGAACCATGAAAGTGTTTACACCCTCTGACTTGTGGATTCATTTTTAGGAATCTCTCCTAAGGGGTTATCCTAATTACACAGAAAGCTTTCTGCACGACGTAGTTAAAAACCCCTGGTGATAATCTAATGAGCCAAGGCTATGGGAAAGGCTAAGGGAGCTGGGGTCTCGCAGCTGCTACCGCCCCACAAATGTCTGGGCAGGGACCTCGCCCACAAATCCTACTTCACAGTGAAGCCTGCACTGAACTGCCTGCAATGTTTCTACCATCTGAGCCGCCCTTATAAAGATTTCATGGAATCCTAGTTTAACCAATAGGATGGAGGCTTTCCCCATCCAATCAGAGCTGTGAATCTCTGACCAATTAGAGAAGCTCTATTCTGACCTTGTTACATGGCATGAGATGAACACAGGTTGTGAGGGGAGAGCGAGCACAAATGGTACATGCCCTGGGATCTTTGCCCAGAGCCTAACCTAGAAGGAATTAAACAAAGACTGTAATAATGGCTGCATGAGGTGGAACGAATGTGACAGATTTGAACTCATCACTTAATGTAAGCATGCACTCCTTTCATTGACTTGGGGCTGTAAGTGGAGACCTGGGAGCCTCTGGTAGAAGTACATGGTCAGAGAACTTGGTCAGGATGCTGCCTTCTTTTTTTTTTTTTTGGTACTAGTGACGCAACACACAAAATTGTGCGAGACCCAGATCCGCGGGAAATCGCGTGAGACCCGGGACCCCAGACCCTGCCATGCCACGGGACTTGCCCGAATCCTGCAGCGCTGCGAGACCCAGAGTCAAGTCTCCGCCCACCTGTGCGTGCCTCGCTGTGCACGCAGCCTCTTGATGAGCGGTCTTTGGTCTTTACGGCATTAGGGCCTCTGGGTTTTTATAATATAGGTTATTGTTTAAATTACTTTTTGGAAAACAAGGAGCTGCTTTCTGGTAAGTCCTGCTGGAAAACAACCACTTGATCACATTTTCTTCACATCCGGAATTTTTTGGGTTTTATTTTACATTTAGTTTCTTATCACTTTCTCTTTTTCTTTCCATGTAACTTGAATTTTTTGTTCTGCTTACGCATTGAAGGGACAGTCTGATCTATCCCCATGCAATCGGAAGGGAACAGGGAACGCACGGGTCTCCCAGCCGTGGGAGTAGGCACTGTCAGTAGATGGCTGCTGGGGGGCCAACAGGACGCCAATCTGGAGTGCAGCAGAGAATGAAGCTGCCGAGTGCCGCCGGGCTCCAGGGCCCTCTGCTCTGCATGGCGGGCTTGCTCTGCTCTGCTCTCCCCTGGAAGGGAACGGGGCTCCTGGACCAGAGAGGAGCTGGCTTATATGGACAGGAGTCCCCACCCCTGGTCCCTGATTAGTCCAACCTCATGCAAATGAGAACTCTGAATCCTCACTGGTTGATTGATCCAAAGGCATTGTTCTGATTGGTCAGAATAGAGCTTCTCTAATTGGTCAGAGATTCACAGCTCTGATTGGATGGGGAAAGCCTCCATCCTATTGGTTAAACTAGGATTCCATGAAATCTTTATAAGGGCGGCTCAGATGGTAGAAACATTGCAGGCAGTTCAGTGGAGGCTTCACTGTGAAGTAGGATTTGTGGGCAAGGTCCCTGCCCAGAAATGTCTGCTAGGCTCCCCTTTTTACACCCCCCCATTTTTTTTTTTAATTTGAGCTCAGCCACCAGGAACCCTTCTTAGAAGGTGTCCTCTTCACCCCTCCCCCCTTAGGGTTCACATCACCCTCAAGAGTTTAGTGTGCATCTGCCTTCCTTTCCCAACATACACAGTGTCATGTAATTACACTTTATTATTTTCTTAAAGGTTGGGCCAAAATATGCATTTTTCCCCCCACTTAGCAACATGCTTTGGACATTTTTATTTTTCAGTTACATAGAAGTTGTAGACAAATGTTCCCTCTTACACACTAGTTTGGAGTGTACATTGGTATAAATATGTTTTCACAGCTCTGATTGGATGGGGAAAGCCTCCATCCTATTGGTTAAACTAGGATTCCATGAAATCTTTATAAGGGCGGCTCAGATGGTAGAAACATTGCAGGCAGTTCAGTGGAGGCTTCACTGTGAAGTAGGATTTGTGGGCAAGGTCCCTGCCCAGAAATGTCTGCTAGGCTCCCCTTTTTACACCCCCCCATTTTTTTTTTTAATTTGAGCTCAGCCACCAGGAACCCTTCTTAGAAGGTGTCCTCTTCACCCCTCCCCCCTTAGGGTTCACATCACCCTCAAGAGTTTAGTGTGCATCTGCCTTCCTTTCCCAACATACACAGTGTCATGTAATTACACTTTATTATTTTCTTAAAGGTTGGGCCAAAATATGCATTTTTCCCCCCACTTAGCAACATGCTTTGGACATTTTTATTTTTCAGTTACATAGAAGTTGTAGACAAATGTTCCCTCTTACACACTAGTTTGGAGTGTACATTGGTATAAATATGTTGGATGGCAGTTTAGTAATATGCATTATAATTTAAAATTCTCCTCTGTCGATTCTACTTCTGAGAATGTGACCTTAAGAAACACTCTTATGGACTGAATGTGTGTCCCTCCCCACCCCCCAATTCATAGTTGAAGTCTGAACTCAAATAGGATGGCATGTGGAGGGGGACCTTTGGAAGGTAATTAGGTTGAGATGAGCCGTGAGGGTGGAGCCCTGATGGGATCAGTGTCCTGTAAGAAGAGGAGAGACCATTGCTCCCTCTCCTCCAGGGGGAGGGGCCGCAGAAAGCAGCCTCTGCAAGCCAGGGAGCGCTCACGGGAACCACACCTGCTGGCCCTGGTCCCGGCTTCCCAGCCGCCAGACCGAGGAACACATGTGTAGCTCCGCTGGAGTTATTTGTTACAGCAGCCTGAACTGACTAAGACATGCTTCCCAGAAAGAGACATCTACGGAGTGTTCATTAGCCCAAACTGGCACTGTGGTGTCTGGAGGATCAAGACAACTGCTTTGATGGGACAAAGGAGGATGAGTCTGGCAGCCCTGGGAGGCTGCAGAGCTGGGCTGGGCTGCAACACCGTTAGCTAGTGAGCGCCCTCGTGTGGGGAGGCGACCAGGGCGCCCCTGGAGCATGCGGACACCCAGGACTGCCTTCTTGGTAGGCCTTTGGCGAATCAGAGGTGAGGAGGGACGGAGCCTTTGCTGAGCACCCAGGTTGACAGGTTGACGGGTGCCTCCTCTGTGCCCTGTGTGAGCACAGACCTTGGCGTCAGATGAATCCGGTGCAGATCCAGCTGAGCCCATCACCGTGCCCAGGTCCCCTACTGCCTGTCTCCGGCCGCTGTGTCCTCCTCTGGCCTGGGACTGTCTGCGCTTGGAGTGGTGGAGACCACCAAGCAAGTCCCTGGTCATGGCAAGAGATCAGTAAAGGCTGGTACTGTCATTGCTGTAATGATTAACGAGCCCGCATACGCACTGTGGAAAGCGCCTCATTAGCTGTTCACACGAGGAAGAAGAGCCTTTATAGCGTTTGCCCAGCCTGCTGCTGTTGCAGCCCCGCCGAGTGCAGGTGCGCGTTGTTTCCCCGCAGAGCCTTCGCCAGGCGTCTGACAGCCCAGGCACTGCGCTGGCCCAGGGCTGTGTCGTGGGTGCTGCTGTCAGCAAGCGGAGGCCGGACACCATTCTTCGCCTCTGGACTCCAGTGGAAGGAGTGGAACATCACTTTTCAAAGTGTCTCATAATCAGAAATCATAATCATGCACGGCAACAGGGTCCTCCGACTGCTAAATGCTGGTGTAAACGGAGTTAATCAGTCTTTATGGTAGGACTTTCCAGGGCCTTTAATATGCTAATGTGCACTATGAACTGTCAAGAAAACATGCAAAATACTAAGGTTCCCAATCAAATTTGCTACTGAATCCTTTTCCCCGAGTACATCGAGTATCTTGGAAACCCAGCGTTCCCGTTCGCAGGTGACCCTCCTCACAGCCCTTCTGCCAGTGTGTTCCGGAGCCAGAGCTTTGCCCATAGGGCGGGTGATTCCGCCATCATCAACCTCCATGGCCTCAGCCTCACTCCTCCCTAAAGCACGGTGCTGTGATGGCAGCAAAGATCAGTGGCCACAGCGGGACGCCATGGGCATCTCCTTTGCCACCCGGAAGCAGTGTTCCGGGGGACGTCCAGCCCTCTCGTCCCTCCTTCCCCCGAGCATGAGCCCTGGCTCAGGAGCTGGCTGCTTGCTTCTGCAGCTTCTGAGGCCCATGCAGGGGGCCTTCAGGAATGTTGGTTGGCATCCTGGGTTTTTCTCTGCCCTCAACTTTTTTTAAACTAAACTTTTCTGTTGACATGATTGTAGATTCGAATGAAGCTGTAAGATAACACAGAGAGATTCAGTGCACCTGTATCCAGTTTCCCCCAATGGTAACATCTTGCAAAAGGATCGCTGTGGCACACCAGGCTATTGACAGCGGTGCAGTGCAGACCCAGAATATTCCCATCCCCACTGGGACCCTCCTGGGGGCCTTGATAGCCACACCCAGCTCCCTCCTTGACCCCTGGCAACCACTAATCTCTTCTCCATTTCTGTAATTTCGTCATTTCAAGAATCTTATGTAAGTGGAGTTTCGTAGCAGGCAGCCTATGGAATTAATGTTTCCCACGGAGCATCATTCTGTGGAGATCCTTCCAGGCTGTCGCCTGTGTCCATAGCTCATTCCTCGGTCCTGCTGAGTAGTGCCTGTGTCTGCTGTACACCGTTTGGCTAGTCCCCCGTCCCAGGCTCTGTGTTGACCCAGGCTTTGGCTATTGCCAGTAGTGCTCGGTGGACGGCCATGTGCAGGTGTCTGCGTGATCATGCTGTCACTTCTCTGGGGAAGGGCTCGGGAGTGCGACTGTTGGGCCATATGGTCGGTATGTGCATTTTTTTTTTTTTTAGAAACTGCCAAACGGTTTTCCAGAGTGGCTGTACCATTTTATATTATCACCAGCCACGTATGAATGACCTGACTTCGGTTCACCCTCAGGAGCATTTGGCGTTGCCACTGTTTTATTTTAGCCATTCTCCCCGGTGTGTGGTGTAGGTCACTGAGGGTTCAGTCTGCATCTCCCAAGTGGCTGACAATGTTGAGTATCTTCTCACATGCTTATTTGTCACCTGTATCTTTTCTGCAGTGAAATTTCTCTTCAAGTCTTTTGCCCATCTTCTGATGGAATTATTATTATTTTATCATTGAGTTTTGCTAGTTCTTAATATTCTAGGTAGATACATGTTTTGAAAAAATTTTCTCCACGTCAGCAGTTAGTTGTCTTTTTATCCCTTTGTAGTTTGTGAAATCCATGGATCTTTAGAGAGGAAGTTTTTCATTTTGATGAAGTCCAGTTTATTAACTTTTAATTTTGTGGATCATGCTTTTGGTGCCTAGGCCTACACCCTGAAGTTTTTCTCCCATTTCCCCCCTAAAAGCGTTATAGTTTTAGGTGTTACATTGAAGTCTGGTCTGCTTGGAGTTACTGTTTGTATGAGGTGTGAGCTTGGTTTGAGGTTCTGATGCAGCCATTGCCCGCCCTCGGAGGCCCAGTTGCTCTGCACTCTTGGTTAAAAGGCTGCGCCCCTTGCTAAGGACCCAGTGGCATACGTGTGGGTCTGTTTCTGGTTCTCTGTCTTTCCCATGGATCTGTGTTTCTCCCCATCAACACCATGGTCTTGATACTGTAGCAACATGATGTCCTAACACTAAGCAGATGATTATCCCCAGGATTTTTTCTTCTTCAAAATTGTTTTAGCTATTCTAGTTGTTCTGCCTTTCCAAATAAATTTTAGATTACATTTGTCTCTCTCTATATATTTGTGTATATAGAGAAAATCTTGTTCAGATTTTGCTAGAAATTACTTAAACTTATATATCAGTTTGGGTAGAATTGATATTTGTACTATGCTGATTCTTCCAATCTATAAACACAATACGTCTCTCCATTTATTTAGATCTCTCTTCTTCAGGGTCATTCATCAGCATTTTGTAGTTTTTAGCAAACAAGTTCTGTCCAAGCTGTCCATGCTATTTGTAGGTTTATACTTAGATATTTGTTTTGCAGTTGTAAGTGGTATCATATTTTTAATTTCAGTGTCTGTATGCTCATTGCTAGTATTTACTAGTAAAAATAATTGGCTTCTCTATGTGCCGGGAGCCAGTCCATCCTTGCTGTTTCAAGGGACCTGGCATATATGGCATACTATTCTTAATATGTTTGCTCACCTTCTTGGCACTATGTGTTTTAACCAAGGTCACCTCTCCGAGAAAGGTTGTTTCCCCAGGTAGGGATTTTCCCCTGAAGTTAGGGAGGGAATAAAACCTCTTAATTAAGTGCCCGGAAGGTAATTAATCACTTTAACTACGAGCAATCATGCTTAAACTACATAATCTTTACTCCCTGGAATGGAGATAAGAAATGCCCTAACCTTTGGAATAGAGATTGATAGGATTGGAATCAACTGGTATAAATACAGATGTGACAAGACAACAGGAGACAGACATTAGAAGACAGAACCTAGACACAGAACCTAGAGACAGCACCGAGAGACAGAACCTGGCTACCGAACCTGGATAGAACATGGCACGAGAACCTGACTAGAACCTGGTGACTGACCCTGGCTGGAGAACCTAGCCAGAGAACATGGACACAGAATCTGGCTGGTGATCCTAATCAGAACTTGGCTAGAGATCCTGGCTAGGCTGCTGATCAACTGAATGCTGTCTCTGTGTAATTCCTTCTTTGCCAACTCCGTCCACACCTTTGGGGACCCCTGGACCTGCTAGGGTTGGACCCCAGCATCTATGTATTTCTTATGTGGCCTTGCTGATAATAATGTGTGCTTTTCGATTATAACTTATGATTTCTAAAAGTTTTTTTGTAGATTCCTTGTGATTTTTTTTTACATATGTCAACAGCAAATAGAACCAGTTTTATTTCTTCCCTTCCAATTGTAGGCCTTTCATTTCTAGTTTTTGAGAACATATTCTTGCTTTGTTCCCCGTCAAGTAAGGAACAAATAGAAGAGGAAAGCATTCGCCCTTTTCACCATTGAAGTGATGTCCCCAGCAGGATTTTGGTGGATGCTCTTTGTCAGGTTGAGGAGGTCCCTTCCCTCGTCCTTTTCCTGAGAGTGTCTGTCATGAGTGGACAGAGACGTGTGGAATGCCTTCTCTGCACTGATGGGTAGGACTGTGCGAGTTTTCTCTTGAACCTGTTCCTACAGTGGATTATTGCACAAATTGACTTTCAAAGAGGAGAACATGCTTGCTTCCTGGAACGGGCACACTTTGTCATGTTGTAGAGTGATTTTTATATGTGGCAGCCTCCCATTACTGAGCGCGTGCTGAGGGTTTGTGTCTTCTTTTGTGCTCTGTCCAGTTAGGGTTAGGATAATGCTAGCGTCATAAAGAGAAATGGGGAGTATGTTCTCCTCTCCTAATTTTTGGAAGAGATTGTGTAGAATTGGCATTATTTCGTTTTTAAGCATTTCGTAGAATTTGTCAGTGAAACCATCTGGGCCTGGCGAATTCTTTTTGGGGTGTTTTAAATGTATGAATTCAATTTTCTTAACAGTTATAGGACTATTCAGATGATCTAATTCATGTCAGGTGAATTGGGCGGTTTGTGCTTTCTGAGGAACTTGTCTGTTTCACCTCAGTTGTCAAATTTATGTAAGTAGAGCTGTTCACGTACCTTCTTCTCCTTCTGACGCCTCCAGGCCTGGAGTGAGAGCCCCGTTTCATCCCGGATACTGGCATTTGGGTCTTCTCTGTTTTTGTTGGTCTCACTAGAGGTTTGTTGATTCTATTGATCTTTTCTAGGAACTAATTCTTTTTTTAGTTATCTTTTCTACTTTCTCTGTTTGTTCTGTGTGTTTTCATTGATTTTGAGTTTTACTCTACTTGTTTTGGGTTTTTTCCCTCTTGATTTTCTAGCTTATTTAGGTGGGAGCTTAGTTCCCTGATGGAGACTTGTGGAAGGCCCCCTGCCGGGGAAGGCGCTGGCTTTCTTTTAAATTCATGTCGACTGCACCCATGGTGAGGGCAGAGCCATATCTTGGGGGCATATCCAGCCAAGAGGTGGGGATGCCTCATTGACCTTCAAAGCCAGGTGCCGGGAAATGGGTTCTTACCTAAATCCAGTCAGGCACCAGGAAAGACTGCGATTCGGACCCATAGGAGGTGACTCCTTACGAGGAAGCTACAAGGATGCACACATCCCCCCTTCTATTGACCCTTAGTAAGACTTCCTGGTATTTGGTTATAAATAAAAGTTGCTGCGCTGGCTCTGGGCCCTGTTCATCTATCAGAGAGCAGATGCCACACCCGGTCCCAGTTTTCCTCTATTTCTGTCTCAGTCTTGTTTTATTCATTTTCCTTAAACCTCATCGTGTGCTATTCAAGACTTCATCAACCTCCGCGTTCTCTCTCTCTGCGCTGGTCACAAGAAGAGAGAACGCCATTCCCCCCATATCTGACGCCACGAACAGGGATCCCCATAGAGACTTTTCCTCTTTTTTATGTGTGCTCTTAGATGATAACTTTTACTTTCATTACTACTCAGACATGTCCCACGAATTCTGACATGCTGTATTTTCACTCCTGACTCTTCTTTAACCTGGGAGCCACTTTGTAGTGTGCTGCATGGTTTCCAAGGGTTCAGAGGTTTGACTGTTATTAATATCTAGTCTAATTATACTGTGATCAGAGAGTTCACGCTGTACTATTTCAATTCTCTTAAATTGGCTGACATTTGTTGTATGGCTCAAGCTGTGGCTCTCTTGGTGTGTGTCCTCTGGCCCTGGAAGATGTGCAGCGGCTGCTGATTGGGTGCTATGGAAAGGCTGCTGATTGGGTGCTATCGAAAGGCCAGTGGGCTGATGGCACTGTTTAGGCCCTTTGCTGACTTTGCTGTCTCATTGTTTTATCAGTTGTTGAGAAAGATATGTTGAAGTCTCCACTATAACTGTGGACTTGAAAACGTATCCTGTCGCTTCTATCAGTTTTTCTTTAAGTTTTGCGCTCTCGCATGGCGCCTGTGCGGGGAGGATGTCATTTCTTCCTGGACTGACCCTCCGTTGCTGGGTGATGCCTCTGAAACTATCTTTGCTCTGAAGCCAGCACACTTGCTTTCTTTTGATTGATGTGTGCACGACATAGCTTTCTCATTCTTTTACTTTTAACCTTTATATTGTTATATAGGAATGATGTCCCCACAACAAACAAGTTTGTTATGGACAACATATATTGCTAATGGTTTTTAATCTGCTGTGCTGATCTCTACCTTTGAGTTGTTGTATTTAGACCATTTATATTTAATGTAATTATTGATATGTAAGAGCTTTAGTCTGCCATTTATTTATTGTTTTCTGTTGATTTTTCTGTTTTTTTGTTCCTCTGTTTCCTTTGTCCTGCCTTCCTCTACATTACTTGAAAATTTTTTAGAATTCGATTTTGCTTAATCTCTGGAGGTTCAGGTGGATCTCATGGCCTAGTTTCTGCTCACTGTATTCTTTCCTTTCGGTGATACTCTAAACTACCCTCTTATCCCGCTTCCTCTGCCCACAGAACTGCCGTGAGCCTTGGCCAAGCCTCCTGGAGGCTTTTCATGGGAACGAGCGCCTCCACTTGCCCTCACTCCTGCAGGACGCTGCCACTGCGGGTCCCACGCAGGCCTCCCCAGCGCTGGAAATGGGGGCTGCCCCATGGCCCCCATGGCCCCCATGGCTCTGAGGAGAAATCTACTGATATTCAAATTACCATCCCTGTACATTGTCTTTGTCTTTAGTTTTCTTCAGTTCCACTATGATGTATCTTGATATTGATTTTGGGGGGCTTTTCCTATTTGGGGTTCACCGAGCTTCTGAAATCTATAGATTTATGTCTTTTGCCCAGTTTGAGATGTGTTTTTTTTTTCAAGTATTTTTAGCCCCACCTTCTTTCTCCTCTCCTTCCACGACTGATGACACAAATGTTAATCTTTCTCTTTTCCAACAACCCCCCAAGTCCCCAGGACTGGCCATGTTTTCCAGCCTGTTTGCCCTGGCTGTTTAGACTGCCTTCTGGTCACTGATTTCCTCTCTTCCCTCCATTCGCTGTTGAGGGCTCTGCAGAGCTTTTACTTTTATGCTCTTGGTACTATATTTTTCTGTTCTGAAATCTCCATTTGGTGTTTCTTTATAGCTTACATTTCTTTCTGTTTTTTCATTTGTTTCAAGTACATTCACAGTTGCTTGTTGAAGTGTGTTTGAGATGTGGCTGCTGGAGCATCCTTGCCCGGGTGCTCGGACAGTTTCATCATTGCAGCTTGGGGTCTGTGGCTGCTGCTTTCCATCCGGTTCGAGTGCTTTTGGTTCTGGGTGGAAAAGCCAGGTCGGATCCGGGCATTTTCAGGCACTTGGTGAAGAGCTCTGGGTGTTACCTAAACCTTCTGTTTTTGCTGTTTCTTCTGACTCCACTCCGGGGGGCTGCCGTCTGGTGACCAAGTAAGGGCCGTGCGGGTTCTCCTCGTGGCCTCTGTTGATGTGGAGGTGGTGTCAGGACGTGACCGCGGTCAGGCATGGGGGTCCTGGGCCACACTGCGGCGCGGCACCCTCCCTGCTGAAGGTGCCCCTGCCTCTCCTCTACGTCACCTGTGGGCGGGTGGCCTGGCCGTGCTCTGAGTGCCCTCCCCTGCGGGCTCTGCTCCTGGCCGGTGGTAGGAGAAGGGGGTCTTTCACATTCATTCCGCCTGTGGTGGGTTGGGCTGATGTTTTCGGGCTGTCGCCTACCAGCTCCAAGTGTGGAATGTATGAGAGAACCAGGGCTCGGCAGGCTGCTTGGGCCCCAAGTCCCTTGGGCCGGACTTTCTCGGCCTCTGGATTTTCCCTTTAATGCTTGGGGTTTTAGGCTGTATTCAGTGGGAATAAGGAAAGGATGCCCATTCCATTTCCCAGAGCAGAGGCTGCCCCCAGCCTGCCCGCAGGTGTCAGTGCCCCTCTGGTGAGCAGTCCCCCCTCCCCCACACCCGCTGGGGGAGCACAGGCCACTCCCCTCAGATCGCAGGCCTCACCGTGGGTCTGGCCCTAAGGAAGCACCGGGAACCACAGTGGAGGGTGTTTCTTTAGTTCTGAATTAGCAGTTGTGATCTCTCTTTTTTCGTTTTATTTGCCTTTTATCCCATTGCTGTCTTTTAATTAAACCAGGATGTTAGTTAACAATTAAAGACGTAAGCGTCCCTTTATCATACCGTGAGCTGTAATTGTATAGACTTGATTGTGGCTCTGGGGAAATGTAGGATTTGCAGGAGAGAAGGTGCTGCATTAAGTGGTTGAGTAAGACTGTGCCTTTAATGGACACAAAGCCACAGAAGCCCTTGTGGGCAGAACAGTCCGCGGTTGTTGGCGAGGACAGAGGCGGCCAGTGTCAGGGGCTCTGCAGGCAGGCCCCTCTGCGCCAGGAGGACGTGCCCTGCATGTGGGCTGGGGTGTGCAGGGAGCAGCCTCAGCTCACACGTGTATAGCTCACAGACCCACAGCTCACACGTGCACATCTCACAGACCCACAGCTCACACGTGCACAGCTCACAGACCCACAGCTCACACGTGCACACCTCATACACCCAGCTCACACACACACAGCTCACACACACACAGCTCACACACACAGAGCTCACACACACAGCTCACAGACCCACAGCTCACACACACACAGCTCACACACACAGCTCACACACACACAGCTCACACACACAGAGCTCACACACACAGCTCACAGACCCACAGCTCACACACACACAGCTCACACACACAGCTCACACACACACAGCTCACACACACAGAGCTCACACACACAGCTCACAGACCCACAGCTCACACACACACAGCTCACACACACAGCTCACACACACACAGCTCACACACACAGAGCTCACACACACAGCTCACAGACCCACAGCTCACACACACAGACATGCACAGCTCACACACCCACAGCTCACACATGCACAGCTCACACACACACAGCTCACACCCACACAGCTCACACACACAGCTCACACACGCACAGCTCACACGCACAGCTCTCATACACACAGCGCACACATGCACAGCTCACACACACACAGCTCACACCCACACAGCTCACACACACAGCTCACACACGCACAGCTCACACGCACAGCTCTCATACACACAGCGCACACATGCACAGCTCACACACACACAGCTCACACCCACACAGCTCACACACACAGCTCACACACGCACAGCTCACACGCACAGCTCTCATACACACAGCGCACACATGCACAGCTCACACACACACAGCTCACACCCACACAGCTCACACACACAGCTCACACACGCACAGCTCACACGCACAGCTCTCATACACACAGCGCACACATGCACAGCTCACACACACACAGCTCACACCCACACAGCTCACACACACAGCTCACACACGCACAGCTCACACGCACAGCTCTCATACACACAGCGCACACATGCACAGCTCACACACACACAGCTCACACCCACACAGCTCACACACACAGCTCACACACGCACAGCTCACACGCACAGCTCTCATACACACAGCGCACACATGCACAGCTCACACACACACAGCTCACACCCACACAGCTCACACACACAGCTCACACACGCACAGCTCACACGCACAGCTCTCATACACACAGCGCACACATGCACAGCTCACACACACACAGCTCACACCCACACAGCTCACACACACAGCTCACACACGCACAGCTCACACGCACAGCTCTCATACACACAGCGCACACATGCACAGCTCACACACACACAGCTCACACCCACACAGCTCACACACACAGCTCACACACGCACAGCTCACACGCACAGCTCTCATACACACAGCGCACACATGCACAGCTCACACACACACAGCTCACACCCACACAGCTCACACACACAGCTCACACACGCACAGCTCACACGCACAGCTCTCATACACACAGCGCACACATGCACAGCTCACACACACACAGCTCACACCCACACAGCTCACACACACAGCTCACACACGCACAGCTCACACGCACAGCTCTCATACACACAGCGCACACATGCACAGCTCACACACACACAGCTCACACCCACACAGCTCACACACACAGCTCACACACGCACAGCTCACACGCACAGCTCTCATACACACAGCGCACACATGCACAGCTCACACACACACAGCTCACACCCACACAGCTCACACACACAGCTCACACACGCACAGCTCACACGCACAGCTCTCATACACACAGCGCACACATGCACAGCTCACACACACACAGCTCACACCCACACAGCTCACACACACAGCTCACACACGCACAGCTCACACGCACAGCTCTCATACACACAGCGCACACATGCACAGCTCACACACACACAGCTCACACCCACACAGCTCACACACACAGCTCACACACGCACAGCTCACACGCACAGCTCTCATACACACAGCGCACACATGCACAGCTCACACACACACAGCTCACACCCACACAGCTCACACACACAGCTCACACACGCACAGCTCACACGCACAGCTCTCATACACACAGCGCACACATGCACAGCTCACACACACACAGCTCACACCCACACAGCTCACACACACAGCTCACACACGCACAGCTCACACGCACAGCTCTCATACACACAGCGCACACATGCACAGCTCACACACACACAGCTCACACCCACACAGCTCACACACACAGCTCACACACGCACAGCTCACACGCACAGCTCTCATACACACAGCGCACACATGCACAGCTCACACACACACAGCTCACACCCACACAGCTCACACACACAGCTCACACACGCACAGCTCACACACACACAGCTCACACACACAGCTCATAGACCCACAGCTCACACACAGCTCTTGGGTTCACAGTTAGTTCGGTGAACTTCTCCTGGGACTCAGTGGAAGGCTGCGAGTGTCCCAGGCACAACAGTGTAAGGAGAGGAGGCCTTTCTCCCTAGAGCTCTGGACCCTGGGAGGGAGCACCAGCCGAGGGCACTGGCTGCACAAACGCACAGGTACACCCCATGCCCGAGTGCGCGCGCACACACACACACACACACACACACACTGTTTCATTTGCTCTTACGGCCCCTGTGGGCTCTGCAGGACCCTCGGACAAACGTCGAACCCCAGCTTTGTCACTGCCCGGCTGTGTGATTGGCGGTCAGTCTCCTGGGGCTCATCTCATCTGTAAAGTGGCGACAGTCATTCCTCCCTGAAAGCAACTTCCTGACAGGCCCAAGGAGGCCATAGTGCATTTCTTTAGTTATCCTAACAAGCACTTTTGACTCCCATGCCCAGTGCTGAGTTGTGTGCCCGGCTCAATGACAGACAAGACCCCTCCTGGAACCACATGCCAGTAGGAGGCGATAGCAAATCAGTAAGCGCACCAACAGGGGCAGTGTGAGGGTGCACAGCTGTGGAGGGCGGGAGCTCTGGGAGGGAGGCACAGGAGACCCTGCGGGAGAGCGGTGGTCAGCCAGGGCCCCTGACACAGGCTGCAGGTGGGCAGGGACCAGCGCTAGGCTGGGGCCGCCCTCCCAGGAGGGGCAGCAGGCGTGAGGCTGGGAGGCTTGAAGGGCTTGCAAATGTGAGGGACAGAAAGAAGCCCCGTGGGGTTGGAGCATGGAGAGCTGGTGATAGGGGGTTGAGGCGAGGTCAGGGGGCAGTTCCCAGTGTGGGCGTGGGCCTGTGGGCGGTGGGAGAGCCGGGTCCTGCGGGCGGTGGGAGAGCCGGGTCCTGCGGGCGGTGGGAGAGCCGGGTCCTGCTACGAGGACATGACAGGTGAGCATCAGGACCCGTCCAGTTTCCCGCAGGATCCGGCTCCCACCGCCCGCAGGATCCGGCTCTCCCACTGCCCACAGTTCCCGGCCTGTGCCTGTGCCACAGAACGTGTGGCCGGCAGGATGG
>NW_006293957.1:1222523-1237847 GCF_000327345.1 Myotis davidii
TTTCCCTGCAGCCCATGCTCCAAGGGGCCCACGGGCACAGGAGTCTTCCAGGTGGAGGTGACAGTCCCAGCTGCCGTCCCGCCTTCCTGGGCGGCAGGCAGTGAAGGAGCCATGAGAGTCCCTGTGGGTCTGCGCTTGTTCTGTGGGGAGACTCATCTCTATTGGTTGCCTGGGACTCCTGGTGTCACTTGTGTGGCATGCAATGGGCAGGGCCCCCCAGCCACCCCCTGCCCTCGACTAGGGGACTCACGTGTACTCCTGGTTCCAGAGTTCTCTCCCCTCGCCTGCCTCTGCTGGTCCTGTTGTGCCTCCTCGTCCTCTCGTCCTTGGTGTCAGCTGTCCTCTCTGTCTGCTGTGGCGGGCCTGTGGAGTGGGCAGAGCAAGGTGTGCGCCGAAAGCCCAGGAGGTCAAACCGAGGACACCGGAGGCTCCTGGGCAGCCCCGGCTACTGCATGCTGTCCTGGGCATCCCTGCCCACTCCTAGGCCGGTGTCCTGCCCACCCCACTCTGGTTTCCCTAGAAGCAGTGACGGCGGGTCACGGTGCTCCCTGGGTGGAGACTCCTCTCTGCAGTTCCATACTTATTTATTTATTTATTTTAAACTGGAGGGCCTGGTGCACAAAATTCATGCGGGGGGTGGGGTGTTTCCCCTCAGCCCAGCCTGCACCCTCTTCAATCTGGGACCCCTCGAGGGATGTCAGACATCCCTCTCACAATCCAGGACTGCTGGCTTCCAACCGCTCGATTGCCTGCCTGATTGCCCCTAATCACTCCCCTGCCAGCCTGATCGATGCCTAACTGCTCCCCTGCTGACCTGATTGCCCCCAACCGACTTCCCCTGCTGGCCTGGTAACCCCTAACTGCCCTCCCTTCCCAGCCTGGCTGCTCCTAACTGCCCTCCCTTCCCAGCCTGGCTGCTCCTAACTGCCCTCCCTTCCCAGCCTGGCTGCTCCTAACTGCCCTCCCTTGCCAGCCCGGTCACCCCTAACTGTCCTCTCCTGACAACCTGATTGCCCCTAATTGCCCTCCCCTGCAGGACTGTTCCCCCTTAACTGACCTCCCCTGCAGGCCTGGTTGCCCCCAACTTCCCTCCCTTTCAGGCCTGGTCTCTTCCAACTGCCCTCCCCTGCAGGCCTGGTCCCCCCTAACTGACCTCCCCTGCAGGCTTGATCACCCCCAACTACCCTCCCCTGCAGGCCTGGTCTCTCCCAATTGCCCTCCCTTGCAGGCCTGGTCACCCCTAACTGCCCTCTTTTCAGGCCTTGTCCCCCCCCAACTGCCCTACCCTGCCAGCCTGGTTGCTCCTAACTACCCTCCTCTGACATCCTGGTCACCCCTAACTACCGTCCCCTGCAGGCCTGGTCCCGCCTTACTGACCTCCCCTGCAGGTCTGGTCCCACCTTACTGACCTCCCCTGCAGGCCTGGTCCCGCCCCAATTCAGTTCTTAATTATCTTCCATCACAGGGAGCCCGCCTTATTGACCTCCCCTGCAGGCCTGATCACCCCCAACTGCCCTCTCTTGCAGGCCTGGTCTCTCACAATTGCCCTTCCCTGCCTTGTGATGGCCATCTTTGACCACATGGGGGTGGCCATTTTGTGTGTTGGAGTGATGGTCAATTTGCATGTTACTCTTTTATTAGATAGGATTAGGGTAAAACCACACACCCTAAAATTTACCATTTAACCATTTTAAGTGTGTAGTTCAGTGGTATTAAGTACATTCACATCACATTGATCTCATTGTCAGACGAGAGGCAGGGTGCACGAGATTCATGCACTCAGGGTGGGTGGGGGAGGTCCCTCAGCCTGGCCTGCGACCTCTCGAAGTCCGGAATCCCTGGGGGGATGTCTGACTGACAGTTTAGGTCCATGGGGCCGCTCCCCACAGGGAGTGGGCCTAAGCCGTCAGTAAGACATTCTTAGCTCTGCCTTGAGGCGGGAGAGGCTCTCTCCACCACCGTGCGCTCACCAGCCATGAGCCCAGCTCAGGGCTTCTGGCTGAGCAGCACTCCCCCTGTGGGAGCGCACTGACCACCAGGGGGCAGCTTCTGCATTGAGCGTCTGCCCCCTGGTGTCAGTGTGCATCATAGCGACCAGTCATTCCGCTGTTCAGTCGATTTGCATATTACCCTATTATTATATAGGATTGTAGCTGGGTTCCCGCCAAACCTTCCCATTCTGGTCCCAGCTCATGCGACACTATCCACTTTCTCTTGCAATGAACCTGCCTCTCAGGCACCTGGGTCGGTGGCATCGCACGGTGTTTGGGTGTCTGTTCCTGTTTTGTGGCCGTGGTTTACTCAGCATCATGTCCTCAAGGTGCATCTGAGCTGTAGCAGGTGTTAATGTCCCCATGTTCACAGCTGAGTCAGTCCCGTCTGTGTGCACCTCATTTCGTGTACCCTTTCCTCTGTTGATGGTGTGTGGGTTGCGCCCACCTCTTGGCTATGGTGTGTAATCTGCGAGGAACATATTTCTTTGAGACCCTTTCAGTCCTCTTTTTAAAAAATATATTTTATTGATTTTTTACAGAGAGGAAGGGAGAGGGATAGAGAGTTAGAAACATCGATGCAAGAGAAGCATCGATCAGCTGCCTCCTGCACACCCCCTACTGGGGATGTGCCTGTAACCAAGGTACATGCCCTTGACCGGAATCAAACCCGGGACCCTTGAGTCCCCAGGCCGACGCTCTATCCAGTGAGCCAAACCAGCTAGGGCTAGTCCTCTTAAATAATACCCAGATGTGGAGTTGCTGGTTCATGTGACCATTTCATTTTTAACTTTTGGAGGGACTGCTGGGCTGTGTTTATAGTGACTACACACTTTCACATTCTCACCAGCAATGCACAAGGATCCCAACTCAGACATACCGTTGCAAACACCGATTTTCTGTTTTGCTTCTTCTTTTTAAATTAATAGTAGCCACCCTAGTAGGTGAGGCCTCTTCATTTTTTAAGGCAAAGGTCAGCCACCCCCTCTTCTGGAAGTCTTCCCTGTGCTGCCTTGCCCGGCCAGGCGCCCGTCCTCCCTGCTCGCCCAAGCTCCCCTTCCCTCTACTGGGTTTGGTTGTTGTGGGTCTCCCTGGTCTGTGGGCGTGTGGAAGGAACAGGCTGTGAGCACTCAGTGCTCGTCCCCTGTTCTGACCCGCAGGGGCCTGGGTATCTTTGTGGGGATGGCAGCACATCAGAGCTTTCATGGGTGTTGGTACACAGGCAGATGCTGCCTGCCAGGCGGGTCTCATAGCTGGAAAAACAGACGTACAGCTTGTTGGAGTTTGCCTGGCACGGGAGTGGGGTATGCAGGTAGTGGAGTGGGGTATGCAGGTAGTAGAGTGGGGTATGCAGGTAGATGGAGTGGGAAATGCAGGTAGATGGAGTGGGAAATGCAGGTAGATGGAGTGGGAAATGCAGGTAGATGGGAGTGGGGTATGCAGGTAGTGGAGTGGGGTATGCAGGTAGATGGAGTGGGAAATGCAGGTAGATGAGTGGGGTATGCAGGTAGATGAGTGGGGTATGCACATGACAGGAGTGGGTATGCTGGTGGATGGCTGCACTGGGGGTGCATGCTGGGTGTAGGTCACTGGGGTGTGGGCCAAGGGGACCAGACTCCTGTCGCTGATGGTGTGGGTTTATCCTTTCTCTAGCAAGGAAGGTGATGACCTGTTCTATTCTGCGTGGGTTAGTGGCAGCCCCTTTATTTCTCACACCTGGATCCGAGGCTGAAGGCCTTTCACTATGAGGTGCAGCCTTCCTTGCCCCCTGGGGAACTCTGCTGGGGGAGGGATTCCAGCAGGAGTCCAGTGCCTCCTGAGCGAGGGCAGGTACAGCCCTGAGTCCATCCCTCACTGTGGCCCTACAACAGCTCCAGCCCCTCCTCCCTCCACCTCCTGCCTGCTCAGGCAGAGCCCTCCCCAGTCCCTGGTGCCCCTCAGGGCAGACCCCTGATGTCCCCTCAGGGCAGAGCCCCTGGTGCCCCTCAGGGCAGAGCCTTCCCTAACCCCTGGTGCCCCAGCAGGGCAGACCGTGATGCCCCCTCAGGGCAGAGCCCCTGGTGCCCCTCAGGGCAGAGCCCCCATAGCCCTGGGTGCCCGCTCAGGGCAGAGCCTCGGGTGCCCCCTCAGGTTGGGCAGCTCCCAGCCCAGGGGCTTGGAAAGGGCTCTGCAGACAGTGTTGTCGGGCGAGGAGCATCTGTCTCACATGCCACGTCCAGCTGGGAGCTGGGCCAGGTGCCACGTCGTCACTCATGTTCCCAGGTCACTCAGTCGTTCCCAGGCCTCCTGGAGCCAGGCTGTGTCTAGCTCTCTGTGGGCTGTGAGGTGAGGTGAGGAGCCTGCATCTTCTGTCCTCCGGAAGGTCCCTGGTCTGGAGGAGCAGAAAGGCAGGGCCTCCATTGCCCCCACACAGGTGGGAGCAGGAGCAGAAGCAGGAGGGGGAGGTGCAGGAGTGCAGATTGTGTCCATGGACTGGCCCTGGGCCGGCCCAGCAGGGCCTGGAGTCTGGGAGGACAGAGGCTAAGGGAGGGGACAGGGCTGAGAACCAGGCCTGCCCGAGGATAAAGGTTTCCTTGGGTGCCATGTGCAGGGCTGGGGTTATCCTGCAGGCACCGGGCAGTCAGACGCAGGTGGAGAGAAACCCACAGCCAGGCAGCCGGCCTCTGGGATCTGGCCGCCCACCTCAAAGGGGCCCTTCATGCCGGCCAGGGACCCCTCCCTGAGCCATTCCTTCTCCTGGGTGGACAGTCCACACCGCTCTCCTCATTTCTCCAAACTTCTGCTTCTGTATTATTCTTTGCTGATTTTTTTTCTTTTAAAACAATTAATAGACTTTACTTTTTGAGCAGTTTTAGGTTTATAGAAAAATTAAGCAGAAAGTTCAGAGTTCCATATACCCCTTATTCCCTCCTAACTTCTCCTGTTGCTAGTCTGTCTTACATGAGGGGTGCATATGATACCACTGATCAACCAGCATTGGCACGTTATTATTAACTAAAGTCCAGAGCTGAAATGAGGGCTCACTCTTGGTGTTGTACATTCTGTCGGTTTGGACAAATGTCTAATGACATGTATGTACTATTATAGTGTCTCATAGATTCGTTTTACTGCCCTATAACCCCCTGTGCTCCACCTAACCCTTCCTCCCCGAACCCCCGCCAAAAACTGATCTTTTCATTGTCTTCATGGTTTTCCTTTTTAGGCTGCATGCGGTTGGAATCTGACAGCATGTGGCCTCTTCAGATGGGCTGTCACTTACAGATGCGTTTAGCGTTCCTCCAGGCCTTCCAGCCCGAGGCCATATTCCACAGTCGGGCGCACTGCTGCTCATTTACCCATCGCCAGCGGAGGGCATCTTGGTTGCTTCCAGGTTTTGGCGGTGGTGAACACAGGTTGGTGAGCACACTGACCTTGCTGTTAAAATCAGAGCTGATCTGCACCCACAGCCACGCCCACTGGCACGGGCGCCTTGTGATCTGGCCTCTGTCCTGACACTGTGTGAACACTGCGGGCCCTGGTGAAGCGAGCGCTCTCCTTGGATTGGGCATCAGTTCGCTGTCACCTATTCTGGGTGGAACTCGGTCGCTGTTCAGTTCGTGCTAGGGCTTTGCTAAGCACACCTTGGAGCCTGGCTGTCCCTGGCCTCTGGAAGGACCCGCTGTGTGCCCGAGCCCTGTCCCAGCTATGGTTGAACCGAAGCCCTGTGTTCCCCGGGAGACGGCGTGTGTGTGCTCAGGGGAGGGCTGCCTTGGGAGATGAGTGCTGCCCGGTGCTGCCAGACCTGCTGTGGTGCATCTTGGAGATCATTGCACGTGAAAGCCATCAGGTGGCTCTGGGTCTGGATGTCGGCCCTGCAAGCCCCTGGACGGCCTCAGAGGAACCTCCGGTGGCTGGGAGCTGGAGCTCTGAGCTTGCCTTGGGGGCCAGGACAAGCAAGCATCATCCTTCCCCTGATGTCCACGCAGAAGTGCGGGGTCCGAAGCCAAGGTTGCTTCCCACCTATGATTTGTCTGACTTCCCACCAGCTGTTCGCCAGCCTCCCATCCGTCACCCACCCGTCTCTCCATATACATCATTCGAGGGCCTCCGGGGGCTCCTAGTCCATAGGTGGAGCCGGCCCAGCCAGGGTTCAGGGCGGGAGGGGCTCCTCCCTCCTCCCACATGCACGGATCCCAGCCACAGTCAGCGTGCGCATCCTAGTGGAGACTGTGCAGATGGAGGCGGGGGGTGGGGGAGACGGGGGACGAGGGACGGAGGCTGGATTCTGTCTGCAGGGAGTGGAGGCTGCTTCATGAGGGGGAGGCCCACTAGTTCCAGAGCACGAGGCCCAGATGGGACAGGGAGAAGGGGGAGCATCCGGTGGGGGTGGGAGAAGGGGTGTGCAGCGGCGTGGTGGCTGGGCTGCAGGAGGCATTCGGACAGTGGCCATTGTTTGGAATGACTGGGTCGGAAGGGTCACATGGAAGGGCTTTAGAGACTAGTGAGCATTGAGGCTCATTCTGCAGGTGACTGCAGGGAGGAGGGGGTGCCAATGAAGGGGCTGTGCGGGGAGTGTAGGAAATGGCCTTCGTGGTCCACCTCCAGCACCGTCAGCTATGGATGGTCACGGCTGCTGAATCTCCCCGGGGCAAACAGAATGTGGGAAGGAGGGAAGAGGATATAGGAACAAAGAACTGTGGGGGTGGGCCAGCATCAAGGTGGAAACCCGGGAGGCACCTGTTTCAGCTAGACGGGCAGGTGGGGGCAACTAGCGAAGGCCTCGGCCCAATTTTTTAAATGGCCCAATGGGAGACTGCAAGCCCTAGGCGACATATGAGGAAACAGGGGACCCCACAGTACTCAGCCAATGAGGACCCAGGGAGGGACTGGATTAGTAGGCTGTGATCGCTGCCCCAGGTGCCTGTACAACCGGACGGACACCCGCTCTCGAGGACGTATTGAAAGTCTCGTTCTCACCGTGCTTCTGTCTCTGAGTCCATTATTTTGAATTTGGGCAGGTGAGCTTTCTCACAGGAACTCTGCGATCTGGCCTGTTGATCAGTTTTGGAGAAGGAATTGGAGGGGTCAGGCTAGAAGTCAGGAAGGCATTTTGGACTTCATTTATTCACTCATTCATTTGTTTTCAACAACCACACTGATATTCATCATTCACTCCTTCGCTCTGTCATTCACATATCAACACTCGCTCCATCACTCACTCCTTCCTTCCTTCATCCCCTCCTCAAAGGTCCTGGAGCCTCGTCCAGCCCCGTGGCTGCAAGGAGCTGAGGTGGGATTTCAGACCCCCCATCACGCCCCTCCCTCAGGGCTCCGGGACTGGGGTGGGAGGGGTTTTCCTCCCCCGTCTTTTGAAGGTTGAACTGTTAGCTCTCTGGTCTTCAAAGCAGTGTGGTTCTCCACGCTTAAAGGAAAACAGCGGTTTGGTGATAACGCTCCACAGATGCGCACGTGGTTTCCTGGCCACTTCCCCTTGGAAGCGTGGGGTGCTCCACGGCTGACAGGGAGGAGAGCGGGCCCTGCTTCCCCCACGGGTCACAGGCCTCACCCCGCTGTGCACACCGCCCTGGGTGCGGGCCACCGTGCAGGCGGGCCCCTTCCTCCCCGCCTCGCCTGGGGCAGGTCCGAGCCTGCTCTGAGGGTTCGGGCCCAGTGAGGCAGCGCTGCTGCTTGCTGGGGCCGAGTCCGGCCTCCGGCTGCTGGGATGGTGCCCACACTGCGACCAGCAGGCTGCCGGGGGCTTGGGGGCCCTTGGCCACCCCTGGAGGAAGCCTGCATCTCCACTTCCACCCGCGGCAGGACGCCCCCTCTTCTCCTCAGGTCATTCTCGCTGGAGGCAAGAAAACAGCATCGTTAGCAAACTCTGCCCCAAGCTGCACGGCCTCACCCCAGGAGACCCCCACGCTCTGTTGCCTGGCAGAGTGGGCACCAGAGGCGCCCATGAAGCCGACAGGGGCTCCTGTGGCAACGGCAGCCTCTCTCCCCCTTGGGAGGCTGCTCCCCCTGCTGGGGGAAGGGAAGACTCGCTGGGTGTTCTGCTGCTCAGATCTGAGTGAATGGGTCCCCAAGAGTCCCTCTGATGGAGAGGGCTGCACCATGTTTTACAAATTAGCCTGCTTAGGGATGACAGAGTCTGTTTGCTGGTCATTTTATTCAGGACTTACTTCACTTGCCGATATATCTGGGGCTGTTAATGTATCCTCCTCAGTCCTGTAACGAGCAGAGGTCTTCCATTACTAATAAGGTACCGACGGGACATGTGGAGGAGCTCCTGCTCTCTGTCTGTCCCTTATACACGAGACTCGCAGAGCCATGTCTGGATAAGAGGGAAAATCCTGTCCGCCCGATGTTTCCAAACGTGGTGGTTTGGGCCCGGGACTATTTTCCTTAGTGATTTGGAATGAATACATTTGGGCTCCCTTTCATAAGTGTTGTTTTTAATTACCTGCACTATTTGAAAAACGTATCTACTTCCTGAAACAGGCTGGTTTCCTTTTTTCAATAGAGTAAGAAAGAGGGAGAGACCAGCCATGGGCTCTTCTGCATGGGATGAGGAAATGCCTGTTACTGCCCGAGGGAAGGACAACAATTGGCCTTAAATATGGCCACGCAGTGTCTTGCCAGGAGTCTTCTTTCAGCAGCGTAGATGCTACAGATCTCAGAAGTTTCTCCTGGCGTCGAGCCCTCAGTTAGTGATAAATCTTAATTTACCGTTTCCCTCTTGGACTGAGGCTTTATAGATTTTTTCAGAGAGAAGCTGCCTGAGGTGTGGCTGGTTGCCTGGTTCTGTCTCACACTTGGAAGTCTCACGGGGAGAGCTTACCTTGCTGCCCTGCATGGATTCCTCCGGGGCTCTCTCCTGCCCAGAACCGCGGTCCATTCCTTCGCCCCACGGGATCCCCCGGCCCTTCCTCTGCTACCTGCTCCAGTTCCTCTCACCCGCCCTCTTTGCCAAGAGCACCTGGGACCCCGGTGGGTCCTCGTTCTCCTTTCCTGGCCTCAGCAGGCCCTTCCGCCGTCTCCTCCCCCATACATACCCCGACCAGGGATGGAACCTGAGACCTGGACATGTGCCCTGACCAGGAACCGAACCCGCCACCATTCAGTGCATAGGATGACGCTCCAACCGACCCAGCCACAGGGGCAGGGCCGGAGCTGCTTTCTTTTGTCGCTGCTCTGGGGTTCTGACCAAGCTGGCAAAGACTTCCTGGGGTTCGCTGTGGAGAGAAGGGAGCTCGGGCCTTCTGGGATTTCCTTCCCCTGCTCTGGTCCAGGCACGAAGGGGTGAGGAGTCGGGGAGGGGCTTCTGGGGGCTGTGGAGCAGGTCGATGGATCAGAGGAAGGGCTCTGGAGGCGGCGCCCCGCCCACTGGCCAGTCAGCGTTTGGGGTAAATAGGATAAGTTGTTCACGGGACCCCCAGGGCTATGCTGGGAGTTGGGGGGCTGCCTCAGTGTGAGGGGTGTGGCTCTGGAAGGAGACTGCCAGGGGAGGTGGGCTTGGATAAAGGGTGTGGACCACGCAGCCCAGCTCTGCTCCCACCTGGGGCTCATGCTGTGGTTTCTGCTGCTCCCTGGGGTGCTGGCAAGACCGCCCCTGGCCCGGAGTTCTCTTCTGAGCCTGGTGCCTGGGACTGCTTTGGTCAAGAGGGACTCGAACTCCTACAAACACCCCGAACTCTGAGGAGAAATAATGAGGAGGTACGAAAGGGTGCATGAGCAGAAATAAAATGCAGGCCTTCCTGGGGCCTGTAGCTGGGCCCCGGTCCCCACACCTCAGAGATGGTCTCGCGCTCCAGGACTGAGCGCTGACATGACCCAGCAGCTCCTGCCGGCTCCCGGCCTCCCTTCACCTGCTCCGCCCCCTCGGCAGGCCTTGCCTTGGTGCCCACATCCCCTCGGTGGGGCATCCTGGTCTCTCTGTGGTCGTGAGCAGGTGGCCTCACTCATTTCACACACCCCAACCCCTGGGTTTTCTGGGCTTGTTTTCTGCACCAGCAACAAACTACCCCTCAGGCTCCATGGCGGCCTCGAGGCAGGCACTGGCCGCCGGGCCGGGCCGTGAAGACAGGCTGGGCTCGCCTGCCCCTGTAACCTCCTGGGCATTGATCTTTCTGACGAAGCTTCTTGCTGTTCAGGATGTCTGTCAGGGAGGGGGTGTTCTCAGGGGCCTGGCCGCGTGGTCTGGGAAACGCCCTCCCCAATAGCTGGGGCCTGCTTAGAATCTGGGGTGCGCGCCCTCCCCAGCTGGGCCCTCCCCATGTCTGCATGCAGGGAGCTGCCAATCTGCAGCTGTCATCCTACACTAGAGTCTCTGCGTCAGCCAGACCTGTGCCCTCCCGGTCTGCATTCCCTGGGTCCCTGGGACATTGCGGGTCAAATCAAGCCAGAGGCAGCGAGCTGGGCTGCAGACAGACTGGAGTTCAGGGCTGTGGCCGTGGGAGGCGGACGTGCCACAGCTGTGGGGGGTGTGGGTACAGAAGAGCTTGACTGTGAGGCAGCTTGCCCCGGCTGAGCACAGCCGCTGCCTGGCAGCTGGAGGTCACGGGGCAGGAGCAGGACGCCTGGGAGGGCACTGGAGGCTTGCTTGCGTCGGGTTAGCGGCCCGCCTTCCTAGAATGAGGTGCCCAGGGTGCCCCCGCGGAGCAGGCTGCCTCTCCTGAGAGGGTCCTTGGGGAGCCTGTGTCCTGAAGCCACGTGGGACAGCCTCAGACGGCGCCTCCTTTACTTTTACAGAAACTGTGCGGTCCTGTAGGCGGAGCCTCAGTCCGCTGAGCGGTGGAACTGGCCTCTGAAGCACGCATGGCGGCCAGGCTTTCACCGCTGGCTTCACCCGGCGGCCAGATAGTTCTACTGAAAGAGTACAGAAACGCCTTATGTAATTGTGAAAGGCGCGCTTGAAAATTAAATGCCCACTGCAGTTTGGAGTATTTATTACGTGTTCTTACAAGCTAATGTCTGTTTAAAGTACGATGCTTTGTAAACACTGTGTAACAGGAAGCGAGAATTCTCGTGATCCGCCCGCAATGTGTTAGCATGCGGAAGCCAGAAGCGGCCCGTGCTCATTCCTGGCCGACAGCGTGTGGGCTCCCCTGGGCGAGGGGCACGCAGAGCAGTGATCTGAGCCCTCAGCACAACAGCGAGATTCTGTCTTCCTGCTGGCCCGTCGGCTTTCAGTGTTAGGTGTCTGTTCAGATCTGTGTTTATAAAACTTTACCCTAACTTCACAAGCTTATAGTAAACATGAGGAAGCGACATGGTGTGGCGGGAACAGACGCTGTGACTCCGCCTTCACCTGGGCGGGTGGAGTCCCACCTTTGCCATTCGATGCCGTGTGACCTTGGCCAAGTCACTGCCCCTCCAGAGCCGGGTTTCCTACCTGAGGACGGTGCCTCGCTCTGCACCATCGGGTTTACTGCGGAGAGTCCATGAGATGGTGATGGAATGCCTTCACACGCCCAGGAGTTAGCTTCTCCCTCTCCTGCCCGCTCAGGCCTGCTTCCCTGGACACAGCCGGTCGCAAGCGGGGGTCCTGGGAGGCCGCGGGGCAAGCCTCCAGGGGGTGCAAGAAGCAGGACAAGAGCGCAGGCTCGTCCAGGCTGGGTCCTGGCGTGGGAATCGGGTCACAGAGGGATGCTGCTCACTGGCAGCAGCCCCAGAGGAGGGAGCCTCGGGCATTTCTGGGTTGGACCGAGCTCGAGACGGCGGCCGCTGGGGGTCTGGGCAGGGGACCAGCAGCAGCTGCGAGCTCCCTGCCTGTTCTGAGACTTCTTATCCCGACTCTCTCAGCTGTACGTGTCGGTCCGTGGCAGGAGGTTTACCCACTCCCTGAATACCCGACGCTTAAAGGCTGTCTGGGGCATGAGGCGGGTGTACCGATTTCCGGCCTTTCGGGGTGCAACGTGCTCACCTTGTCCCTGGGCGCTGTGCTCCATCTCCATGCCCGGGAGCCATGGGCACGCCAACCTGCTGGGCAGCCCAGGTGCCAGACACAGTTATTTCTGCTGCTGACTTGGGATCAGTTCAAAGTAAGAAGCCGCGGCTTTAATTGGCCAGCCCTCCCGTGGGTGCCTGGGGCGGCCTAATCACATTTGTTGAGGTGTATTGACACCTTCTCCGCGCTCGGGACGCCTTAGTGTGCATCCTCTCACCCGGGGGATCTGGAAGCGGTGGGCGCGGGGCCACCCCGCAGGCCTCATTAGCTGCTCAGAGCCGCAGGGTGTGAGGCTGTGGGGGAATCGTCGCTCCTCGAGGCACCGAAGGAGGGTGATTGATAGGCCGGCCTCCCCGGCGGCTCTGCAGCACGGACTGGTGGGCAGAAGCCACAGTGCCCATGAAACCCAGGCTCTGCCTGCCTATGGGATGCGTGTGCCTGCGGCAGCCCGGGGTCTGGGCTGGGGCTCAGGTGTCTGCGGTCTGAGCCAGTTGCCCCTCTGCAGTCATGCCAAGCACATTCCTCCTGGCAGGGGCGGCCCAGTGGCAGGAAGGAGCCCATCCAGCTCCCGGGGAGGGCGCGTGGGTCTGACCTCAGCTCTGCCCCCAGGCTTGGGTGTTCCGCCGTCTCCTCCTTTGGGAATTGGGGAGAAATCCCCCCTCTTTCAGGAATAATCAGCTCTGCCCAGGCTTGGGTGTTCCGCCGTCTCCTCCTTTGGGAATTGGGGAGAAATCCCCCCTCTTTCAGGAATAATAAGTGGAACCCACCGGCACACAGCCTGCTAGCCAGTTCTGGACACACGTTAGCTTCTCGGTGATGAGTAATGAGTCACGTTATTGCTGTTGGATTTTAATTCTCAGCTTGGGTCTGAACTCGGGGTGTGTGGTCCCTGAGGGCCCCTCTTTGGACGGGAGCCTTCCACAGAGCAGCCTGAGTGCCTCTCCTGGGGCAGGCGGGGCTGGGTGAAACCTCTTCTCCCAGCCGCCCGGGCAGCCCGGCCTGCGAGTGTGGGAACTGCGTGGCTTCGTGTCGCTCTCCTGTCTAATCTGTCTTTCCAGAATGCTCTGTCATTAGGAAATGCCTGTCAGCTACGCTTCTCTTTGGGAAACCACCTGCGGGCGTCTCTGGACTCCAGAACAAAACCATGGCGGGGCTGGCTCACGGGGCTCTGTGCGGGGCACAGGGGCCGCCTCCGCTGTCCTCTCATGAACAACCTTTCCCTCCAGCCCTCGCACCGGGAGGGGCCCTGGGTGACTGACAGGTGCTGCGGACAGGAGTCCTTCATCTTCCCCCGAAACGCTGCAGCTTCGGAGGGGGCGCCCTGGAGGCTGAGCCTGCCCGGCCACCCCTGCCTCCCCAGGCGGGGCCCAGCAGCCCCCGGGAGCCAGGTCGGCTGCACAGGCCTGGCTCTGTGCCAGGTGGTGGGGACGGGGATCTCATCCCTAGGAAGATGGTTGGACAAGGGCAGGGGAGCCCATGCGACACAGGGGTCCCCTTCGGGCATGCGCTGAGGCAGGACTGAGTTTTGCAGGTGCTGAGGCGGCAGGACGGAGGTCAGGGTGGAGAGCTGCTGGAGGGGGACAGCTGGTGGCTGCCTGGGCGGGAGCCTGTGGGAACGCGCTGCAGCACGTGGGTGCCCCCCTCCCCTCAGGGCTCCCCGCAGCTTTGAGCAGGTCTGGGTGGGGCTGAGAAGGTGCCTTTCTAACCAATTCCTGGTGACACTGTCGCTGGGAAATGAGCTCACCTTGCGGTGCCCGGAGCAGGCTCAGCTGCTCAGAGGCCAGCCAGGGGCTGGGGCGCCGGGGTCCCTGGCGGGCTGAGAAGCTTGTGCCGAGAGGAGAGAACAGCTGCTGCCAGCGCAGCCATGGGAAGGTGGGACGAGTGCTCCTTGTATTCATTCGGTCTGGAAAGACTGGGAGTCCGGATTTTTTTTTTTTTTTTGCATGAAATACCCTTATTTTTACAATGCCACACAGGCCTGAGAAGACGCGTCTGCCGTAAGTTCTCAGTGATCTTTCTTTAAAGATGAACAGGGACTTGCAGGTGGCGGGAGGCAGAGGACTCTCCATGCACAAGGAGCCTGTGTGCAGCGCCTAGAAGTGTAGATGCCTGGAGTGGGGACGCTCAAACCTCTGGCTGGAGCAGACACGGCTGCCCTTGGGTGGGGGTGGGATGGGGTGGGGAGGAGCTGTAGGAGAAGGAGGCAGGCAGGCAGGGAAGAGCCCCTGTCCCTGTGGGATGTTTAGACTTGACCTCTGACCCCGGGATGGCTGGCTTTGCCTGCTGACCTTAGTGTCTCTGTGTCTCGGGACAGGGGACCATTTGGTTCCCACTGCACCTGGCCGGTGGCCGCACTGTGGACCCAGAGCTCTGTTGCCACACACCTGCCCAGGTGAGCTTCCCATCAAGGCCAGTTTCCAGGAGGGGCCTCGGGCTCCTGGTGGGGCCACTCCCTGGAGAAGGGCCTGCGCCCCATCTTCTCAGGACGAGCCTGTGGTGCGGACCAGGTGTCTGGGCCAGACAGATGGGCTCTGTCTCGCCCACGCCACTGACTGTGCAACTGCTAATAACAGAGCTTCCCTGCACCGGTTCCTTGTCTATAAAATGGGGAAACCCCTTGGACCACTAATGGAGTTATCCTACACTAGGGCCCAGTGCAGGAATTCATGCACCTTGAAAGGAACTGTGGGCCGCCAGGCTGTGGTGGGCATAGGGGCAGGTCTAGGCCCGTTCTCTGCACCCTCTGCCGGCAGCCCCACTCCCACCACCACCACCGCTGCTCCCGCTGCCGCTGACATGGAGCGATTGGAGTCAGTGCCAGCAGCGGGTGCGAGTGGCGGCTGCCGGCCCTGATCGCCCCTCAGGAGCAGGGGGAGGTGGAGAAGCCCTCAGGGGTGATCGGGGCTGGCAACTGCAACTTGTACACACTGATGGCACCGAGTAATCGGGACCAGCGACGAGCACTGGCAGTAGGTGCAAGTGGTGGCAGCGGGTGCAAGTGGGGCCATCGCCGGCAGTGGGTGCGAGAGGCGGCTGCCCGCCCTGATTACCCCTCAGGACCAGGGGGAGGTGGAGAAGCCCTGAGGGGCAATCGGGGCCAGCAGCTGCTGCTTGCACCCACTGACAGCGCCGAGTGATCAGGGCTGGCACCGGGCACCGGCAGTGGGTGCAAGTGGCGACTCTGGCAATGGCAGTGGGTGTGAGCGGGGTCGGCGCCGGCAGCAGGTGCAAGTGTTGGGCGGGACCATGGCGCGTGGGAGTAAAGAATTTTCAGTAACCACCAGAGGCTCTCCCCAATGACAGCGACTGGTGCCCACCTTGGTCTGGTGTCCCCGTTTACCTGCTCCACCATCCTGCCAAGGCCGACACCCACCACGTTCCACACTCTGCCACCTGCTGCCAAAG